>NW_027526579.1:0-315803 GCF_052857255.1 Amblyomma americanum | reverse complement strand
AAACTCCGTGTTGGATAAACTGTGTTGGAGAAACTCCGTGTCGGAGAAACTCCGTATCGGAGAAACTCCTTGTCGGAGAAACTTCGTGTTGGAGAAACTCCGTGTCGGAGAAACTTTCGTGTTGGAGAAAACTCCCTGTTGGAGTAACTTCGTGTTGGTGAAACTCCTTGTTGGAGAAAGTCCTTGTTGGAGAAAAATTCGTGTTGGAGAAACTCTGTGTTGGGGAAACTCCGAATTGAAGAAACTCAGTGTTGTAGAAACTCTGTGTTGGAGAAACTTCGTGTTGGAGTAACTCCGTGTTCGAGAAACTCCGTGTTGGAGAAACTCTGTGTTGGAGAAATTCCGAGTCGTAGAAACTTCGTGTTGGGGAAACTCCGTGTTGGAGAAACTCCGTGTTGGAGAAACTCCGTGCTGGAGAAACTCCGTGTTGGGGAAACTCCGTGTTGGAGAAACTCCGTGTTGGAGAAACGCCTTGTTGTAGAAAGTCCTTGTTGGAGAAACTCCGTGTTGGAGAAACTACCTTTAGGAGGAATTTCGTGTTGGAGAAACTCCGTGTTGGAGAAACTCTTTGTTGTGTAAACTCCGTTTTTGAGAAACTCCGTGTTGGAGAAACTCTGTGTTGGGGAAACTCCGTGTTGGAGAAATTTCGTGTTGGGGAAAATACGTGTTGGGGAAACTCCGTGTTGGAGAAACTCCGTGTTGGAGAAACTCCGTGCTGGAGAAACTCCGTGTTGGGGAAACTCCGTGTTGGAGAAACTCCGTGTTGGAGAAATGCCTTGTTGGAGAAAGTCCTTGTTGGAGAAACTCCGCGTTGGAGAAACTCCGTGTTGGAGAAACTCCGTGCTGGAGAAATTTCGTGTCGTAGAAACTCCGGGTCGGAGAAACTCCGTGTCGGAGAAACTCCGAGTTGGGGAAACTCCGTGTTAGAGAAACTCCTTGTTGGAGAAACGCCTTGTTTTAGAAACTCCGTGTTGTAGAAACTCGTGTTGGAGAAACTTCGTGTTGCAGAAACTTTGTGTTGGAGAAATCCGTTTTGGATAAACTCCGTGTTGGATAAACTCTGTGTTGGAGAAACTCCGTGTCGGAGAAACTCCGTATCGGAGAAACTCCGTATCGGAGAAACTCCGTGTCGGAGAAACTTCGTGTTGGAGAAACTCCGTGTCGGAGAAACTTCGTGTTGGAGAAACTCCCTGTTGGAGTAACTTCGTGTTGGTGAAACTCCTTGTTGGAGAAAGTCCTTGTTGGAGAAAATTTGTGTTGGAGAAACTCCATGTTGGAGAAAATTCGTGTTGGAGAAACTCTGTGTTGGGGAAACTCCGAATTGAAGAAACTCAGTGTTGTAGAAACTCCGTGTTGGAGAAAGTCCGTGTTGGAGAAACTCCGTGTTGGAGAAATTCCGAGTCGTAGAAACTTCGGGTCGGAGAAACTCCGTGTCGGAGACACTCCGTGTTGGAGAAACTCCGTGTCGGAGAAGCTCGTGTTGGAGAAACTCCGTGTTTGAGAAACTCCGTTTTGTTGAAACTACGTGTTGGTGAAACTCCTTGTTGGAAAAACTCCTTGTTGGAGAAACTCCGTGTTGGAGAAACTCTGTGTTGGAGAAAATTCGTGTTGGAGAAACTCCGTGTTGGAGAAACTTCATGTCGGTGAAACTCCTTGTTGGAGAAACTCCGTTTCGCAGAAACTCACTCCGTGTTGGAGAAACACCGTGTTGGGGAAACTACGTGTTGGAGAAATTTCGTGTTGGGGAAACTTCGTGTTGGGAAACTCCGTGTTGGAGAAACTCCGTGTTGGAGAAACTCCGTGCTGGAGAAACTCCGTGTTGGGGAAACTCCGTGTTGGAGAAACTCCGTGTTGGAGAAACGCCTTGTTGAAGAAAGTCCTTGTTGGAGAAACTCCGTGTTGGAGAAACTACCTTTAGGAGGAATTTCGTGTTGGAGAAACTCCGTGTTGGAGAAACTCTTTGTTGTGTAAACTCAGTTTTTGAGAAACTCCGTGTTGGAGAAACTCTGTGTTGGGGAAACTCTGTGTTGGAGAAATTTCGTGTTGGGGAAACTACGTGTTGGGGAAACTCCGTGTTGGAGAAACTCCGTGTTGGAGAAACTCCGTGCTGGAGAAACTCCGTGTTGGGGAAACTCCGTGTTGGAGAAACTCCGTGTTGGAGAAATGCCTTGTTGGAGAAAGTCCTTGTTGGAGAAACTCCGCGTTGGAGAAACTCGAGTTGGGGAAACTCCGTGTTAGAGAAACTCCTTGTTGGAGAAACGCCTTGTTTTAGAAACTCCGTGTTGTAGAAACTCCGTGTTGGAGAAACTTCGTGTTGCAGAAACTCCGTGTTGGAGAAATCCGTTTTGGATAAACTCCGTGTTGGATAAACTCTGTGTTGGAGAAACTCCGTGTCGGAGAAACTCCGTATCGGAGAAACTCCGTGTCGGAGAAACTTCGTGTTGGAGAAACTCCGTGTCGGAGAAACTTCGTGTTGGAGAAACTCCCTGTTGGAGTAACTTTGTGTTGGTGAAACTCCTTGTTGGAGAAAGTCCTTGTTGGAGAAAATTTGTGTTGGAGAAACTCCATGTTGGAGAAAATTCGTGTTGGAGAAACTCTGTGTTGGGGAAGCTCCGAATTGAAGAAACTCAGTGTTGTAGGAACTCCGTGTTGGAGAAACTTCGTGTTGGAGAAACTCCGTGTTGGAGAAACTCCATGCTGGAGAAACTCCGTGTTGGAGAAACTCCGTGTTTGAGAAACTCCGTGTTGGATTAACTCCGTGTTCGAGAAGCTCCGTGTTGGAGAAACACGTGTTGTAGAAACTCCGTGTTGGAGAAACTCCGTGTCGGAGAAACTCTGTGTCGGAGAAACTCCGTGTCGGAGAAATTCCCTGCCGGAGAAACTCCGTGTTGGAGAAACTCCGCGTTGAAGAAACTCCGTGTTGGATTAACTCCGTGTTCGAGAAGCTCCGTGTTGGAGAAACTCGGTGTTGGAGAAATTCCGTGCCGTAGAAACTCCGGGTCGGAGAAACTCTGTGTCGGAGACACTCCGTGTTGGAGAAACTCCGTGTCGGAGAAGCTCGTGTTGGAGAAACTCCGTGTTTGAGAAACTCCGTTTTGTTGAAACTACGTGTTGGTGAAACTCCTTGTTGGAAAAACTCCTTGTTGGAGAAACTCCGTGTTGGAGAAACTCGGTGTGGGCGAAACTCCTTGTTGGTGAAATTCCGTGTTGGAGAAACTCCGTGTTGGGGAAACTACGTGTTGGAGAAATTTCGTGTTGGGGAAACTTCGTGTTGGGGAAACTCCGTGTTGGAGAAACCTCCGTGTTGGAGAAACTCCGTGTTGGGGAAACTCCGTGTAGGAGAAATTTCGTATTGGGGAAACTTTGTGTTGGGGAAACTCCGTGTTGGAAAAACTCCGTGTTGGAGAAACTCCTTGTTGGAGAAACGCCTTGTTGGAGAAACTCCGTGTTGTAGAATCTCCGTTTTGGAGAAACTCCGTGTTGGAGAAACTCCGTTTTGCAGAAATTTCGTGATGGAGAAACTCCGTGCTGGAGAAACTGTGTTGGATAAACTTCGTGTTGGAGAATTTTCGTGTTGGAGAAACTCCGTTTTGGAGAAACTCCTTGTTGGAAAAACTTCGTGTTGGGGAAACTCCGTGTTGGAGAAACTTCGTGTTGGGGAAACTCCGTATTGGGGACACTCCGTGTTGGAGAAACTCCGTTTTGGAGAAAGTCCGTGTTGGAGAAACTCCTTGTTGCAGAAATTCTTTGTTGGAGAAACTCCGTCTTGTAGATACACCGTGTTGGAGACACTCCGGGTCGGAGAAACTTCGTGTCGGAGAAACTCCGTGTCGGAGAAACTCCCTGTCGGAGAGACTCCGTGTTGGAGAAACTCCGTGTTGGAGAACCTCCGTTCTGGAGTAACTCCGTGTTCGAGAAACTCCATGTTGGAGAAACTCCGTGTTGGAGAAATTCCGTGTCGTAGAAACTCCGGGTCGGAGAAACTCCGTGTTGGAGGAACTCCTTGTTGGAGAAACTCCGTGTTGGAGAATCTCCGTGTTGGAGAAACTCCGTGTTGGAGAAACTCCGTGTTGGAGAAACACTGTGTTGTAGAAACTTCGTGTTGTAGATAGAAACTTCGTGTTTTAGAAACTCCGTGTTGGAGAAACTTCGTGTGGGAGAAACTCTGTGTTGGAGAAACTCCGTGTTGGAGAAACTCCGTGTTGAAGAAACTCAGTGTTGGAGAAACTTCGTGTTGGAGATTTTCTATGTTGGAGAAACTCGGTGTTGGAGAAACTCCGTTTTGGAGAAACTCTTTGTTGGAAAAACTCCGTGTTGGGGAAACTCCGTGTTGGAGAAAGTCCGTATTGGGGAAACTCCGTGTTGGAGAAACTCCGTGTTGGAGAAACACCGTGTTGGAGAAACTCCGTGTCGGAGAAACTCCGTGTCGGGGAAACTCCATGTCGGAGAAACTCCCTGTCGGAGAAACTCCGTGTTGGAGGAACTCCGTGGTGGAGAAACTCCGTGTTGGAATAACTCCGTGTTGGAGATATACCGTGTCGTAGAAACTCCGGGTCGGAGAAACTCCGTGTCGGAGAAACTCCGAGTTGGAGAACCTCCGTGTTAGAGAAACTCCTTGTTGGAGAAACACATTGTTGGAGAAACTCCGTGTTGTATAAACTGTGTGCTGGAGAAACTCCGTGTTGGAGAATCTCCGTATTGGAGAAACTCTGTCTTGGAAAAACTCCGAGTTGGAGAAACTCCGTGTTGGAGAAACTCCGTTTTGGAGAAATTTCGTGCTTGGAGAAACTTCGTGTTGGGGAAACTCCGTGTTGGAGAAACTTCGTGTTGGGGAAACTGCGTGTTGGGGAAACTCCGTATGGAGAAACTCCGCGTCGGAGAAACTTCGTGTTGGAGAAACTCCTTGTTGCAGAAAGTCTTTGTTAGAGAAACTCCGTGTTGGAGAAACACAGTGTTCTAGAAACTCCGTGTTGAAAAACTTCGTGTTCGAGAAACTCCGTTTTGAAGAAACTTCGTGATGGAGAAACTCCGTGCTGGAGAAACTGTGTTGGATAAACTTCGTGTGGAGAATTTTCGTGTTGGAGAAACTCCGTGTTGGAGAAACTCCGTTTTGGAGAAACTCCTTGTTGGAAAAACTTCGTGTTGGGGAAACTCCGTGTTGGAGAGCTTCGTATTGGGGAAACTCCTTGTTGCAGAAATTCTTTGTTGGAGAAACTCCGTCTTGTAGAAACACCGTGTTGGAGACACTCCGGGTCGGAGAAACTTCGTGTCGGAGAAACTCCGTGTCGGAGAAACTCCCTGTCGGAGAGAATCCGTGTTGGAGAAACTTCTTGTTGGAGAACCTCCGTGCTGGAGTAACTCCGTGTTCGAGAAACTCCGTGTTGGAGAAACTCCGTGTTGGAGAAATTCCGTGTCGTAGAAACTCCGGGTCGGAGAAACTCCGTGTTGGAAAAAAGTCCGTGTCGGAGAAACTCCGTGTTGGAGAAATTCCGTGTTGGAGAAACTCCGTTTTGGTGAAACTACGTGTTGGTGAAACTCCTTGTTGGAGAAACTCCTTGTTGGAGAAACTCCGTGTAGGAGAAACTCTGTGTTGGAGAAAATTCGTGTTGGAGAAACTCCGTGTTGGGGATACTCCGTGTTTAAGAAACTCCGTGTTGTAGAAACTCTATGTTGGAGCAACTTCGTGTAGGAGAAACTTCGTTTTGCAGAAACTCCGTGTTGGAGAAACTCCGTGTTGGGGAACTCCGTGTTGGGGAAACTCCGTGTTGGAGAAACTTCGTATTGGGGAAAGTCCGTGTTGGGGAAACTCCGTGTTGGACAAACTTCGTGTTCGAGAAACTCCTTGTTGCAGAAACTCTTTGTTGGAGAAGCTCCTTGACGGAGAAACTTCGTGTTGGAGAAATTCCGTGTTGGAGAAACTCCGTGTTGGACAAACTCCGTGTTGGAGAATCTCCGTGTTGGAGAAACTCCACGTTGGAGGAACTCCTTGTTGGATAAACTCCGTGTTGGAGAATCTCCGTGTTAGAGAAACTCTGTGTAGGAGAAACTCCGTTTTGGAGAAACTCCGTGTTAGAGAAACTCCGTGTTGGGGAACCTCCGTGTTGGAGAAACTTCGCATTTCGGAAACTTCGTGTTGGGGAAACTCCGTGTTGGAGAAACTCCGTGTTGGAGAAACTCCGTGTTGTAGAAAATCCATGTTGTAGAAACTCTGTGTTGGAGAAACTCCGTGTTGGAGGAACTCCTTGTTGGAGAAACTCCGTGTGTGAGAATCTCCGTGTTGGAGAAACTCCGTGTTAGAGAAACACTGTTGTAGAAACTCCGTGTTGTAGATAGAAACTCCGTGTTTTAGAAACTCCGTGTTGGAGAAACTTCGTGTGGGAGAAACTCCGTGTTGGAGAAACTCCGTGTTGAAGAAACTCAGTGTTGGAGAAACTCTGTGTTGGAGAAGCTCCGTGTTGTAGAAAATCCGTGTTGTAGAAACTCGTGTTGGAGAAACTCTGTGTCGGAGAAACTCGTGTTGGAGAAACTTCTTGTTGGTGAAACTCCTTGTTGGAGATACTCCGTGTCGGAGAAACTCTTTGTTGGAGAAATTCTTTGTTGGAGAAACTCCGTCTTGGAGAAATTCCGTGTTGGAGAAACTCCATGTAGGAGAAACTCCTTGTTAGAGAAACTCCGTGTTGTGGAAAATCCGTGTTGGAGAAATTCCGTGTTGGAGAACTTCGTGTTGGAGAATTTCCGTGTTGGGGAAACTCCGTGTTGGAGAAACTTCGTGTTGGGGAAACTCCGTGTTGGATAAACTCCTTGTTGGAGAACCTCCGTGTTGGAGAAACTCCGTGACGGAGAAACTCCGTGTTGGAGAAACTCCGTGTTGGAGAAACTTCGTGTTGGGGAAACTACGTGTTGGAGAAACTCCGTGTTGGAGAAACTCCTTGTTGAAGAATCTCTTTTTTGGAGGAACTCCTTGTTGGAGAAACTCCGTGTTGGAGAAATTCCGTGTTGGAGATACTCTGTGTTCGAGAAACTCCGTGTTGGAGAAACTCCTTGTTGGAGGAACTCCTTGTTGGAGAAACTCCGTGTTGGAGAAACTCCGTGTAGGAGAAACTCTGTGTTGGAGAAACTCGTGTTGGAGAAACTCCGTGTCCTAGAAACTCCGTGTTGTAGAAACACGGTGTTGTAGAAACTCTGTGTTGGAGAAACTTCGTGTTGGAGAAACTCCGTGTTGTAGAAACTCCGTGTTGGAGAAACTCCGTGTTGCAGAAACTCCGTGTTGGAGAAACTTGTGTTGGAGAAACTTGTGTTGGAGAAACTCTGTGTTGTACAAACTCCGTGTTGGAGAAACTCCGTGTTGCAGAAACTCCGTGTTGGAGAAATCCCTTTTGGATAAACTCCGTGTTGGAAAAACTCTGTGTTGGAGAAAGTCCGTGTCGGATAAACTCCGTGTCGGAGAAACTTCGTGTTGGAGAAACTCCGTGTCGGAGAAACTTCGTGTTGGAGAAACTCCCTGTTGGAGAAACTTCGTATTGGTGAAACTCCTTGTTGGAGAAATTCCTTGTTTTAGAAAATTCGTGTTGGAGAAACTCCATGTTGGAGAAAATTCGTGTTGGAAAAACTCTGTGTTGGGGAAACTCCGAATTGAAGAAACTCAGTGTTGTAGAAACTCCGTGTTGGAGAAACTTCGTGTTGGAGAAACTTCGTGTTGGAGAAACTCCATGCTGAAGAAACTCCGTGTTGGAGAAACTCCGTGTTGGAGAAACTCCGTGTTTGAGAAACTCCGTGCTGCAGAAGCTCCGCGTTGCAGAAACGCCTTATTGGAGAAACTTTGTGTTGGAGAAACTCCGTGTTGGTGAAACACGTGTTGTAGAAACTCCGTGTTGGAGAAACTCCGTGTCGGAGAAACTCTGTGTCGGAGAAACTCCGTGTCGGAGAAATTCCCTGTCGGAGAAACTCCGTGTTGGAGAAACTCCGCGTTGAAGAAACTCCGTGTTGGAGTAACTCCGTGTTCGAGAAACTCCGTGTTGGAGAAATTCCGTATCGTAGAAACTCCGGGTCGGAGAAACTCCGTGTCGGAGACACCCCGTGTTGGATAAACTCCGTGTCGGAGAAGCTCGTGTTGGAGAAACTCCGTGTTTGAGAAACTGCGTTTTGTTGAAACTACGTGCTGGTGAAACTCCTTGTTGGGGAAACTCCGTGTTGGAGAAACTCCGTGTTGGAGAAACGCCTTGTTGGAGAAAGTCCTTGTTGGAGAAACTCCGTGTTGGAGAAACTACCTTTTAGAGAAATTTCGTGTTGGAGAAACTCCGTGTTGGAGAAACTCTTTGTTGTGTAAACTCCGTTTTTGAGAAACTCCGTGTTTTGAGAAACACCGTGTTGGAGAAGCTCCGTGTTGGGGAAACTCCGTGTTGGAGAAATTTCGTGTTGGGGAAACTTCGTGTTGGGGAAACTCCGTGTTGGAGAAATTCCGTGTCGTACATACTCCGGGTCGGAGAAACTCCGTGTCGGAGAAACTCCGAGTTGGGGAAACTCCGTGTTAGAGAAACTCCTTGTTGGAGAAACGCCATGTTGGAGAAACTCCGTGTTGGAGAAACTCCGCGTTGCAGAAACTCCGTGTTGGAGAAATCCGTTTTGGATAAACTCCGTGTTGGATAAACTCCGTGTCGGAGAAACTCCGTGTCGGAGAAACTTCGTGTTGGAGAAACTCCGTGTCGAAGAAACTTCGTGTTGGAGAAACTCCCTGTTGGAGAAACTTCGTGTTGGTGAAACTCCTTGTTGGAGAAACTTCTTGTTGGAGAAAATTCGTGTTGGAGAAACTCCATGTTGGAGAAAATTCGTGTTGGAGAAACTCTGTGTTGGGGAAACTCCGAATTGAAGAAACTTCGTGTTGGAGAAACTCCCTGTTGGAGTAACTTCGTGTTGGTGAAACTCCTTGTTGGAGAAAGTCCTTGTTGGAGAAAATTCGTGTTGGAGAAACTCTGTGTTGGGGAAACTCCGAATTGAAGAAACTCAGTGTTGTAGAAACTCTGTGTTGGAGAAACTTCGTGTTGGAGTAACTCCGTGTTCGAGAAACTCCGTGTTGGAGAAACTCTGTGTTGGAGAAATTCCGAGTCGTAGAAACTTCGTGTTGGGGAAACTCCGTGTTGGAGAAACTCCGTGTTGGAGAAACTCCGTGCTGGAGAAACTCCGTGTTGGGGAAACTCCGTGTTGGAGAAACTCCGTGTTGGAGAAACGCCTTGTTGTAGAAAGTCCTTGTTGGAGAAACTCCGTGTTGGAGAAACTACCTTTAGGAGGAATTTCGTGTTGGAGAAACTCCGTGTTGGAGAAACTCTTTGTTGTGTAAACTCCGTTTTTGAGAAACTCCGTGTTGGAGAAACTCTGTGTTGGGGAAACTCCGTGTTGGAGAAATTTCGTGTTGGGGAAAATACGTGTTGGGGAAACTCCGTGTTGGAGAAACTCCGTGTTGGAGAAACTCCGTGCTGGAGAAACTCCGTGTTGGGGAAACTCCGTGTTGGAGAAACTCCGTGTTGGAGAAATGCCTTGTTGGAGAAAGTCCTTGTTGGTGAAACTCCGCGTTGGAGAAACTCCGTGTTGGAGAAACTCCGTGCTGGAGAAATTTCGTGTCGTAGAAACTCCGGGTCGGAGAAACTCCGTGTCGGAGAAACTCCGAGTTGGGGAAACTCCGTGTTAGAGAAACTCCTTGTTGGAGAAACGCCTTGTTTTAGAAACTCCGTGTTGTAGAAACTCCGTGTTGGAGAAACTTCGTGTTGCAGAAACTTTGTGTTGGAGAAATCCGTTTTGGATAAACTCCGTGTTGGATAAACTCTGTGTTGGAGAAACTCCGTGTCGGAGAAACTCCGTATCGGAGAAACTCCGTATCGGAGAAACTCCGTGTCGGAGAAACTTCGTGTTGGAGAAACTCCGTGTCGGAGAAACTTCGTGTTGGAGAAACTCCCTGTTGGAGTAACTTCGTGTTGGTGAAACTCCTTGTTGGAGAAAGTCCTTGTTGGAGAAAATTTGTGTTGGAGAAACTCCATGTTGGAGAAAATTCGTGTTGGAGAAACTCTGTGTTGGGGAAACTCCGAATTGAAGAAACTCAGTGTTGTAGAAACTCCGTGTTGGAGAAAGTCCGTGTTGGAGAAACTCCGTGTTGGAGAAACTCCGCGTTGAAGAAACTCCGTGTTGGAGTAACTCCGTGTTCGAGAAACTCCGTGTTGGAGAAACTCTGTGTTGGAGAAATTCCGAGTCGTAGAAACTTCGGGTCGGAGAAACTCCGTGTCGGAGACACTCCGTGTTGGAGAAACTCCGTGTCGGAGAAGCTCGTGTTGGAGAAACTCCGTGTTTGAGAAACTCCGTTTTGTTGAAACTACGTGTTGGTGAAACTCCTTGTTGGAAAAACTCCTTGTTGGAGAAACTCCGTGTTGGAGAAACTCTGTGTTGGAGAAAATTCGTGTTGGAGAAACTCCGTGTTGGAGAAACTTCATGTCGGTGAAACTCCTTGTTGGAGAAACTCCGTTTCGCAGAAACTCACTCCGTGTTGGAGAAACACCGTGTTGGGGAAACTACGTGTTGGAGAAATTTCGTGTTGGGGAAACTTCGTGTTGGGGAAACTCCGTGTTGGAGAAACTCCGTGTTGGAGAAACTCCGTGCTGGAGAAACTCCGTGTTGGGGAAACTCCGTGTTGGAGAAACTCCGTGTTGGAGAAACGCCTTGTTGAAGAAAGTCCTTGTTGGAGAAACTCCGTGTTGGAGAAACTACCTTTAGGAGGAATTTCGTGTTGGAGAAACTCCGTGTTGGAGAAACTCTTTGTTGTGTAAACTCAGTTTTTGAGAAACTCCGTGTTGGAGAAACTCTGTGTTGGGGAAACTCTGTGTTGGAGAAATTTCGTGTTGGGGAAACTACGTGTTGGGGAAACTCCGTGTTGGAGAAACTCCGTGTTGGAGAAACTCCGTGCTGGAGAAACTCCGTGTTGGGGAAACTCCGTGTTGGAGAAACTCCGTGTTGGAGAAATGCCTTGTTGGAGAAAGTCCTTGTTGGAGAAACTCCGCGTTGGAGAAACTCCTTGTTGGAGAAACTCCGTGCTGCAGAAATTTCGTGTCGTAGAAACTCCGGGTCGGAGAAACTCCGTGTCGGAGAAACTCCGAGTTGGGGAAACTCCGTGTTAGAGAAACTCCTTGTTGGAGAAACGCCTTGTTTTAGAAACTCCGTGTTGTAGAAACTCCGTGTTGGAGAAACTTCGTGTTGCAGAAACTCCGTGTTGGAGAAATCCGTTTTGGATAAACTCCGTGTTGGATAAACTCTGTGTTGGAGAAACTCCGTGTCGGAGAAACTCCGTATCGGAGAAACTCCGTGTCGGAGAAACTTCGTGTTGGAGAAACTCCGTGTCGGAGAAACTTCGTGTTGGAGAAACTCCCTGTTGGAGTAACTTCGTGTTGGTGAAACTCCTTGTTGGAGAAAGTCCTTGTTGGAGAAAATTTGTGTTGGAGAAACTCCATGTTGGAGAAAATTCGTGTTGGAGAAACTCTGTGTTGGGGAAGCTCCGAATTGAAGAAACTCAGTGTTGTAGAAACTCCGTGTTGGAGAAACTTCGTGTTGGAGAAACTCCGTGTTGGAGAAACTCCATGCTGGAGAAACTCCGTGTTGGAGAAACTCCGTGTTTGAGAAACTCCGTGTTGGATTAACTCCGTGTTCGAGAAGCTCCGTGTTGGAGAAACACGTGTTGTAGAAACTCCGTGTTGGAGAAACTCCGTGTCGGAGAAACTCTGTGTCGGAGAAACTCCGTGTCGGAGAAATTCCCTGCCGGAGAAACTCCGTGTTGGAGAAACTCCGCGTTGAAGAAACTCCGTGTTGGATTAACTCCGTGTTCGAGAAGCTCCGTGTTGGAGAAACTCGGTGTTGGAGAAATTTCGTGCCGTAGAAACTCCGGGTCGGAGAAACTCTGTGTCGGAGACACTCCGTGTTGGAGAAACTCCGTGTCAGAGAAGCTCGTGTTGGAGAAACTCCGTGTTTGAGAAACTCCGTTTTGTTGAAACTACGTGTTGGTGAAACTCCTTGTTGGAAAAACTCCTTGTTGGAGAATCTCCGTGTTGGAGAAACTCGGTGTGGGCGAAACTCCTTGTTGGTGAAATTCCGTGTTGGAGAAACTCCGTGTTGGGGAAACTACGTGTTGGAGAAATTTCGTGTTGGGGAAACTTCGTGTTGGGGAAACTCCGTGTTGGAGAAACCTCCGTGTTGGAGAAACTCCGTGTTGGGGAAACTCCGTGTAGGAGAAATTTCGTATTGGGGAAACTTTGTGTTGGGGAAACTCCGTGTTGGAAAAACTCCGTGTTGGAGAAACTCCGTGCTGGAGAAACTGTGTGTTGGGGAAACTCCGTGTTGGAGAAACTCCGTGATGGAGAAACGCCTTGTTGGAGAAAGTCCTTGTTGGAGAAACTCCGTGTTGGAGAAGCTCCGTGTTGGAGAAACTCCGTGTTTGAGAAACTCCGTGTTGGAGAAATTCCGTGTCGTAGAAACTCCGGGTCGGAGAAACTCCGTGTCGGAGAAACTCCGAGTTGGGGAAACTCCGTGTTAGAGAAACTCCTTGTTGGAGAAACGCCTTGTTGGAGAAACTCCGTGTTGTAGAATCTCCGTTTTGGAGAAACTCCGTGTTGGAGAAACTCCGTTTTGCAGAAATTTCGTGATGGAGAAATTCCGTGCTGGAGAAACTGTGTTGGATAAACTTCGTGTTGGAGAATTTTCGTGTTGGAGAAACTCCGTTTTGGAGAAACTCCTTGTTGGAAAAACTTCGTGTTGGGGAAACTCCGTGTTGGAGAAACTTCGTGTTGGGGAAACTCCGTATTGGGGACACTCCGTGTTGGAGAAACTCCGTTTTGGAGAAAGTCCGTGTTGGAGAAACTCCTTGTTGCAGAAATTCTTTGTTGGAGAAACTCCGTCTTGTAGATACACCGTGTTGGAGACACTCCGGGTCGGAGAAACTTCGTGTCGGAGAAACTCCGTGTCGGAGAAACTCCCTGTCGGAGAGACTCCGTGTTGGAGAAACTCCGTGTTGGAGAACCTCCGTTCTGGAGTAACTCCGTGTTCGAGAAACTCCATGTTGGAGAAACTCCGTGTTGGAGAAATTCCGTGTCGTAGAAACTCCGGGTCGGAGAAACTCCGTGTTGGAGGAACTCCTTGTTGGAGAAACTCCGTGTTGGAGAATCTCCGTGTTGGAGAAACTCCGTGTTGGAGAAACTCCGTGTTGGAGAAACACTGTGTTGTAGAAACTTCGTGTTGTAGATAGAAACTTCGTGTTTTAGAAACTCCGTGTTGGAGAAACTTCGTGTGGGAGAAACTCTGTGTTGGAGAAACTCCGTGTTGGAGAAACTCCGTGTTGAAGAAACTCAGTGTTGGAGAAACTTCGTGTTGGAGATTTTCTATGTTTGAGAAACTCGGTGTTGGAGAAACTCCGTTTTGGAGAAACTCTTTGTTGGAAAAACTCCGTGTTGGGGAAACTCCGTGTTGGAGAAAGTCCGTATTGGGGCAACTCCGTGTTGGAGAAACTCCGTGTTGGAGAAACACCGTGTTGGAGAAACTCCGTGTCGGAGAAACTCCGTGTCGGGGAAACTCCATGTCGGAGAAACTCCCTGTCGGAGAAACTCCGTGTTGGAGGAACTCCGTGGTGGAGAAACTCCGTGTTGGAATAACTCCGTGTTGGAGATATACCGTGTCGTAGAAACTCCGGGTCGGAGAAACTCCGTGTCGGAGAAACTCCGAGTTGGAGAACCTCCGTGTTAGAGAAACTCCTTGTTGGAGAAACACATTGTTGGAGAAACTCCGTGTTGTATAAACTGTGTGCTGGAGAAACTCCGTGTTGGAGAATCTCCGTATTGGAGAAACTCTGTCTTGGAAAAACTCCGAGTTGGAGAAACTCCGTGTTGGAGAAACTCCGTTTTGGAGAAATTTCGTGTTGGAGAAACTTCGTGTTGGGGAAACTCCGTGTTGGAGAAACTTCGTGTTGGGGAAACTGCGTGTTGGGGAAACTCCGTATTGGAGAAACTCCGCGTCGGAGAAACTTCGTGTTGGAGAAACTCCTTGTTGCAGAAAGTCTTTGTTAGAGAAACTCCGTGTTGGAGAAACACAGTGTTCTAGAAACTCCGTGTTGAAAAACTTCGTGTTCGAGAAACTCCGTTTTGAAGAAACTTCGTGATGGAGAAACTCCGTGCTGGAGAAACTGTGTTGGATAAACTTCGTGTTGGAGAATTTTCGTGTTGGAGAAACTCCGTGTTGGAGAAACTCCGTTTTGGAGAAACTCCTTGTTGGAAAAACTTCGTGTTGGGGAAACTCCGTGTTGGAGAAGCTTCGTATTGGGGAAACTCCTTGTTGCAGAAATTCTTTGTTGGAGAAACTCCGTCTTGTAGAAACACCGTGTTGGAGACACTCCGGGTCGGAGAAACTTCGTGTCGGAGAAACTCCGTGTCGGAGAAACTCCCTGTCGGAGAGAATCCGTGTTGGAGAAACTTCTTGTTGGAGAACCTCCGTGCTGGAGTAACTCCGTGTTCGAGAAACTCCGTGTTGGAGAAACTCCGTGTTGGAGAAATTCCGTGTCGTAGAAACTCCGGGTCGGAGAAACTCCGTGTTGGAAAAAAGTCCGTGTCGGAGAAACTCCGTGTTGGAGAAATTCCGTGTTGGAGAAACTCCGTTTTGGTGAAACTACGTGTTGGTGAAACTCCTTGTTGGAGAAACTCCTTGTTTGAGAAACTCCGTGTAGGAGAAACTCTGTGTTGGAGAAAATTCGTGTTGGAGAAACTCCGTGTTGGGGATACTCCGTGTTTAAGAAACTCCGTGTTGTAGAAACTCTATGTTGGAGCAACTTCGTGTAGGAGAAACTTCGTTTTGCAGAAACTCCGTGTTGGAGAAACTCCGTGTTGGGGAACTCCGTGTTGGGGAAACTCCGTGTTGGAGAAACTTCGTATTGGGGAAAGTCCGTGTTGGGGAAACTCCGTGTTGGACAAACTTCGTGTTCGAGAAACTCCTTGTTGCAGAAACTCTTTGTTGGAGAAGCTCCTTGACGGAGAAACTTCGTGTTGGAGAAATTCCGTGTTGGAGAAACTCCGTGTTGGACAAACTCCGTGTTGGAGAATCTCCGTGTTGGAGAAACTCCACGTTGGAGGAACTCCTTGTTGGATAAACTCCGTGTTGGAGAATCTCCGTGTTAGAGAAACTCTGTGTAGGAGAAACTCCATGTTGGAGAAACTCTGTGTTGGAGAAACACCGTGTTGGATAAACTCCGTGTTGGAGAAACTTCGTGTTGGAGAAACTCCATGCTGTGGAAACTCCGTGTTGGAGAAACTCCGTTTTGGAGAAACTCCGTGTTAGAGAAACTCCGTGTTGGGGAACCTCCGTGTTGGAGAAACTTCGCATTTCGGAAACTTCGTGTTGGGGAAACTCCGTGTTGGAGAAACTCCGTGTTGGAGAAACTCCGTGTTGTAGAAAATCCATGTTGTAGAAACTCTGTGTTGGAGAAACTCCGTGTTGGAGGAACTCCTTGTTGGAGAAACTCCGTGTGTGAGAATCTCCGTGTTGGAGAAACTCCGTGTTAGAGAAACACTGTTGTAGAAACTCCGTGTTGTAGATAGAAACTCCGTGTTTTAGAAACTCCGTGTTGGAGAAACTTCGTGTGGGAGAAACTCCGTGTTGGAGAAACTCCGTGTTGAAGAAACTCAGTGTTGGAGAAACTCTGTGTTGGAGAAGCTCCGTGTTGTAGAAAATCCGTGTTGTAGAAACTCGTGTTGGAGAAACTCTGTGTCGGAGAAACTCGTGTTGGAGAAACTTCTTGTTGGTGAAACTCCTTGTTGGAGATACTCCGTGTCGGAGAAACTCTTTGTTGGAGAAATTCTTTGTTGGAGAAACTCCGTCTTGGAGAAATTCCGTGTTGGAGAAACTCCATGTAGGAGAAACTCCTTGTTAGAGAAACTCCGTGTTGTGGAAAATCCTTTTGGGAGAAATTCCGTGTTGGAGAACTTCGTGTTGGAGAATTTCCGTGTTGGGGAAACTCCGTGTTGGAGAAGCTCGTGTTGGAGAAACTCCGTGTTTGAGAAACTCCGTTTTGTTGAAACTACGTGTTGGTGAAACTCCTTGTTGGAAAAACTCCTTGTTGGAGAATCTCCGTGTTGGAGAAACTCGGTGTGGGCGAAACTCCTTGTTGGTGAAATTCCGTGTTGGAGAAACTCCGTGTTGGGGAAACTACGTGTTGGAGAAATTTCGTGTTGGGGAAACTTCGTGTTGGGGAAACTCCGTGTTGGAGAAACCTCCGTGTTGGAGAAACTCCGTGTTGGGGAAACTCCGTGTAGGAGAAATTTCGTATTGGGGAAACTTTGTGTTGGGGAAACTCCGTGTTGGAAAAACTCCGTGTTGGAGAAACTCCGTGCTGGAGAAACTGTGTGTTGGGGAAACTCCGTGTTGGAGAAACTCCGTGATGGAGAAACGCCTTGTTGGAGAAAGTCCTTGTTGGAGAAACTCCGTGTTGGAGAAGCTCCGTGTTGGAGAAACTCCGTGTTTGAGAAACTCCGTGTTGGAGAAATTCCGTGTCGTAGAAACTCCGGGTCGGAGAAACTCCGTGTCGGAGAAACTCCGAGTTGGGGAAACTCCGTGTTAGAGAAACTCCTTGTTGGAGAAACGCCTTGTTGGAGAAACTCCGTGTTGTAGAATCTCCGTTTTGGAGAAACTCCGTGTTGGAGAAACTCCGTTTTGCAGAAATTTCGTGATGGAGAAACTCCGTGCTGGAGAAACTGTGTTGGATAAACTTCGTGTTGGAGAATTTTCGTGTTGGAGAAACTCCGTTTTGGAGAAACTCCTTGTTGGAAAAACTTCGTGTTGGGGAAACTCCGTGTTAGAGAAACTTCGTGTTGGGGAAACTCCGTATTGGGGACACTCCGTGTTGGAGAAACTCCGTTTTGGAGAAAGTCCGTGTTGGAGAAACTCCTTGTTGCAGAAATTCTTTGTTGGAGAAACTCCGTCTTGTAGATACACCGTGTTGGAGACACTCCGGGTCGGAGAAACTTCGTGTCGGAGAAACTCCGTGTTGGAAAAAAGTCCGTGTCGGAGAAACTCCGTGTTGGAGAAATTCCGTGTTGGAGAAACTCCGTTTTGGTGAAACTACGTGTTGGTGAAACTCCTTGTTGGAGAAACTCCTTGTTTGAGAAACTCCGTGTAGGAGAAACTCTGTGTTGGAGAAAATTCGTGTTGGAGAAACTCCGTGTTGGGGATACTCCGTGTTTAAGAAACTCCGTGTTGTAGAAACTCTATGTTGGAGCAACTTCGTGTAGGAGAAACTTCGTTTTGCAGAAACTCCGTGTTGGAGAAACTCCGTGTTGGGGAACTCCGTGTTGGGGAAACTCCGTGTTGGAGAAACTTCGTATTGGGGAAAGTCCGTGTTGGGGAAACTCCGTGTTGGACAAACTTCGTGTTCGAGAAACTCCTTGTTGCAGAAACTCTTTGTTGGAGAAGCTCCTTGACGGAGAAACTTCGTGTTGGAGAAATTCCGTGTTGGAGAAACTCCGTGTTGGACAAACTCCGTGTTGGAGAATCTCCGTGTTGGAGAAACTCCACGTTGGAGGAACTCCTTGTTGGATAAACTCCGTGTTGGAGAATCTCCGTGTTAGAGAAACTCTGTGTAGGAGAAACTCCATGTTGGAGAAACTCTGTGTTGGAGAAACACCGTGTTGGATAAACTCCGTGTTGGAGAAACTTCGTGTTGGAGAAACTCCATGCTGTGGAAACTCCGTGTTGGAGAAACTCCGTTTTGGAGAAACTCCGTGTTAGAGAAACTCCGTGTTGGGGAACCTCCGTGTTGGAGAAACTTCGCATTTCGGAAACTTCGTGTTGGGGAAACTCCGTGTTGGAGAAACTCCGTGTTGGAGAAACTCCGTGTTGTAGAAAATCCATGTTGTAGAAACTCTGTGTTGGAGAAACTCCGTGTTGGAGGAACTCCTTGTTGGAGAAACTCCGTGTGTGAGAATCTCCGTGTTGGAGAAACTCCGTGTTAGAGAAACACTGTTGTAGAAACTCCGTGTTGTAGATAGAAACTCCGTGTTTTAGAAACTCCGTGTTGGAGAAACTTCGTGTGGGAGAAACTCCGTGTTGGAGAAACTCCGTGTTGAAGAAACTCAGTGTTGGAGAAACTCTGTGTTGGAGAAGCTCCGTGTTGTAGAAAATCCGTGTTGTAGAAACTCGTGTTGGAGAAACTCTGTGTCGGAGAAACTCGTGTTGGAGAAACTTCTTGTTGGTGAAACTCCTTGTTGGAGATACTCCGTGTCGGAGAAACTCTTTGTTGGAGAAATTCTTTGTTGGAGAAACTCCGTCTTGGAGAAATTCCGTGTTGGAGAAACTCCATGTAGGAGAAACTCCTTGTTAGAGAAACTCCGTGTTGTGGAAAATCCGTGTTGGAGAAATTCCGTGTTGGAGAACTTCGTGTTGGAGAATTTCCGTGTTGGGGAAACTCCGTGTTGGAGAAGCTCGTGTTGGAGAAACTCCGTGTTTGAGAAACTCCGTTTTGTTGAAACTACGTGTTGGTGAAACTCCTTGTTGGAAAAACTCCTTGTTGGAGAATCTCCGTGTTGGAGAAACTCGGTGTGGGCGAAACTCCTTGTTGGTGAAATTCCGTGTTGGAGAAACTCCGTGTTGGGGAAACTACGTGTTGGAGAAATTTCGTGTTGGGGAAACTTCGTGTTGGGGAAACTCCGTGTTGGAGAAACCTCCGTGTTGGAGAAACTCCGTGTTGGGGAAACTCCGTGTAGGAGAAATTTCGTATTGGGGAAACTTTGTGTTGGGGAAACTCCGTGTTGGAAAAACTCCGTGTTGGAGAAACTCCGTGCTGGAGAAACTGTGTGTTGGGGAAACTCCGTGTTGGAGAAACTCCGTGATGGAGAAACGCCTTGTTGGAGAAAGTCCTTGTTGGAGAAACTCCGTGTTGGAGAAGCTCCGTGTTGGAGAAACTCCGTGTTTGAGAAACTCCGTGTTGGAGAAATTCCGTGTCGTAGAAACTCCGGGTCGGAGAAACTCCGTGTCGGAGAAACTCCGAGTTGGGGAAACTCCGTGTTAGAGAAACTCCTTGTTGGAGAAACGCCTTGTTGGAGAAACTCCGTGTTGTAGAATCTCCGTTTTGGAGAAACTCCGTGTTGGAGAAACTCCGTTTTGCAGAAATTTCGTGATGGAGAAACTCCGTGCTGGAGAAACTGTGTTGGATAAACTTCGTGTTGGAGAATTTTCGTGTTGGAGAAACTCCGTTTTGGAGAAACTCCTTGTTGGAAAAACTTCGTGTTGGGGAAACTCCGTGTTGGAGAAACTTCGTGTTGGGGAAACTCCGTATTGGGGACACTCCGTGTTGGAGAAACTCCGTTTTGGAGAAAGTCCGTGTTGGAGAAACTCCTTGTTGCAGAAATTCTTTGTTGGAGAAACTCCGTCTTGTAGATACACCGTGTTGGAGACACTCCGGGTCGGAGAAACTTCGTGTCGGAGAAACTCCGTGTCGGAGAAACTCCCTGTCGGAGAGACTCCGTGTTGGAGAAACTCCGTGTTGGAGAACCTCCGTTCTGGAGTAACTCCGTGTTCGAGAAACTCCATGTTGGAGAAACTCCGTGTTGGAGAAATTCCGTGTCGTAGAAACTCCGGGTCGGAGAAA
This sequence comes from Amblyomma americanum, assembly GCF_052857255.1. Lineage (NCBI taxonomy): Eukaryota > Metazoa > Arthropoda > Arachnida > Ixodida > Ixodidae > Amblyomma > Amblyomma americanum. Next base: position 296,155 of record NW_027526579.1, on the reverse strand, counting down.
CTCCGTGTTGGAGGAACTCCTTGTTGGAGAAACTCCGTGTTGGAGAATCTCCGTGTTGGAGAAACTCCGTGTTGGAGAAACTCCGTGTTGGAGAAACACTGTGTTGTAGAAACTTCGTGTTGTAGATAGAAACTTCGTGTTTTAGAAACTCCGTGTTGGAGAAACTTCGTGTGGGAGAAACTCTGTGTTGGAGAAACTCCGTGTTGGAGAAACTCCGTGTTGAAGAAACTCAGTGTTGGAGAAACTTCGTGTTGGAGATTTTCTATGTTTGAGAAACTCGGTGTTGGAGAAACTCCGTTTTGGAGAAACTCTTTGTTGGAAAAACTCCGTGTTGGGGAAACTCCGTGTTGGAGAAAGTCCGTATTGGGGCAACTCCGTGTTGGAGAAACTCCGTGTTGGAGAAACACCGTGTTGGAGAAACTCCGTGTCGGAGAAACTCCGTGTCGGGGAAACTCCATGTCGGAGAAACTCCCTGTCGGAGAAACTCCGTGTTGGAGGAACTCCGTGGTGGAGAAACTCCGTGTTGGAATAACTCCGTGTTGGAGATATACCGTGTCGTAGAAACTCCGGGTCGGAGAAACTCCGTGTCGGAGAAACTCCGAGTTGGAGAACCTCCGTGTTAGAGAAACTCCTTGTTGGAGAAACACATTGTTGGAGAAACTCCGTGTTGTATAAACTGTGTGCTGGAGAAACTCCGTGTTGGAGAATCTCCGTATTGGAGAAACTCTGTCTTGGAAAAACTCCGAGTTGGAGAAACTCCGTGTTGGAGAAACTCCGTTTTGGAGAAATTTCGTGTTGGAGAAACTTCGTGTTGGGGAAACTCCGTGTTGGAGAAACTTCGTGTTGGGGAAACTGCGTGTTGGGGAAACTCCGTATTGGAGAAACTCCGCGTCGGAGAAACTTCGTGTTGGAGAAACTCCTTGTTGCAGAAAGTCTTTGTTAGAGAAACTCCGTGTTGGAGAAACACAGTGTTCTAGAAACTCCGTGTTGAAAAACTTCGTGTTCGAGAAACTCCGTTTTGAAGAAACTTCGTGATGGAGAAACTCCGTGCTGGAGAAACTGTGTTGGATAAACTTCGTGTTGGAGAATTTTCGTGTTGGAGAAACTCCGTGTTGGAGAAACTCCGTTTTGGAGAAACTCCTTGTTGGAAAAACTTCGTGTTGGGGAAACTCCGTGTTGGAGAAGCTTCGTATTGGGGAAACTCCTTGTTGCAGAAATTCTTTGTTGGAGAAACTCCGTCTTGTAGAAACACCGTGTTGGAGACACTCCGGGTCGGAGAAACTTCGTGTCGGAGAAACTCCGTGTCGGAGAAACTCCCTGTCGGAGAGAATCCGTGTTGGAGAAACTTCTTGTTGGAGAACCTCCGTGCTGGAGTAACTCCGTGTTCGAGAAACTCCGTGTTGGAGAAACTCCGTGTTGGAGAAATTCCGTGTCGTAGAAACTCCGGGTCGGAGAAACTCCGTGTTGGAAAAAAGTCCGTGTCGGAGAAACTCCGTGTTGGAGAAATTCCGTGTTGGAGAAACTCCGTTTTGGTGAAACTACGTGTTGGTGAAACTCCTTGTTGGAGAAACTCCTTGTTTGAGAAACTCCGTGTAGGAGAAACTCTGTGTTGGAGAAAATTCGTGTTGGAGAAACTCCGTGTTGGGGATACTCCGTGTTTAAGAAACTCCGTGTTGTAGAAACTCTATGTTGGAGCAACTTCGTGTAGGAGAAACTTCGTTTTGCAGAAACTCCGTGTTGGAGAAACTCCGTGTTGGGGAACTCCGTGTTGGGGAAACTCCGTGTTGGAGAAACTTCGTATTGGGGAAAGTCCGTGTTGGGGAAACTCCGTGTTGGACAAACTTCGTGTTCGAGAAACTCCTTGTTGCAGAAACTCTTTGTTGGAGAAGCTCCTTGACGGAGAAACTTCGTGTTGGAGAAATTCCGTGTTGGAGAAACTCCGTGTTGGACAAACTCCGTGTTGGAGAATCTCCGTGTTGGAGAAACTCCACGTTGGAGGAACTCCTTGTTGGATAAACTCCGTGTTGGAGAATCTCCGTGTTAGAGAAACTCTGTGTAGGAGAAACTCCATGTTGGAGAAACTCTGTGTTGGAGAAACACCGTGTTGGATAAACTCCGTGTTGGAGAAACTTCGTGTTGGAGAAACTCCATGCTGTGGAAACTCCGTGTTGGAGAAACTCCGTTTTGGAGAAACTCCGTGTTAGAGAAACTCCGTGTTGGGGAACCTCCGTGTTGGAGAAACTTCGCATTTCGGAAACTTCGTGTTGGGGAAACTCTGTGTTGGAGAAACTCCGTGTTGGAGGAACTCCTTGTTGGAGAAACTCCGTGTGTGAGAATCTCCGTGTTGGAGAAACTCCGTGTTAGAGAAACACTGTTGTAGAAACTCCGTGTTGTAGATAGAAACTCCGTGTTTTAGAAACTCCGTGTTGGAGAAACTTCGTGTGGGAGAAACTCCGTGTTGGAGAAACTCCGTGTTGAAGAAACTCAGTGTTGGAGAAACTCTGTGTTGGAGAAGCTCCGTGTTGTAGAAAATCCGTGTTGCAGAAACTCGTGTTGAAGAAACTCTGTGTCGGAGAAACTCGTGTTGGAGAAACTTCTTGTTGGTGAAACTCCTTGTTGGAGATACTCCGTGTCGGAGAAACTCTTTGTTGGAGAAATTCTTTGTTGGAGAAACACCGTCTTGGAGAAATTCCGTGTTGGAGAAACTCCATGTAGGAGAAACTCCTTGTTAGAGAAACTCCGTGTTGTGGAAAATCCGTGTTGGAGAAATTCCGTGTTGGAGAACTTCGTGTTGGAGAATTTCCGTGTTGGGGAAACTCCGTGTTGGAGAAACTTCGTGTTGGGGAAACTCCGTGTTGGATAAACTCCTTGTTGGAGAACCTCCGTGTTGGAGAAACTCCGTGACGGAGAAACTCCGTGTTGGAGAAACTCCGTGTTGGAGAAACTTCGTGTTGGGGAAACTACGTGTTGGAGAAACTCCGTGTTGGAGAAACTCCTTGTTGAAGAATCTCTTTTTTGGAGGAACTCCTTGTTGGAGAAACTCCGTGTTGGAGAAATTCCGTGTTGGAGATACTCCGTGTTCGAGAAACTCCGTGTTGGAGAAACTCCTTGTTGGAGGAACTCCTTGTTGGAGAAACTCCGTGTTGGAGAAACTCCGTGTAGGAGAAACTCTGTGTTGGAGAAACTCCGTGTTGGAGAAACTCCGTGTCCTAGAAACTCCGTGTTGTAGAAACACGGTGTTGTAGAAACTCTGTGTTGGAGAAACTTCGTGTTGGAGAAACTCCGTGTTGTAGAAACTCCGTGTTGGAGAAACTCCGTGTTGCAGAAACTCCGTGTTGGAGAAACTTGTGTTGGAGAAACTTGTGTTGGAGAAACTCTGTGTTGTACAAACTCCGTGTTGGAGAAACTCCGTGTTGCAGAAACTCCGTGTTGGAGAAATCCCTTTTGGATAAACTCTGTGTTGGAAAAACTCTGTGTTGGAGAAAGTCCGTGTCGGATAAACTCCGTGTCGGAGAAACTTCGTGTTGGAGAAACTCCGTGTCGGAGAAACTTCGTGTTGGAGAAACTCCCTGTTGGAGAAACTTCGTATTGGTGAAACTCCTTGTTGGAGAAATTCCTTGTTTTAGAAAATTCGTGTTGGAGAAACTCCATGTTGGAGAAAATTCGTGTTGGAAAAACTCTGTGTTGGGGAAACTCCGAATTGAAGAAACTCAGTGTTGTAGAAACTCCGTGTTGGAGAAACTTCGTGTTGGAGAAACTTCGTGTTGGAGAAACTCCATGCTGAAGAAACTCCGTGTTGGAGAAACTCCGTGTTGGAGAAACTCCGTGTTTGAGAACCTCCGTGCTGCAGAAGCTCCGCGTTGCAGAAACGCCTTATTGGAGAAACTTTGTGTTAGAGAAACTCCGTGTTGGTGAAACACGTGTTGTAGAAACTCCGTGTTGGAGAAACTCCGTGTCGGAGAAACTCTGTGTCGGAGAAACTCCGTGTCGGAGAAATTCCCTGTCGGAGAAACTCCGTGTTGGAGAAACTCCGCGTTGAAGAAACTCCGTGTTGGAGTAACTCCGTGTTCGAGAAACTCCGTGTTGGAGAAATTCCGTATCGTAGAAACTCCGGGTCGGAGAAACTCCGTGTCGGAGACACCCCGTGTTGGATAAACTCCGTGTCGGAGAAGCTCGTGTTGGAGAAACTCCGTGTTTGAGAAACTGCGTTTTGTTGAAACTACGTGCTGGTGAAACTCCTTGTTGGGGAAACTCCGTGTTGGAGAAACTCCGTGTTGGAGAAACGCCTTGTTGGAGAAAGTCCTTGTTGGAGAAACTCCGTGTTGGAGAAACTACCTTTTAGAGAAATTTCGTGTTGGAGAAACTCCGTGTTGGAGAAACTCTTTGTTGTGTAAACTCCGTTTTTGAGAAACTCCGTGTTTTGAGAAACACCGTGTTTGAGAAGCTCCGTGTTGGGGAAACTCCGTGTTGGAGAAATTTCGTGTTGGGGAAACTTCGTGTTGGGGAAACTCCGTGTTGGAGAAATTCCGTGTCGTACATACTCCGGGTCGGAGAAACTCCGTGTCGGAGAAACTCCGAGTTGGGGAAACTCCGTGTTAGAGAAACTCCTTGTTGGAGAAACGCCATGTTGGAGAAACTCCGTGTTGGAGAAACTCCGTGTTGCAGAAACTCCGTGTTGGAGAAATCCGTTTTGGATAAACTCCGTGTTGGATAAACTCCGTGTCGGAGAAACTCCGTGTCGGAGAAACTTCGTGTTGGAGAAACTCCGTGTCGAAGAAACTTCGTGTTGGAGAAACTCCCTGTTGGAGAAACTTCGTGTTGGTGAAACTCCGAATTGAAGAAACTCAGTGTTGTAGAAACTCCGTGTTGGAGAAACTTCGTGTTGGAGAAACTTCGTGTTGGAGAAACTCCATGCTGGAGAAACTCCGTGTTGGAGAAACTCCGTGTTGGAGAAAATCCGTGTTTGAGAAACTCCGTGCTGGAGAAGCTCCGCGTTGCAGAAACGCCTTATTGGAGAAACTCCATGTTGGAGAAATTCCGCGTTGAAGAAACTCCGTGTTGGAGTAACTCCGTGTTCGAGAAACTCCGTGTTGGAGAAACTCCGTGTTGAAGAAATTCCGTGTCGTAGAAACTTGGGGTCGGAGAAACTCCGTGTCGGAGACACTCCGTGTTGGAGAAACTCCGTGTCGGAGAAGCTCGTGTTGGAGAAACTCCGTTTTTGAGAAACTCCGTTTTGTTGAAACTACGTGTTGGTGAAACTCCTTGTTGGAAAAAATCCTTGTTGGAGAAACTCCGTGTTGGAGAAACTGTGTTGGAGAAAATTCGTGTTGGAGAAACTCCGTGTTGGAGAAACTTCATGTTGGTGAAACTCTGTGTTGGGGAAACTCCGTGTTGGAGAAATTTCGTGTTGGGGAAACTTCGTGTTGGGGAAACTCCGTGTTGGAGAAACTCCGTGTTGGGGAAACTCCGTGTTGGAGAAACTCCGTGTTGGAGAAATGCCTTGTTGGAGAAAGTCCTTGTTGGAGAAACTCCGTGTTGGGGAAACTCCGTGTTGGAGAAATTTCGTGTCGTAGAAGCTCCGGGTGGGAGAAACACCGTGTCGGAGAAACTCCGAGTTGGGGAAACTCCGTGTTAGAGAAACTCCTTGTTGGAGAAACGCTTTTTGTTGGAGAAACTCCGTGTTGTAGAAACTCCGTGTCGGAGAAACTCCGTGTCGGAGAAAGTTCGTGTTGGAGAAACTCCGTGTCGAAGAAACTTTGTGTTGGAGAAACTCCCTGTTGGAGAAACTTCGTGTTGGTGAAACTCCTTGTTGGAGAAACTCTTTGTTGGAGAAAATTTGTGTTGGAGAAACTCCATGTTGGAGAAAATTCGTGTTGGAGAAACTCTGTGTTGGGGAAACTCCGAATTGGAGAAACATCGTGTTGGAAAAACTCCGTGTTGGTGAAACACGTGTTGTAGAAACTCCGTGTTGGAGAAACTCCGGGTCGGAGAAACTCCGTTTTGGAAAAAAGTCCGTGTCGGAGAAACTCCGTGTTGGAGAAATTCCGTGTTGGAGAAACTCCGTTTTGGTGAAAATACGTGTTGGTGAAACTCCTTGTTGGAGAAACTCCTTGTTGGAGAAACTCCGTGTAGGAGAAACTCTGTGTTGGAGAAAATTCGTGTTGGAGAAACTCCGTGTTGGGGATACTCCGTGTTTAAGAAACTCCGTGTTTAAGAAAATCTATGTTGGAGCAACTCCGTGTAGGAGAAACACCGTTTTGCAGAAACTCCGTGTTGGAGAAAGTCCGTGTTGGGGAACTCCGTGTTGGGGAACTCCGTGTTGGGGAAACTCCGTGTTGGGGATACTCCGTGTTGGAGAAACTTCGTGTTGGAGAAACTCCTTGTTGCAGAAACTCTTTGTTGGAGAAGCTCCTTGACGGAGAAACTCCGTGTTGGAGAAATTCCGTGTTGGAGAAACTCCGTGTTGGACAAACTCCGTATTGGAGAATCTCCGTGTTGGAGAAACTCCGTGTTGGAGAAACTCCGTGTTGGAGAAACTCCGTGTCCTAGAAACTCCGTGTTGTAGAAGCACGGTGTTGTAGAAACTCTGTGTTGGAGAAACTTCGTGTTGGAGAAACTCCGTGTTGTAGAAACTCCGTGTTGGAGAAACTCCGTGTTGCAGAAACTCTGTGTTGGAGAAATCCGTATTGGATAAACTCCGTGTTGGATAAACTCCGTGTTGAGAAAGTCCGTGTCGGAGAAACTCCGTGTCGGAGAAACTTCGTGTTGGAGAAACTCTGTGTCGGAGAAACTCCCTGTCGGAGAAACTTCGGGTTGGTGAAAGTCCTTGTTGGAGAAACTCCTTGTTGGAGAAAATTCGTGTTGGAAAAACTCCATGTTGGAGAAAATTCGTGTTGTAGAATCTCCGTGTTGGAGAAACTCCGTGTCGGAGAAACTCTGTGTCGGAGAAAATCCGTGTCGGAGAAATTCCCTGTCGGAGAAACTCCGTGTTGGAGAAACTCCGCGTTGAAGAAACTCCGTGTTGGAGAAATTCCGTGTCGTAGAAACTCCGGGTCGGAGAAACTCCGTGTCGGAGACACTCCCTGTTGGAGAAACTCCGTGTCGGATAAGCTCGTGTTGGAGAAACTCCGTGTTTGAGAAACTCCGTTTTGTTGAAACTACGTGTTGGTGAAACTCCTTGTTGGAAAAAACTCCTTGTTGGAGAAACTCCCTGTTGGAGAAACTCCCTGTTGGAGAAACTCCGTGTTAGAGAAACTCCGTGTTGGGGAACCTCCGTGTTGGAGAAACTTCGTATTTCGGAAACCCGTGTTGTGGAAACTCCGTGTAGGAGAAACCCCGTGTTGGAGAAACTTCGTGTTGGAGAAACTCCCTGTTGGAGAAACTTCGTGTTGGTGAAACTCCTTGTTGGAGAAACTCCTTGTTGGAGAAAATTCGTGTTGGAGAAACTCCATGTTGGAGAAAATTCGTGTTGGAGAAACTCTGTGTTGGGGAAACTCCGAATTGAAGAAACTCAGTGTTGTAGAAACTCTGTGTTGGAGAAACTTCGTGTTGGAGAAACTTCGTGTTGGAGAAACTCCATGCTGGAGAAACTCCGTGTTGGAGAAAATCCGTGTTTGAGAAACTCCGCGCTGGAGAAGCTCCGCGTTGCAGAAACGCCTTATTGGAGAAACTCTGTGTTGGAGAAACTCCGTGTTGGTGAAACACGTGTTGTAGAAACTCCGTGTTGGAGAAACTCCATGTAGGAGAAACTCTGTGTCGGAGAAACTCCGTGTCGGAGAAATTCCCTGTCGGAGAAACTCCGTGTTGGAGAAATTCCGCGTTGAAGAAACTCCGTGTTGGAGTAACTCCGTGTTCGAGAAACTCCGTGCTGGAGAAACTCCGTGTTGGGGAAACTCCGTGTTGGAGAAACTCCGTGTTGAAGAAATGCCTTGTTGGAGAATGTCCTTGTTGGAGAAACTCCGTGTTGGAGAAATTTCGTGTCGTAGAAACTCCGGGTGGCAGAAACACCGTGTCGGAGAAACTCCGAGTTGGGGAAACTCCGTGTTAGAGAAACTCCTTGTTGGAGAAACGCCTTGTTGGAGAAACTCCGTGTTGTAGAAACTCCGTGTTGGAGAAACTCCGTGTTGCAGAAACTCCGTGTTGGAGAAATCCGTTTTGGATAAACTCCGTGTTGGATAAACTCCGTGTCGGAGAAACTCCGTGTCGGAGAAAGTTCGTGTTGGAGAAACTCCGTGTCGGAGAAACTTTGTGTTGGAGAAACTCCCTGTTGGAGAAACTTCGTGTTGGTGAAACTCCTTGTTGGAGAAACTCCTTGTTGGAGAAAATTTGTGTTGGAGAAACTCCATGTTGGAGAAAATTCGTGTTGGAGAAACTCTGTGTTGGGGAAACTCCGAATTGGAGAAACATCGTGTTGGAGAAACTCCGTGTTGGTGAAACACGTGTTGTAGAAACTCCGTGTTGGAGAAACTCCGTGTCGGAGAAACTCTGTGTCGGAGAAACTCCGTGTCGGAGAAATTCCCTGTCGGAGAAACTCCGTGTTGGAGAACCTCCGTGCTGGAGTAACTCCGTGTTCGAGAAACTCCGTGCTGGAGAAACTCCGTGTTGGAGAAATTCCGTGTCGTAGAAACTCCGGGTCGGAGAAACTCCGTTTTGGAAAAAAGTCCGTGTCGGAGAAACTCCGTGTTGGAGAAATTCCGTGTTGGAGAAACTCCGTTTTGGTGAAAATACGTGTTGGTGAAACTCCTTGTTGGAGAAACTCCTTGTTGGAGAAACTCCGTGTAGGAGAAACTCTGTGTTGGAGAAAATTCGTGTTGGAGAAACTCCGTGTTGGGGATACTCCGTGTTTAAGAAACTCCGTGTTTAAGAAAATCTATGTTGGAGCAACTCCGTGTAGGAGAAACACCGTTTTGCAGAAACTCCGTGTTGGAGAAAGTCCGTGTTGGGGAACTCCGTGTTGGGGAACTCCGTGTTGGGGAAACTCCGTGTTGGAGAAACTTCGTATTGGGGAAACTCCGTGTTGGGGATACTCCGTGTTGGAGAAACTTCGTGTTGGAGAAACTCCTTGTTGCAGAAACTCTTTGTTGGAGAAGCTCCTTGACGGAGAAACTCCGTGTTGGAGAAATTCCGTGCTGGAGAAACTCCGTGTTGGACAAACTCCGTATTGGAGAATCTCCGTGTTGGAGAAACTCCTCGTTGGAGGAACTCCTTGTTGGATAAACTCCGGGTTGGAGAATCTCCGTGTTAGAGACACTCTGTGTTGGAGAAACTCCGTGTTGTAGAAACTCCGTGTTGTAAAAACATCGTGTTGAAGAAACTCCTTGTTGGAGAAACACCGTGTTGGATAAACTCCGTGTTGGAGAAACATCGTGTTGGAGAAACTCCATGCTGTGGAAACTCCGTGTTGGAGAAACTCCGTTTTGGAGAAACTCCGTGTTGGAGCAACTCCCTGTTGGAGAAACTCCCTGTTGGAGAAACTCCGTGTCAGAGAAACTTTGTTTTTCGGAAACCCGTGTTGGGGAAACTCCGTGTTGGAGAAACTCCGTGTTGGAGAAACTCCGTGTTGTAGAAAATCCGTGTTGTAGAAACTCCGTGTTGGAGAAACTCCGTGTTGGAGAAACTCCTTGTTGGAGAAACTCCGTGTGTGAGAATCTCCGTCTTGGAGAAACTCCGTGTTGGAGAAACTCCGTGTTGGAGAAACACTCTGTTGTAGAAACTCCGTGTTGTAGATAGAAACTCCGTGTTTTATAAACTCCGTGTTGGAGAAACTTCGTGTGGGAGAAACTCCGTGTTGGAGAAACTCCGTGTTGAAGAAACTCAGTGTTGGAGAAACTCTGTGTTGGAGAAGCTCCGTGTTGTAAAAAAATCCGTGTTGTAGAAACTCTGTGTTGGGGAAACTCCGTGTTGTAGAAACTCCGAAATGGAGAAACTCTGTGTTGGAGAAACGCCTTGTTGGAGAAAGTCCTTGTTGGAGAAACTCCGTGTTGGAGAAACTACCTTTTAGAGAAATTTCGTGTTGGAGAAACTCCGTGTTGGAGAAACTCTTTGTTGTGTAAACTCCGTTTTTGAGAAACTCCGTGTTTTGAGAAACACCGTGTTGGAGAAGCTCCGTGTTGGGGAAACTCCGTGTTGGAGAAATTTCGTGTTGGGGAAACTTCGTGTTGGGGAAACTCCGTGTTGGAGAAATTCCGTGTCGTACATACTCCGGGTCGGAGAAACTCCGTGTCGGAGAAACTCCGAGTTGGGGAAACTCCGTGTTAGAGAAACTCCTTGTTGGAGAAACGCCATGTTGGAGAAACTCCGTGTTGGAGAAACTCCGTGTTGCAGAAACTCCGTGTTGGAGAAATCCGTTTTGGATAAACTCCGTGTTGGATAAACTCCGTGTCGGAGAAACTCCGTGTCGGAGAAACTTCGTGTTGGAGAAACTCCGTGTCGAAGAAACTTCGTGTTGGAGAAACTCCCTGTTGGAGAAACTTCGCGTTGGTGAAACTCCTTGTTGGAGAAACTCCGTGTCGGAGAAACTCTTTGTTGGAGAAATTCTTTGTTGGAGAAACTCCGTCTTGGAGAAATTCCGTGTTGGAGAAACTCCATGTAGGAGAAACTCCTTGTTAGAGAAACTCCGTGTTGTGGAAAATCCGTGTTGGAGAAATTCCGTGTTGGAGAACTTCGTGTTGGAGAATTTCCGTGTTGGGGAAACTCCGTGTTGGAGAAACTTCGTGTTGGAGAAACTCCGTGACGGAGAAACTCCGTGTTGGAGAAACTCCGTGTTGGAGAAACTTCGTGTTGGGGAAACTACGTGTTGGAGAAACTCCGTGTTGGAGAAACTCCTTGTTGAAGAATCTCTTTTTTGGAGGAACTCCTTGTTGGAGAAACTCCGTGTTGGAGAAATTCCGTGTTGGAGATACTCCGTGTTCGAGAAACTCCGTGTTGGAGAAACTCCTTGTTGGAGGAACTCCTTGTTGGAGAAACTCCGTGTTGGAGAAACTCCGTGTAGGAGAAACTCTGTGTTGGAGAAACTCCGTGTTGGAGAAACTCCGTGTCCTAGAAACTCCGTGTTGTAGAAACACGGTGTTGTAGAAACTCTGTGTTGGAGAAACTTCGTGTTGGAGAAACTCCGTGTTGTAGAAACTCCGTGTTGGAGAAACTCCGTGTTGCAGAAACTCCGTGTTGGAGAAACTTGTGTTGGAGAAACTTGTGTTGGAGAAACTCTGTGTTGTACAAACTCCGTGTTGGAGAAACTCCGTGTTGCAGAAACTCCGTGTTGGAGAAATCCCTTTTGGATAAACTCCGTGTTGGAAAAACTCTGTGTTGGAGAAAGTCCGTGTCGGATAAACTCCGTGTCGGAGAAACTTCGTGTTGGAGAAACTCCGTGTCGGAGAAACTTCGTGTTGGAGAAACTCCCTGTTGGAGAAACTTCGTATTGGTGAAACTCCTTGTTGGAGAAATTCCTTGTTTTAGAAAATTCGTGTTGGAGAAACTCCATGTTGGAGAAAATTCGTGTTGGAAAAACTCTGTGTTGGGGAAACTCCGAATTGAAGAAACTCAGTGTTGTAGAAACTCCGTGTTGGAGAAACTTCGTGTTGGAGAAACTTCGTGTTGGAGAAACTCCATGCTGAAGAAACTCCGTGTTGGAGAAACTCCGTGTTGGAGAAACTCCGTGTTTGAGAAACTCCGTGCTGCAGAAGCTCCGCGTTGCAGAAACGCCTTATTGGAGAAACTTTGTGTTGGAGAAACTCCGTGTTGGTGAAACACGTGTTGTAGAAACTCCGTGTTGGAGAAACTCCGTGTCGGAGAAACTCTGTGTCGGAGAAACTCCGTGTCGGAGAAATTCCCTGTCGGAGAAACTCCGTGTTGGAGAAACTCCGCGTTGAAGAAACTCCGTGTTGGAGTAACTCCGTGTTCGAGAAACTCCGTGTTGGAGAAATTCCGTATCGTAGAAACTCCGGGTCGGAGAAACTCCGTGTCGGAGACACCCCGTGTTGGATAAACTCCGTGTCGGAGAAGCTCGTGTTGGAGAAACTCCGTGTTTGAGAAACTGCGTTTTGTTGAAACTACGTGCTGGTGAAACTCCTTGTTGGGGAAACTCCGTGTTGGAGAAACTCCGTGTTGGAGAAACTCCGTGCTGGAGAAGCTCCGCGTTGCAGAAACGCCTTATTGGAGAAACTCCGTGTTGGAGAAATTCCGCGTTGAAGAAACTCCGTGTTGGAGTAACTCCGTGTTCGAGAAACTCCGTGTTGGAGAAACTCCGTGTTGGAGAAACTCTTTGTTGTGTAAACTCCGTTTTTGAGAAACACCGTGTTGGAGAAGCTCCGTGTTGGGGAAACTCCGTGTTGGAGAAATTTCGTGTTGGGGAAACTTCGTGTTGGGGAAACTCTGTGTTGGAGAAATTCCGTGTCGTACATACTCCGGGTCGGAGAAACTCCGTGTCGGAGAAACTCCGAGTTGGGGAAACTCCGTGTTAGAGAAACTCCTTGTTGGAGAAACGCCATGTTGGAGAAACTCCGTGTTGGAGAAACTCCGTGTTGCAGAAACTCCGTGTTGGAGAAATCCGTTTTGGATAAACTCCGTGTTGGATAAACTCCGTGTCGGAGAAACTCCGTGTCGGAGAAACTTCGTGTTGGAGAAACTCCGTGTCGAAGAAACTTCGTGTTGGAGAAACTCCCTGTTGGAGAAACTTCGTGTTGGTGAAACTCCTTGTTGGAGAAACTTCTTGTTGGAGAAAATTCGTGTTGGAGAAACTCCATGTTGGAGAAAATTCGTGTTGGAGAAACTCTGTGTTGGGGAAACTCCGAATTGAAGAAACTCAGTGTTGTAGAAACTCCGTGTTGGAGAAACTTCGTGTTGGAGAAACTTCGTGTTGGAGAAACTCCATGCTGGAGAAACTCCGTGTTGGAGAAACTCCGTGTTGGAGAAAATCCGTGTTTGAGAAACTCCGTGCTGGAGAAGCTCCGCGTTGCAGAAACGCCTTATTGGAGAAACTCCGTGTTGGAGAAATTCCGCGTTGAAGAAACTCCGTGTTGGAGTAACTCCGTGTTCGAGAAACTCCGTGTTGGAGAAACTCCGTGTTGAAGAAATTCCGTGTCGTAGAAACTTGGGGTCGGAGAAACTCCGTGTCGGAGACACTCCGTGTTGGAGAAACTCCGTGTCGGAGAAGCTCGTGTTGGAGAAACTCCGTTTTTGAGAAACTCCGTTTTGTTGAAACTACGTGTTGGTGAAACTCCTTGTTGGAAAAAATCCTTGTTGGAGAAACTCCGTGTTGGAGAAACTGTGTTGGAGAAAATTCGTGTTGGAGAAACTCCGTGTTGGAGAAACTTCATGTTGGTGAAACTCTGTGTTGGGGAAACTCCGTGTTGGAGAAATTTCGTGTTGGGGAAACTTCGTGTTGGGGAAACTCCGTGTTGGAGAAACTCCGTGTTGGAGAAACTCCGTGCTGGAGAAACTCCGTGTTGGGGAAACTCCGTGTTGGAGAAACTCCGTGTTGGAGAAATGCCTTGTTGGAGAAAGTCCTTGTTGGAGAAACTCCGTGTTGGGGAAACTCCGTGTTGGAGAAATTTCGTGTCGTAGAAGCTCCGGGTGGGAGAAACACCGTGTCGGAGAAACTCCGAGTTGGGGAAACTCCGTGTTAGAGAAACTCCTTGTTGGAGAAACGCATTTTGTTGGAGAAACTCCGTGTTGTAGAAACTCCGTGTTGGAGAAACTCCGTGTTGCAGAAACTCCGTGTTGGAGAAATCCGTTTTGGATAAACTCCGTGTTGGATAAACTCCGTGTCGGAGAAACTCCGTGTCGGAGAAAGTTCGTGTTGGAGAAACTCCGTGTCGAAGAAACTTTGTGTTGGAGAAACTCCCTGTTGGAGAAACTTCGTGTTGGTGAAACTCCTTGTTGGAGAAACTCTTTGTTGGAGAAAATTTGTGTTGGAGAAACTCCATGTTGGAGAAAATTCGTGTTGGAGAAACTCTGTGTTGGGGAAACTCCGAATTGGAGAAACATCGTGTTGGAAAAACTCCGTGTTGGTGAAACACGTGTTGTAGAAACTCCGTGTTGGAGAAACTCCGGGTCGGAGAAACTCCGTTTTGGAAAAAAGTCCGTGTCGGAGAAACTCCGTGTTGGAGAAATTCCGTGTTGGAGAAACTCCGTTTTGGTGAAAATACGTGTTGGTGAAACTCCTTGTTGGAGAAACTCCTTGTTGGAGAAACTCCGTGTAGGAGAAACTCTGTGTTGGAGAAAATTCGTGTTGGAGAAACTCCGTGTTGGGGATACTCCGTGTTTAAGAAACTCCGTGTTTAAGAAAATCTATGTTGGAGCAACTCCGTGTAGGAGAAACACCGTTTTGCAGAAACTCCGTGTTGGAGAAAGTCCGTGTTGGGGAACTCCGTGTTGGGGAACTCCGTGTTGGGGAAACTCCGTGTTGGGGATACTCCGTGTTGGAGAAACTTCGTGTTGGAGAAACTCCTTGTTGCAGAAACTCTTTGTTGGAGAAGCTCCTTGACGGAGAAACTCCGTGTTGGAGAAATTCCGTGTTGGAGAAACTCCGTGTTGGACAAACTCCGTATTGGAGAATCTCCGTGTTGGAGAAACTCCGCGTTGGAGAAACTCCGTGTTGGAGAAAATCCGTGTCCTAGAAACTCCGTGTTGTAGAAGCACGGTGTTGTAGAAACTCTGTGTTGGAGAAACTTCGTGTTGGAGAAACTCCGTGTTGTAGAAACTCCGTGTTGGAGAAACTCCGTGTTGCAGAAACTCTGTGTTGGAGAAATCCGTATTGGATAAACTCCGTGTTGGATAAACTCCGTGTTGAGAAAGTCCGTGTCGGAGAAACTCCGTGTCGGAGAAACTTCGTGTTGGAGAAACTCTGTGTCGGAGAAACTCCCTGTCGGAGAAACTTCGGGTTGGTGAAAGTCCTTGTTGGAGAAACTCCTTGTTGGAGAAAATTCGTGTTGGAAAAACTCCATGTTGGAGAAAATTCGTGTTTAGAATCTCCGTGTTGGAGAAACTCCGTGTCGGAGAAACTCTGTGTCGGAGAAAATCCGTGTCGGAGAAATTCCCTGTCGGAGAAACTCCCTGTTGGAGAAACTCCGTGTCGGATAAGCTCGTGTTGGAGAAACTCCGTGTTTGAGAAACTCCGTTTTGTTGAAACTACGTGTTGGTGAAACTCCTTGTTGGAAAAAACTCCTTGTTGGAGAAACTCCCTGTTGGAGAAACTCCCTGTTGGAGAAACTCCGTGTTAGAGAAACTCCGTGTTGGGGAACCTCCGTGTTGGAGAAACTTCGTATTTCGGAAACCCGTGTTGTGGAAACTCCGTGTAGGAGAAACCCCGTGTTGGAGAAACTTCGTGTTGGAGAAACTCCCTGTTGGAGAAACTTCGTGTTGGTGAAACTCCTTGTTGGAGAAACTCCTTGTTGGAGAAAATTCGTGTTGGAGAAACTCCATGTTGGAGAAAATTCGTGTTGGAGAAACTCTGTGTTGGGGAAACTCCGAATTGAAGAAACTCAGTGTTGTAGAAACTCTGTGTTGGAGAAACTTCGTGTTGGAGAAACTTCGTGTTGGAGAAACTCCATGCTGGAGAAACTCCGTGTTGGAGAAACTCCGTGTTGGAGAAAATCCGTGTTTGAGAAACTCCGCGCTGGAGAAGCTCCGCGTTGCAGAAACGCCTTATTGGAGAAACTCTGTGTTGGAGAAACTCCGTGTTGGTGAAACACGTGTTGTAGAAACTCCGTGTTGGAGAAACTCCGTGTAGGAGAAACTCTGTGTCGGAGAAACTCCGTGTCGGAGAAATTCCCTGTCGGAGAAACTCCGTGTTGGAGAAATTCCGCGTTGAAGAAACTCCGTGTTGGAGTAACTCCGTGTTCGAGAAACTCCGTGCTGGAGAAACTCCGTGTTGGGGAAACTCCGTGTTGGAGAAACTCCGTGTTGAAGAAATGCCTTGTTGGAGAATGTCCTTGTTGGAGAAACTCCGTGTTGGAGAAACTCCGTGTTGGAGAAATTTCGTGTCGTAGAAACTCCGGGTGGCAGAAACACCGTGTCGGAGAAACTCCGAGTTGGGGAAACTCCGTGTTAGAGAAACTCCTTGTTGGAGAAACGCCTTGTTGGAGAAACTCCGTGTTGTAGAAACTCCGTGTTGCAGAAACTCCGTGTTGCAGAAACTCCGTGTTGGAGAAATCCGTTTTGGATAAACTCCGTGTTGGATAAACTCCGTGTCGGAGAAACTCCGTGTCGGAGAAAGTTCGTGTTGGAGAAACTCCGTGTCGGAGAAACTTTGTGTTGGAGAAACTCCCTGTTGGAGAAACTTCGTGTTGGTGAAACTCCTTGTTGGAGAAACTCCTTGTTGGAGAAAATTTGTGTTGGAGAAACTCCATGTTGGAGAAAATTCGTGGTGGAGAAACTCTGTGTTGGGGAAACTCCGAATTGGAGAAACATCGTGTTGGAGAAACTCCGTGTTGGTGAAACACGTGTTGTAGAAACTCCGTGTTGGAGAAACTCCGTGTCGGAGAAACTCTGTGTCGGAGAAACTCCGTGTCGGAGAAATTCCCTGTCGGAGAAACTCCGTGTTGGAGAACCTCCGTGCTGGAGTAACTCCGTGTTCGAGAAACTCCGTGCTGGAGAAACTCCGTGTTGGAGAAATTCCGTGTCGTAGAAACTCCGGGTCGGAGAAACTCCGTTTTGGAAAAAAGTCCGTGTCGGAGAAACTCCGTGTTGGAGAAATTCCGTGTTGGAGAAACTCCGTTTTGGTGAAAATACGTGTTGGTGAAACTCCTTGTTGGAAAAATCCTTGTTGGAGAAACTCCGTGTTGGAGAAACTGTGTTGGAGAAAATTCGTGTTGGAGAAAACTCCGTGTTGGAGAAACTTCATGTTGGTGAAACTCTGTGTTGGGGAAACTCCGTGTTGGAGAAATTTCGTGTTGGGGAAACTTCGTGTTGGGGAAACTCCGTGTTGGAGAAACTCCGTGTTGGAGAAACTCCGTGCTGGAGAAACTCCGTGTTGGGGAAACTCCGTGTTGGAGAAACTCTGTGTTGGGGAAACTCCGTGTTGGAGAAATTTCGTGTTGGGGAAACTTCGTGTTGGGGAAACTCCGTGTTGGAGAAACTCCGTGTTGGAGAAACTCCGTGCTGGAGAAACTCCGTGTTGGGGAAACTCCGTGTTGGAGAAACTCCGTGTTGGAGAAATGCCTTGTTGGAGAAAGTCCTTGTTGGAGAAACTCCGTGTTGGGGAAACTCCGTGTTGGAGAAATTTCGTGTCGTAGAAGCTCCGGGTGGGAGAAACACCGTGTCGGAGAAACTCCGAGTTGGGGAAACTCCGTGTTAGAGAAACTCCTTGTTGGAGAAACGCTTTTTGTTGGAGAAACTCCGTGTTGTAGAAACTCCGTGTTGGAGAAACTCCGTGTTGCAGAAACTCCGTGTTGGAGAAATCCGTTTTGGATAAACTCCGTGTTGGATAAACTCCGTGTCGGAGAAACTCCGTGTCGGAGAAAGTTCGTGTTGGAGAAACTCCGTGTCGAAGAAACTTTGTGTTGGAGAAACTCCCTGTTGGAGAAACTTCGTGTTGGTGAAACTCCTTGTTGGAGAAACTCTTTGTTGGAGAAAATTTGTGTTGGAGAAACTCTGTGTTGGGGAAACTCCGAATTGGAGAAACATCGTGTTGGAAAAACTCCGTGTTGGTGAAACACGTGTTGTAGAAACTCCGTGTTGGAGAAACTCCGGGTCGGAGAAACTCCGTTTTGGAAAAAGTCCGTGTCGGAGAAACTCCGTGTTGGAGAAATTCCGTGTTGGAGAAACTCCGTTTTGGTGAAAATACGTGTTGGTGAAACTCCTTGTTGGAGAAACTCCTTGTTGGAGAAACTCCGTGTAGGAGAAACTCTGTGTTGGAGAAAATTCGTGTTGGAGAAACTCCGTGTTGGGGATACTCCGTGTTTAAGAAACTCCGTGTTTAAGAAAATCTATGTTGGAGCAACTCCGTGTAGGAGAAACACCGTTTTGCAGAAACTCCGTGTTGGAGAAAGTCCGTGTTGGGGAACTCCGTGTTGGGGAACTCCGTGTTGGGGAAACTCCGTGTTGGGGATACTCCGTGTTGGAGAAACTTCGTGTTGGAGAAACTCCTTGTTGCAGAAACTCTTTGTTGGAGAAGCTCCTTGACGGAGAAACTCCGTGTTGGAGAAATTCCGTGTTGGAGAAACTCCGTGTTGGACAAACTCCGTATTGGAGAATCTCCGTGTTGGAGAAACTCCGTGTTGGAGAAACTCCGTGTTGGAGAAACTCCGTGTCCTAGAAACTCCGTGTTGTAGAAGCACGGTGTTGTAGAAACTCTGTGTTGGAGAAACTTCGTGTTGGAGAAACTCCGTGTTGTAGAAACTCCGTGTTGGAGAAACTCCGTGTTGCAGAAACTCTGTGTTGGAGAAATCCGTATTGGATAAACTCCGTGTTGAGAAAGTCCGTGTCGGAGAAACTCCGTGTCGGAGAAACTTCGTGTTGGAGAAACTCTGTGTCGGAGAAACTCCCTGTCGGAGAAACTTCGGGTTGGTGAAAGTCCTTGTTGGAGAAACTCCTTGTTGGAGAAAATTCGTGTTGGAAAAACTCCATGTTGGAGAAAATTCGTGTTGTAGAATCTCCGTGTTGGAGAAACTCCGTGTCGGAGAAACTCTGTGTCGGAGAAAATCCGTGTCGGAGAAATTCCCTGTCGGAGAAACTCCGTGTTGGAGAAACTCCGCGTTGAAGAAACTCCGTGTTGGAGAAATTCCGTGTCGTAGAAACTCCGGGTCGGAGAAACACCGTGTCGGAGACACTCCCTGTTGGAGAAACTCCGTGTCGGATAAGCTCGTGTTGGAGAAACTCCGTGTTTGAGAAACTCCGTTTTGTTGAAACTACGTGTTGGTGAAACTCCTTGTTGGAAAAAACTCCTTGTTGGAGAAACTCCCTGTTGGAGAAACTCCCTGTTGGAGAAACTCCGTGTTAGAGAAACTCCGTGTTGGGGAACCTCCGTGTTGGAGAAACTTCGTATTTCGGAAACCCGTGTTGTGGAAACTCCGTGTAGGAGAAACCCCGTGTTGGAGAAACTTCGTGTTGGAGAAACTCCCTGTTGGAGAAACTTCGTGTTGGTGAAACTCCTTGTTGGAGAAACTCCTTGTTGGAGAAAATTCGTGTTGGAGAAACTCCATGTTGGAGAAAATTCGTGTTGGAGAAACTCTGTGTTGGGGAAACTCCGAATTGAAGAAACTCAGTGTTGTAGAAACTCTGTGTTGGAGAAACTTCGTGTTGGAGAAACTTCGTGTTGGAGAAACTCCATGCTGGAGAAACTCCGTGTTGGAGAAAATCCGTGTTTGAGAAACTCCGCGCTGGAGAAGCTCCGCGTTGCAGAAACGCCTTATTGGAGAAACTCTGTGTTGGAGAAACTCCGTGTTGGTGAAACACGTGTTGTAGAAACTCCGTGTTGGAGAAACTCCGTGTAGGAGAAACTCTGTGTCGGAGAAACTCCGTGTCGGAGAAATTCCCTGTCGGAGAAACTCCGTGTTGGAGAAATACCGCGTTGAAGAAACTCCGTGTTGGAGTAACTCCGTGTTCGAGAAACTCCGTGCTGGAGAAACTCCGTGTTGGGGAAACTCCGTGTTGGAGAAACTCCGTGTTGAAGAAATGCCTTGTTGGAGAATGTTCTTGTTGGAGAAACTCCGTGTTGGAGAAACTCCGTGTTGGAGAAATTTCGTGTCGTAGAAACTCCGGGTGGCAGAAACATCGTGTCGGAGAAACTCCGAGTTGGGGAAACTCCGTGTTAGAAAAACTCCTTGTTGGAGAAACGCCTTGTTGGAGAAACTCCGTGTTGTAGAAACTCCGTGTTGGAGAAACTCCGTGTTGCAGAAACTCCGTGTTGGAGAAATCCGTTTTGGATAAACTCCGTGTTGGATAAACTCCGTGTCGGAGAAACTCCGTGTCGGAGAAAGTTCGTGTTGGAGAAACTCCGTGTCGGAGAAACTTTGTGTTGGAGAAACTCCCTGTTGGAGAAACTTCGTGTTGGTGAAACTCCTTGTTGGAGAAACTCCTTGTTGGAGAAAATTTGTGTTGGAGAAACTCCATGTTGGAGAAAATTCGTGTTGGAGAAACTCTGTGTTGGGGAAACTCCGAATTGGAGAAACATCGTGTTGGAGAAACTCCGTGTTGGTGAAACACGTGTTGTAGAAACTCCGTGTTGGAGAAACTCCGTGTCGGAGAAACTCTGTGTCGGAGAAACTCCGTGTCGGAGAAATTCCCTGTCGGAGAAACTCCGTGTTGGAGAACCTCCGTGCTGGAGTAACTCCGTGTTCGAGAAACTCCGTGCTGGAGAAACTCCGTGTTGGAGAAATTCCGTGTCGTAGAAACTCCGGGTCGGAGAAACTCCGTTTTGGAAAAAGTCCGTGTCGGAGAAACTCCGTGTTGGAGAAATTCCGTGTTGGAGAAACTCCGTTTTGGTGAAAATACGTGTTGGTGAAACTCCTTGTTGGAAAAAATCCTTGTTGGAGAAACTCCGTGTTGGAGAAACTGTGTTGGAGAAAATTCGTGTTGGAGAAACTCCGTGTTGGAGAAACTTCATGTTGGTGAAACTCTGTGTTGGGGAAACTCCGTGTTGGAGAAATTTCGTGTTGGGGAAACTTCGTGTTGGGGAAACTCCGTGTTGGAGAAACTCCGTGTTGGAGAAACTCCGTGCTGGAGAAACTCCGTGTTGGGGAAACTCCGTGTTGGAGAAACTCCGTGTTGGAGAAATGCCTTGTTGGAGAAAGTCCTTGTTGGAGAAACTCCGTGTTGGGGAAACTCCGTGTTGGAGAAATTTCGTGTCGTAGAAGCTCCGGGTGGGAGAAACACCGTGTCGGAGAAACTCCGAGTTGGGGAAACTCCGTGTTAGAGAAACTCCTTGTTGGAGAAACGCTTTTTGTTGGAGAAACTCCGTGTTGTAGAAACTCCGTGTTGGAGAAACTCCGTGTTGCAGAAACTCCGTGTTGGAGAAATCCGTTTTGGATAAACTCCGTGTTGGATAAACTCCGTGTCGGAGAAACTCCGTGTCGGAGAAAGTTCGTGTTGGAGAAACTCCGTGTCGAAGAAACTTTGTGTTGGAGAAACTCCCTGTTGGAGAAACTTCGTGTTGGTGAAACTCCTTGTTGGAGAAACTCTTTGTTGGAGAAAATTTGTGTTGGAGAAACTCCATGTTGGAGAAAATTCGTGTTGGAGAAACTCTGTGTTGGGGAAACTCCGAATTGGAGAAACATCGTGTTGGAAAAACTCCGTGTTGGTGAAACACGTGTTGTAGAAACTCCGTGTTGGAGAAACTCTGGGTCGGAGAAACTCCGTTTTGGAAAAAAGTCCGTGTCGGAGAAACTCCGTGTTGGAGAAATTCCGTGTTGGAGAAACTCCGTTTTGGTGAAAATACGTGTTGGTGAAACTCCTTGCTGGAGAAACTCCTTGTTGGAGAAACTCCGTGTAGGAGAAACTCTGTGTTGGAGAAAATTCGTGTTGGAGAAACTCCGTGTTGGGGATACTCCGTGTTTAAGAAACTCCGTGTTTAAGAAAATCTATGTTGGAGCAACTCCGTGTAGGAGAAACACCGTTTTGCAGAAACTCCGTGTTGGAGAAAGTCCGTGTTGGGGAACTCCGTGTTGGGGAACTCCGTGTTGGGGAAACTCCGTGTTGGGGATACTCCGTGTTGGAGAAACTTCGTGTTGGAGAAACTCCTTGTTGCAGAAACTCTTTGTTGGAGAAGCTCCTTGACGGAGAAACTCCGTGTTGGAGAAATTCCGTGTTGGAGAAACTCCGTGTTGGACAAACTCCGTATTGGAGAATCTCCGTGTTGGAGAAACTCCGTGTTGGAGAAACTCCGTGTTGGAGAAACTCCGTGTCCTAGAAACTCCGTGTTGTAGAAGCACGGTGTTGTAGAAACTCTGTGTTGGAGAAACTTCGTGTTGGAGAAACTCCGTGTTGTAGAAACTCCGTGTTGGAGAAACTCCGTGTTGCAGAAACTCTGTGTTGGAGAAATCCGTATTGGATAAACTCCGTGTTGGATAAACTCCGTGTTGAGAAAGTCCGTGTCGGAGAAACTCCGTGTCGGAGAAACTTCGTGTTGGAGAAACTCTGTGTCGGAGAAACTCCCTGTCGGAGAAACTTCGGGTTGGTGAAAGTCCTTGTTGGAGAAACTCCTTGTTGGAGAAAATTCGTGTTGGAAAAACTCCATGTTGGAGAAAATTCGTGTTGTAGAATCTCCGTGTTGGAGAAACTCCGTGTCGGAGAAACTCTGTGTCGGAGAAAATCCGTGTCGGAGAAATTCCCTGTCGGAGAAACTCCGTGTTGGAGAAACTCCGCGTTGAAGAAACTCCGTGTTGGAGAAATTCCGTGTCGTAGAATCTCCGGGTCGGAGAAACTCCGTGTCGGAGACACTCCCTGTTGGAGAAACTCCGTGTCGGATAAGCTCGTGTTGGAGAAACTCCGTGTTTGAGAAACTCCGTTTTGTTGAAACTACGTGTTGGTGAAACTCCTTGTTGGAAAAACTCCTTGTTGGAGAAACTCCCTGTTGGAGAAACTCCCTGTTGGAGAAACTCCGTGTTAGAGAAACTCCGTGTTGGGGAACCTCCGTGTTGGAGAAACTTCGTATTTCGGAAACCCGTGTTGTGGAAACTCCGTGTAGGAGAAACCCCGTGTTGGAGAAACTTCGTGTTGGAGAAACTCCCTGTTGGAGAAACTTCGTGTTGGTGAAACTCCTTGTTGGAGAAACTCCTTGTTGGAGAAAATTCGTGTTGGAGAAACTCCATGTTGGAGAAAATTCGTGTTGGAGAAACTCTGTGTTGGGGAAACTCCGAATTGAAGAAACTCAGTGTTGTAGAAACTCTGTGTTGGAGAAACTTCGTGTTGGAGAAACTTCGTGTTGGAGAAACTCCATGCTGGAGAAACTCCGTGTTGGAGAAACTCCGTGTTGGAGAAAATCCGTGTTTGAGAAACTCCGCGCTGGAGAAGCTCCGCGTTGCAGAAACGCCTTATTGGAGAAACTCTGTGTTGGAGAAACTCCGTGTTGGTGAAACACGTGTTGTAGAAACTCCGTGTTGGAGAAACTCCGTGTAGGAGAAACTCTGTGTCGGAGAAACTCCGTGTCGGAGAAATTCCCTGTCGGAGAAACTCCGTGTTGGAGAAATTCCGCGTTGAAGAAACTCCGTGTTGGAGTAACTCCGTGTTCGAGAAACTCCGTGCTGGAGAAACTCCGTGTTGGGGAAACTCCGTGTTGGAGAAACTCCGTGTTGAAGAAATGCCTTGTTGGAGAATGTCCTTGTTGGAGAAACTCCGTGTTGGAGAAACTCCGTGTTGGAGAAATTTCGTGTCGTAGAAACTCCGGGTGGCAGAAACACCGTGTCGGAGAAACTCCGAGTTGGGGAAACTCCGTGTTAGAGAAACTCCTTGTTGGAGAAACGCCTTGTTGGAGAAACTCCGTGTTGTAGAAACTCCGTGTTGGAGAAACTCCGTGTTGCAGAAACTCCGTGTTGGAGAAATCCGTTTTGGATAAACTCCGTGTTGGATAAACTCCGTGTCGGAGAAACTCCGTGTCGGAGAAAGTTCGTGTTGGAGAAACTCCGTGTCGGAGAAACTTTGTGTTGGAGAAACTCCCTGTTGGAGAAACTTCGTGTTGGTGAAACTCCTTGTTGGAGAAACTCCTTGTTGGAGAAAATTTGTGTTGGAGAAACTCCATGTTGGAGAAAATTTGTGTTGGAGAAACTCTGTGTTGGGGAAACTCCGAATTGGAGAAACATCGTGTTGGAGAAACTCCGTGTTGGTGAAACACGTGTTGTAGAAACTCCGTGTTGGAGAAACTCCGTGTCGGAGAAACTCTGTGTCGGAGAAACTCCGTGTCGGAGAAATTCCCTGTCGGAGAAACTCCGTGTTGGAGAACCTCCGTGCTGGAGTAACTCCGTGTTCGAGAAACTCCGTGCTGGAGAAACTCCGTGTTGGAGAAATTCCGTGTCGTAGAAACTCCGGGTCGGAGAAACTCCGTTTTGGAAAAAAGTCCGTGTCGGAGAAACTCCGTGTTGGAGAAATTCCGTGTTGGAGAAACTCCGTTTTGGTGAAAATACGTGTTGGTGAAACTCCTTGTTGGAGAAACTCCTTGTTGGAGAAACTCCGTGTAGGAGAAACTCTGTGTTGGAGAAAATTCGTGTTGGAGAAACTCCGTGTTGGGGATACTCCGTGTTTAGGAACTCCGTGTTTAAGAAAATCTATGTTGGAGCAACTCCGTGTAGGAGAAACACCGTTTTGCAGAAACTCCGTGTTGGAGAAAGTCCGTGTTGGGGAACTCCGTGTTGGGGAACTCCGTGTTGGGGAAACTCCGTGTTGGAGAAACTTCGTATTGGGGAAACTCCGTGTTGGGGATACTCCGTGTTGGAGAAACTTCGTGTTGGAGAAACTCCTTGTTGCAGAAACTCTTTGTTGGAGAAGCTCCTTGACGGAGAAACTCCGTGTTGGAGAAATTCCGTGCTGGAGAAACTCCGTGTTGGACAAACTCCGTATTGGAGAATCTCCGTGTTGGAGAAACTCCTCGTTGGAGGAACTCCTTGTTGGATAAACTCCGGGTTGGAGAATCTCCGTGTTAGAGACACTCTGTGTTGGAGAAACTCCGTGTTGTAGAAACTCCGTGTTGTAAAAACATCGTGTTGAAGAAACTCCTTGTTGGAGAAACACCGTGTTGGATAAACTCCGTGTTGGAGAAACTTCGTGTTGGAGAAACTCCATGCTGTGGAAACTCCGTGTTGGAGAAACTCCGTTTTGGAGAAACTCCGTGTTGGAGCAACTCCCTGTTGGAGAAACTCCCTGTTGGAGAAACTCCGTGTCAGAGAAACTTTGTTTTTCGGAAACCCGTGTTGGGGAAACTCCGTGTTGGAGAAACTCCGTGTTGGAGAAACTCCGTGTTGTAGAAAATCCGTGTTGTAGAAACTCCGTGTTGGAGAAACTCCTTGTTGGAGAAACTCCGTGTGTGAGAATCTCCGTCTTGGAGAAACTCCGTGTTGGAGAAACTCCGTGTTGGAGAAACACTGTGTTGTAGAAACTCCGTGTTGTAGATAGAAACTCCGTGTTTTATAAACTCCGTGTTGGAGAAACTTCGTGTGGGAGAAACTCCGTGTTGGAGAAACTCCGTGTTGAAGAAACTCAGTGTTGGAGAAACTCTGTGTTGGAGAAGCTCCGTGTTGTAAAAAAATCCGTGTTGTAGAAACTCTGTGTTGGGGAAACTCCGTGTTGTAGAAACTCCGAAATGGAGAAACTCTGTGTTGGAGAAACGCCTTGTTGGAGAAAGTCCTTGTTGGAGAAACTCCGTGTTGGAGAAACTACCTTTTAGAGAAATTTCGTGTTGGAGAAACTCCGTGTTGGAGAAACTCTTTGTTGTGTAAACTCCGTTTTTGAGAAACTCCGTGTTTTGAGAAACACCGTGTTGGAGAAGCTCCGTGTTGGGGAAACTCCGTGTTGGAGAAATTTCGTGTTGGGGAAACTTCGTGTTGGGGGAAACTCCGTGTTGGAGAAATTCCGTGTCGTACATACTCCGGGTCGGAGAAACTCCGTGTCGGAGAAACTCCGAGTTGGGGAAACTCCGTGTTAGAGAAACTCCTTGTTGGAGAAACGCCATGTTGGAGAAACTCCGTGTTGGAGAAACTCCGTGTTGCAGAAACTCCGTGTTGGAGAAATCCGTTTTGGATAAACTCCGTGTTGGATAAACTCCGTGTCGGAGAAACTCCGTGTCGGAGAAAATTCGTGTTGGAGAAACTCCGTGTCGAAGAAACTTCGTGTTGGAGAAACTCCCTGTTGGAGAAACTTCGTGTTGGTGAAACTCCTTGTTGGAGAAACTCCGTGTCGGAGAAACTCTTTGTTGGAGAAATTCTTTGTTGGAGAAACTCCGTCTTGGAGAAATTCCGTGTTGGAGAAACTCCATGTAGGAGAAACTCCTTGTTAGAGAAACTCCGTGTTGTGGAAAATCCGTGTTGGAGAAATTCCGTGTTGGAGAACTTCGTGTTGGAGAATTTCCGTGTTGGGGAAACTCCGTGTTGGAGAAACTTCGTGTTGGAGAAACTCCGTGACGGAGAAACTCCGTGTTGGAGAAACTCCGTGTTGGAGAAACTTCGTGTTGGGGAAACTACGTGTTGGAGAAACTCCGTGTTGGAGAAACTCCCTGTTGAAGAATCTCTTTTTTGGAGGAACTCCTTGTTGGAGAAACTCCGTGTTGGAGAAATTCCGTGTTGGAGATACTCCGTGTTCGAGAAACTCCGTGTTGGAGAAACTCCTTGTTGGAGGAACTCCTTGTTGGAGAAACTCCGTGTTGGAGAAACTCCGTGTAGGAGAAACTCTGTGTTGGAGAAACTCCGTGTTGGAGAAACTCCGTGTCCTAGAAACTCCGTGTTGTAGAAACACGGTGTTGTAGAAACTCTGTGTTGGAGAAACTTCGTGTTGGAGAAACTCCGTGTTGTAGAAACTCCGTGTTGGAGAAACTCCGTGTTGCAGAAACTCCGTGTTGGAGAAACTTGTGTTGGAGAAACTTGTGTTGGAGAAACTCTGTGTTGTACAAACTCCGTGTTGGAGAAACTCCGTGTTGCAGAAACTCCGTGTTGGAGAAATCCCTTTTGGATAAACTCCGTGTTGGAAAAACTCTGTGTTGGAGAAAGTCCGTGTCGGATAAACTCCGTGTCGGAGAAACTTCGTGTTGGAGAAACTCCGTGTCGGAGAAACTTCGTGTTGGAGAAACTCCCTGTTGGAGAAACTTCGTATTGGTGAAACTCCTTGTTGGAGAAATTCCTTGTTTTAGAAAATTCGTGTTGGAGAAACTCCATGTTGGAGAAAATTCGTGTTGGAAAAACTCTGTGTTGGGGAAACTCCGAATTGAAGAAACTCAGTGTTGTAGAAACTCCGTGTTGGAGAAACTTCGTGTTGGAGAAACTTCGTGTTGGAGAAACTCCATGCTGAAGAAACTCCGTGTTGGAGAAACTCCGTGTTGGAGAAACTCCGTGTTTGAGAAACTCCGTGCTGCAGAAGCTCCGCGTTGCAGAAACGCCTTATTGGAGAAACTTTGTGTTGGAGAAACTCCGTGTTGGTGAAACACGTGTTGTAGAAACTCCGTGTTGGAGAAACTCCGTGTCGGAGAAACTCTGTGTCGGAGAAACTCCGTGTCGGAGAAATTCCCTGTCGGAGAAACTCCGTGTTGGAGAAACTCCGCGTTGAAGAAA
The DNA here is from genome assembly GCF_052857255.1 of Amblyomma americanum. NCBI lineage: Eukaryota > Metazoa > Arthropoda > Arachnida > Ixodida > Ixodidae > Amblyomma > Amblyomma americanum. The sequence continues at coordinate 268,973 of NW_027526579.1, read as the reverse complement.
CTCCGTGTTGGAGTAACTCCGTGTTCGAGAAACTCCGTGTTGGAGAAATTCCGTATCGTAGAAACTCCGGGTCGGAGAAACTCCGTGTCGGAGACACCCCGTGTTGGATAAACTCCGTGTCGGAGAAGCTCGTGTTGGAGAAACTCCGTGTTTGAGAAACTGCGTTTTGTTGAAACTACGTGCTGGTGAAACTCCTTGTTGGGGAAACTCCGTGTTGGAGAAACTCCGTGTTGGAGAAACGCCTTGTTGGAGAAAGTCCTTGTTGGAGAAACTCCGTGTTGGAGAAACTACCTTTTAGAGAAATTTCGTGTTGGAGAAACTCCGTGTTGGAGAAACTCTTTGTTGTGTAAACTCCGTTTTTGAGAAACTCCGTGTTTTGAGAAACACCGTGTTGGAGAAGCTCCGTGTTGGGGAAACTCCGTGTTGGAGAAATTTCGTGTTGGGGAAACTTCGTGTTGGGGAAACTCCGTGTTGGAGAAATTCCGTGTCGTACATACTCCGGGTCGGAGAAACTGCGTGTCGGAGAAACTCCGAGTTGGGGAAACTCCGTGTTAGAGAAATTCCTTGTTGGAGAAACGCCATGTTGGAGAAACTCCGTGTTGGAGAAACTCCGTGTTGCAGAAACTCCGTGTTGGAGAAATCCGTTTTGGATAAACTCCGTGTTGGATAAACTCCGTGTCGGAGAAACTCCGTGTCGGAGAAACTTCGTGTTGGAGAAACTCCGTGTCGAAGAAACTTCGTGTTGGAGAAACTCCCTGTTGGAGAAACTTCGTGTTGGTGAAACTCCTTGTTGGAGAAACTTCTTGTTGGAGAAAATTCGTGTTGGAGAAACTCCATGTTGGAGAAAATTCGTGTTGGAGAAACTCTGTGTTGGGGAAACTCCGAATTGAAGAAACTCAGTGTTGTAGAAACTCCGTGTTGGAGAAACTTCGTGTTGGAGAAACTTCGTGTTGGAGAAACTCCATGCTGGAGAAACTCCGTGTTGGAGAAACTCCGTGTTGGAGAAAATCTGTGTTTGAGAAACTCCGTGCTGGAGAAGCTCCGCGTTGCAGAAACGCCTTATTGGAGAAACTCCGTGTTGGAGAAATTCCGCGTTGAAGAAACTCCGTGTTGGAGTAACTCCGTGTTCGAGAAACTCCGTGTTGGAGAAACTCCGTGTTGAAGAAATTCCGTGTCGTAGAAACTTGGGGTCGGAGAAACTCCGTGTCGGAGACACTCCGTGTTGGAGAAACTCCGTGTCGGAGAAGCTCGTGTTGGAGAAACTCCGTTTTTGAGAAACTCCGTTTTGTTGAAACTACGTGTTGGTGAAACTCCTTGTTGGAAAAAATCCTTGTTGGAGAAACTCCGTGTTGGAGAAACTGTGTTGGAGAAAATTCGTGTTGGAGAAACTCCGTGTTGGAGAAACTTCATGTTGGTGAAACTCTGTGTTGGGGAAACTCCGTGTTGGAGAAATTTCGTGTTGGGGAAACTTCGTGTTGGGGAAACTCCGTGTTGGAGAAACTCCGTGTTGGAGAAACTCCGTGCTGGAGAAACTCCGTGTTGGGGAAACTCCGTGTTGGAGAAACTCCGTGTTGGAGAAATGCCTTGTTGGAGAAAGTCCTTGTTGGAGAAACTCCGTGTTGGGGAAACTCCGTGTTGGAGAAATTTCGTGTCGTAGAAGCTCCGGGTGGGAGAAACACCGTGTCGGAGAAACTCCGAGTTGGGGAAACTCCGTGTTAGAGAAACTCCTTGTTGGAGAAACGCTTTTTGTTGGAGAAACTCCGTGTTGTAGAAACTCCGTGTTGGAGAAACTCCGTGTTGCAGAAACTCCGTGTTGGAGAAATCCGTTTTGGATAAACTCCGTGTTGGATAAACTCCGTGTCGGAGAAACTCCGTGTCGGAGAAAGTTCGTGTTGGAGAAACTCCGTGTCGAAGAAACTTTGTGTTGGAGAAACTCCCTGTTGGAGAAACTTCGTGTTGGTGAAACTCCTTGTTGGAGAAACTCTTTGTTGGAGAAAATTTGTGTTGGAGAAACTCCATGTTGGAGAAAATTCGTGTTGGAGAAACTCTGTGTTGGGGAAACTCCGAATTGGAGAAACATCGTGTTGGAAAAACTCCGTGTTGGTGAAACACGTGTTGTAGAAACTCCGTGTTGGAGAAACTCCGGGTCGGAGAAACTCCGTTTTGGAAAAAAGTCCGTGTCGGAGAAACTCCGTGTTGGAGAAATTCCGTGTTGGAGAAACTCCGTTTTGGTGAAAATACGTGTTGGTGAAACTCCTTGTTGGAGAAACTCCTTGTTGGAGAAACTCCGTGTAGGAGAAACTCTGTGTTGGAGAAAATTCGTGTTGGAGAAACTCCGTGTTGGGGATACTCCGTGTTTAAGAAACTCCGTGTTTAAGAAAATCTATGTTGGAGCAACTCCGTGTAGGAGAAACACCGTTTTGCAGAAACTCCGTGTTGGAGAAAGTCCGTGTTGGGGAACTCCGTGTTGGGGAACTCCGTGTTGGGGAAACTCCGTGTTGGGGATACTCCGTGTTGGAGAAACTTCGTGTTGGAGAAACTCCTTGTTGCAGAAACTCTTTGTTGGAGAAGCTCCTTGACGGAGAAACTCCGTGTTGGAGAAATTCCGTGTTGGAGAAACTCCGTGTTGGACAAACTCCGTATTGGAGAATCTCCGTGTTGGAGAAACTCCGTGTTGGAGAAACTCCGTGTTGGAGAAACTCCGTGTCCTAGAAACTCCGTGTTGTAGAAGCACGGTGTTGTAGAAACTCTGTGTTGGAGAAACTTCGTGTTGGAGAAACTCCGTGTTGTAGAAACTCCGCGTTGGAGAAACTCCGTGTTGCAGAAACTCTGTGTTGGAGAAATCCGTATTGGATAAACTCCGTGTTGGATAAACTCCGTGTTGAGAAAGTCCGTGTCGGAGAAACTCCGTGTCGGAGAAACTTCGTGTTGGAGAAACTCTGTGTCGGAGAAACTCCCTGTCGGAGAAACTTCGGGTTGGTGAAAGTCCTTGTTCGAGAAACTCCTTGTTGGAGAAAATTCGTGTTGGAAAAACTCCATGTTGGAGAAAATTCGTGTTGTAGAATCTCCGTGTTGGAGAAACTCCGTGTCGGAGAAACTCTGTGTCGGAGAAAATCCGTGTCGGAGAAATTCCCTGTCGGAGAAACTCCGTGTTGGAGAAACTCCGCGTTGAAGAAACTCCGTGTTGGAGAAATTCCGTGTCGTAGAAACTCCGGGTCGGAGAAACTCCGTGTCGGAGACACTCCCTGTTGGAGAAACTCCGTGTCGGATAAGCTCGTGTTGGAGAAACTCCGTGTTTGAGAAACTCCGTTTTGTTGAAACTACGTGTTGGTGAAACTCCTTGTTGGAAAAAACTCCTTGTTGGAGAAACTCCCTGTTGGAGAAACTCCCTGTTGGAGAAACTCCGTGTTAGAGAAACTCCGTGTTGGGGAACCTCCGTGTTGGAGAAACTTCGTATTTCGGAAACCCGTGTTGTGGAAACTCCGTGTAGGAGAAACCCCGTGTTGGAGAAACTTCGTGTTGGAGAAACTCCCTGTTGGAGAAACTTCGTGTTGGTGAAACTCCTTGTTGGAGAAACTCCTTGTTGGAGAAAATTCGTGTTGGAGAAACTCCATGTTGGAGAAAATTCGTGTTGGAGAAACTCTGTGTTGGGGAAACTCCGAATTGAAGAAACTCAGTGTTGTAGAAACTCTGTGTTGGAGAAACTTCGTGTTGGAGAAACTTCGTGTTGGAGAAACTCCATGCTGGAGAAACTCCGTGTTGGAGAAACTCCGTGTTGGAGAAAATCCGTGTTTGAGAAACTCCGCGCTGGAGAAGCTCCGCGTTGCAGAAACGCCTTATTAGAGAAACTCTGTGTTGGAGAAACTCCGTGTTGGTGAAACACGTGTTGTAGAAACTCCGTGTTGGAGAAACTCCGTGTAGGAGAAACTCTGTGTCGGAGAAACTCCGTGTCGGAGAAATTCCCTGTCGGAGAAACTCCGTGTTGGAGAAATTCCGCGTTGAAGAAACTCCGTGTTGGAGTAACTCCGTGTTTGAGAAACTCCGTGCTGGAGAAACTCCGTGTTGGGGAAACTCCGTGTTGGAGAAACTCCGTGTTGAAGAAATGCCTTGTTGGAGAATGTCCTTGTTGGAGAAACTCCGTGTTGGAGAAACTCCGTGTTGGAGAAATTTCGTGTCGTAGAAACTCCGGGTGGCAGAAACACCGTGTCGGAGAAACTCCGAGTTGGGGAAACTCCGTGTTAGAGAAACTCCTTGTTGGAGAAACGCCTTGTTGGAGAAACTCCGTGTTGTAGAAACTCCGTGTTGGAGAAACTCCGTGTTGCAGAAACTCCGTGTTGGAGAAATCCGTTTTGGATAAACTCCGTGTTGGATAAACTCCGTGTCGGAGAAACTCCGTGTCGGAGAAAGTTCGTGTTGGAGAAACTCCGTGTCGGAGAAACTTTGTGTTGGAGAAACTCCCTGTTGGAGAAACTTCGTGTTGGTGAAACTCCTTGTTGGAGAAACTCCTTGTTGGAGAAAATTTGTGTTGGAGAAACTCCATGTTGGAGAAAATTCGTGTTGGAGAAACTCTGTGTTGGGGAAACTCCGAATTGGAGAAACATCGTGTTGGAGAAACTCCGTGTTGGTGAAACACGTGTTGTAGAAACTCCGTGTTGGAGAAACTCCGTGTCGGAGAAACTCTGTGTCGGAGAAACTCCGTGTCGGAGAAATTCCCTGTCGGAGAAACTCCGTGTTGGAGAACCTCCGTGCTGGAGTAACTCCGTGTTCGAGAAACTCCGTGCTGGAGAAACTCCGTGTTGGAGAAATTCCGTGTCGTAGAAACTCCGGGTCGGAGAAACTCCGTTTTGGAAAAAAGTCCGTGTCGGAGAAACTCCGTGTTGGAGAAATTCCGTGTTGGAGAAACTCCGTTTTGGTGAAAATACGTGTTGGTGAAACTCCTTGTTGGAGAAACTCCTTGTTGGAGAAACTCCGTGTAGGAGAAACTCTGTGTTGGAGAAAATTCGTGTTGGAGAAACTCCGTGTTGGGGATACTCCGTGTTTAAGAAACTCCGTGTTTAAGAAAATCTATGTTGGAGCAACTCCGTGTAGGAGAAACACCGTTTTGCAGAAACTCCGTGTTGGAGAAAGTCCGTGTTGGGGAACTCCGTGTTGGGGAACTCCGTGTTGGGGAAACTCCGTGTTGGAGAAACTTCGTATTGGGGAAACTCCGTGTTGGGGATACTCCGTGTTGGAGAAACTTCGTGTTGGAGAAACTCCTTGTTGCAGAAACTCTTTGTTGGAGAAGCTCCTTGACGGAGAAACTCCGTGTTGGAGAAATTCCGTGCTGGAGAAACTCCGTGTTGGACAAACTCCGTATTGGAGAATCTCCGTGTTGGAGAAACTCCTCGTTGGAGGAACTCCTTGTTGGATAAACTCCGGGTTGGAGAATCTCCGTGTTAGAGACACTCTGTGTTGGAGAAACTCCGTGTTGTAGAAACTCCGTGTTGTAAAAACATCGTGTTGAAGAAACTCCTTGTTGGAGAAACACCGTGTTGGATAAACTCCGTGTTGGAGAAACTTCGTGTTGGAGAAACTCCATGCTGTGGAAACTCCGTGTTGGAGAAACTCCGTTTTGGAGAAACTCCGTGTTGGAGCAACTCCCTGTTGGAGAAACTCCCTGTTGGAGAAACTCCGTGTCAGAGAAACTTTGTTTTTCGGAAACCCGTGTTGGGGAAACTCCGTGTTGGAGAAACTCCGTGTTGGAGAAACTCCGTGTTGTAGAAAATCCGTGTTGTAGAAACTCCGTGTTGGAGAAACTCCGTGTTGGAGAAACTCCTTGTTGGAGAAACTCCGTGTGTGAGAATCTCCGTCTTGGAGAAACTCCGTGTTGGAGAAACTCCGTGTTGGAGAAACACTGTGTTGTAGAAACTCCGTGTTGTAGATAGAAACTCCGTGTTTTATAAACTCCGTGTTGGAGAAACTTCGTGTGGGAGAAACTCCGTGTTGGAGAAACTCCGTGTTGAAGAAACTCAGTGTTGGAGAAACTCTGTGTTGGAGAAGCTCCGTGTTGTAAAAAAATCCGTGTTGTAGAAACTCTGTGTTGGGGAAACTCCGTGTTGTAGAAACTCCGAAATGGAGAAACTCTGTGTTGGAGAAACGCCTTGTTGGAGAAAGTCCTTGTTGGAGAAACTCCGTGTTGGAGAAACTACCTTTTAGAGAAATTTCGTGTTGGAGAAACTCCGTGTTGGAGAAACTCTTTGTTGTGTAAACTCCGTTTTTGAGAAACTCCGTGTTTTGAGAAACACCGTGTTGGAGAAGCTCCGTGTTGGGGAAACTCCGTGTTGGAGAAATTTCGTGTTGGGGAAACTTCGTGTTGGGGAAACTCCGTGTTGGAGAAATTCCGTGTCGTACATACTCCGGGTCGGAGAAACTCCGTGTCGGAGAAACTCCGAGTTGGGGAAACTCCGTGTTAGAGAAACTCCTTGTTGGAGAAACGCCATGTTGGAGAAACTCCGTGTTGGAGAAACTCCGTGTTGCAGAAACTCCGTGTTGGAGAAATCCGTTTTGGATAAACTCCGTGTTGGATAAACTCCGTGTCGGAGAAACTCCGTGTCGGAGAAACTTCGTGTTGGAGAAACTCCGTGTCGAAGAAACTTCGTGTTGGAGAAACTCCCTGTTGGAGAAACTTCGTGTTGGTGAAACTCCTTGTTGGAGAAACTCCTTGTTGGAGAAAATTCGTGTTGGAGAAACTCCATGTTGGAGAAAATTCGTGTTGGAGAAACTCTGTGTTGGGGAAACTCCGAATTGAAGAAACTCAGTGTTGTAGAAACTCCGTGTTGGAGAAACTTCGTGTTGGAGAAACTTCGTGTTGGAGAAACTCCATGCTGGAGAAACTCCGTGTTGGAGAAACTCCGTGTTGGAGAAAATCCGTGTTTGAGAAACTCCGTGCTGGAGAAGCTCCGCGTTGCAGAAACGCCTTATTGGAGAAACTCCGTGTTGGAGAAATTCCGCGTTGAAGAAACTCCGTGTTGGAGTAACTCCGTGTTCGAGAAACTCCGTGTTGGAGGAACTCCGTGTTGAAGAAATTCCGTGTCGTAGAAACTTGGGGTCGGAGAAACTCCGTGTCGGAGACACTCCGTGTTGGGGAAACTCCGTGTCGGAGAAGCTCGTGTTGGAGAAACTCCGTTTTTGAGAAACTCCGTTTTGTTGAAACTACGTGTTGGTGAAACTCCTTGTTGGAAAAAATCCTTGTTGGAGAAACTCCGTGTTGGAGAAACTGTGTTGGAGAAAATTCGTGTTGGAGAAACTCCGTGTTGGAGAAACTTCATGTTGGTGAAACTCTGTGTTGGGGAAACTCCGTGTTGGAGAAATTTCGTGTTGGGGAAACTTCGTGTTGGGGAAACTCCGTGTTGGAGAAACTCCGTGTTGGAGAAACTCCGTGCTGGAGAAACTCCGTGTTGGGGAAACTCCGTGTTGGAGAAACTCCGTGTTGGAGAAATGCCTTGTTGGAGAAAGTCCTTGTTGGAGAAACTCCGTGTTGGAGAAACTCCGTGTTGGAGAAATTTCGTCTCGTAGAAGCTCCGGGTGGGAGAAACACCGTGTCGGAGAAACTCCGAGTTGGGGAAACTCCGTGTTAGAGAAACTCCTTGTTGGAGAAACGCTTTTTGTTGGAGAAACTCCGTGTTGTAGAAACTCCGTGTTGGAGAAACTCCGTGTTGCAGAAACTCCGTGTTGGAGAAATCCGTTTTGGATAAACTCCGTGTTGGATAAACTCCGTGTCGGAGAAACTCCGTGTCGGAGAAAGTTCGTGTTGGAGAAACTCCGTGTCGGAGAAACTTTGTGTTGGAGAAACTCCCTGTTGGAGAAACTTCGTGTTGGTGAAACTCCTTGTTGGAGAAGCTCTTTGTTGGAGAAAATTTGTGTTGGAGAAACTCCATGTTGGAGAAAATTCGTGTTGGAGAAACTCTGTGTTGGGGAAACTCCGAATTGGAGAAACATCGTGTTGGAAAAACTCCGTGTTGGTGAAACACGTGTTGTAGAAACTCCGTGTTGGAGAAACTCCGGGTCGGAAAAACTCCGTTTTGGAAAAAAGTCCGTGTCGGAGAAACTCCGTGTTGGAGAAATTCCGTGTTGGAGAAACTCCGTTTTGGTGAAAATACGTGTTGGTGAAACTCCTTGTTGGAGAAACTCCTTGTTGGAGAAACTCCGTGTAGGAGAAACTCTGTGTTGGAGAAAATTCGTGTTGGAGAAACTCCGTGTTGGGGATACTCCGTGTTTAAGAAACTCCGTGTTTAAGAAAATCTATGTTGGAGCAACTCCGTGTAGGAGAAACACCGTTTTGCAGAAACTCCGTGTTGGAGAAAGTCCGTGTTGGGGAACTCCGTGTTGGGGAACTCCGTGTTGGGGAAACTCCGTGTTGGGGATACTCCGTGTTGGAGAAACTTCGTGTTGGAGAAACTCCTTGTTGCAGAAACTCTTTGTTGGAGAAGCTCCTTGACGGAGAAACTCCGTGTTGGAGAAATTCCGTGTTGGAGAAACTCCGTGTTGGACAAACTCCGTATTGGAGAATCTCCGTGTTGGAGAAACTCCGTGTTGGAGAAACTCCGTGTTGGAGAAGCTCCGTGTCCTAGAAACTCCGTGTTGTAGAAGCACGGTGTTGTAGAAACTCTGTGTTGGAGAAACTTCGTGTTGGAGAAACTCCGTGTTGTAGAAACTCCGTGTTGGAGAAACTCCGTGTTGCAGAAACTCTGTGTTGGAGAAATCCGTATTGGATAAACTCCGTGTTGGATAAACTCCGTGTTGAGAAAGTCCGTGTCGGAGAAACTCCGTGTCGGAGAAACTTCGTGTTGGAGAAACTCCGTGTCGGAGAAACTTCGTGTTGGAGAAACTCCCTGTCGGAGAAACTTCCGGTTGGTGAAAGTCCTTGTTGGAGAAACTCCTTGTTGGAGAAAATTCGTGTTGGAAAAACTCCATGTTGGAGAAAATTCGTGTTGTAGAATCTCCGTGTTGGAGAAACTCCGTGTCGGAGAAACTCTGTGTCGGAGAAAATCCGTGTCGGAGAAATTCCCTGTCGGAGAAACTCCGTGTTGGAGAAACTCCGCGTTGAAAAAACTCCGTGTTGGAGAAATTCCGTGTCGTAGAAACTCCGGGTCGGAGAAACTCCGTGTCGGAGACACTCCCTGTTGGAGAAACTCCGTGTCGGATAAGCTCGTGTTGGAGAAACTCCGTGTTTGAGAAACTCCGTTTTGTTGAAACTACGTGTTGGGGAAACTCCTTGTTGGAAAAAACTCCTTGTTGGAGAAACTCCCTGTTGGAGAAACTCCCTGTTGGAGAAACTCCGTGTTAGAGAAACTCCGTGTTGGGGAACCTCCGTGTTGGAGAAACTTCGTATTTCGGAAACCCGTGTTGGGGAAACTCCGTGTAGGAGAAACTCCGTGTTGGAGAAACTTCGTGTTGGAGAAACTCCCTGTTGGAGAAACTTCGTGTTGGTGAAACTCCTTGTTGGAGAAACTCCTTGTTGGAGAAAATTCGTGTTGGAGAAACTCCATGTTGGAGAAAATTCGTGTTGGAGAAACTCTGTGTTGGGGAAACTCCGAATTGAAGAAACTCAGTGTTGTAGAAACTCTGTGTTGGAGAAACTTCGTGTTGGAGAAACTTCGTGTTGGAGAAACTCCATGCTGGAGAAACTCCGTGTTGGAGAAACTCCGTGTTGGAGAAAATCCGTGTTTGAGAAACTCCGCGCTGGAGAAGCTCCGCGTTGCAGAAACGCCTTATTGGAGAAACTCTGTGTTGGAGAAACTCCGTGTTGGTGAAACACGTGTTGTAGAAACTCCGTGTTGGAGAAACTCCGTGTAGGAGAAACTCTGTGTCGGAGAAACTCCGTGTCGGAGAAATTCCCTGTCGGAGAAACTCCGTGTTGGAGAAATTCCGCGTTGAAGAAACTCCGTGTTGGAGTAACTCCGTGTTCGAGAAACTCCGTGCTGGAGAAACTCCGTGTTGGGGAAACTCCGTGTTGGAGAAACTCCGTGTTGAAGAAATGCCTTGTTGGAGAATGTCCTTGTTGGAGAAACTCCGTGTTGGAGAAACTCCGTGTTGGAGAAATTTCGTGTCGTAGAAACTCCGGGGTGGGAGAAACACCGTGTCGGAGAAACTCCGAGTTGGGGAAACTCCGTGTTAGAGAAACTCCTTGTTGGAGAAACGCCTTGTTGGAGAAACTCCGTGTTGTAGAAACTCCGTGTTGGAGAAACTGCGTGTTGCAGAAACTCCGTGTTGGAGAAATCCGTTTTGGATAAACTCCGTGTTGGATAAACTCCGTGTCGGAGAAACTCCGTGTCGGAGAAAGTTCGTGTTGGAGAAACTCCGTGTCGGAGAAACTTTGTGTTGGAGAAACTCCCTGTTGGAGAAACTTCGTGTTGGTGAAACTCCTTGTTGGAGAAACTCCTTGTTGGAGAAAATTTGTGTTGGAGAAACTCCATGTTGGAGAAAATTCGTGTTGGAGAAACTCTGTGTTGGGGAAACTCCGAATTGGAGAAACATCGTGTTGGAGAAACTCCGTGTTGGTGAAACACGTGTTGTAGAAACTCCGTGTTGGAGAAACTCCGTGTCGGAGAAACTCTGTGTCGGAGAAACTCCGTGTCGGAGAAATTCCCTGTCGGAGAAACTCCGTGTTGGAGAACCTCCGTGCTGGAGTAACTCCGTGTTCGAGAAACTCCGTGCTGGAGAAACTCCGTGTTGGAGAAATTCCGTGTCGTAGAAACTCCGGGTCGGAGAAACTCCGTTTTGGAAAAAAGTCCGTGTCGGAGAAACTCCGTGTTGGAGAAATTCCGTGTTGGAGAAACTCCGTTTTGGTGAAAATACGTGTTGGTGAAACTCCTTGTTGGAGAAACTCCTTGTTGGAGAAACTCCGTGTAGGAGAAACTCTGTGTTGGAGGAACTCCTTGTTGGATAAACTCCGTGTTGGAGAATCTCCGTGTTAGAGACACTCTGTGTTGGAGAAACTCCGTGTTGTAGAAACTCCGTGTTGTAAAAACATCGTGTTGAAGAAACTCCTTGTTGGAGAAACACCGTGTTGGATAAACTCCGTGTTGGAGAAACTTCGTGTTGGAGAAACTCCATGCTGTGGAAACTCCGTGTTGGAGAAACTCCGTTTTGGAGAAACTCCGTGTTGGAGCAACTCCCTGTTGGAGAAACTCCCTGTTGGAGAAACTCCGTGTCAGAGAAACTTTGTTTTTCGGAAACCCGTGTTGGGGAAACTCCGTGTTGGAGAAACTCCGTGTTGGAGAAACTCCGTGTTGTAGAAAATCCGTGTTGTAGAAACTCCGTGTTGGAGAAACTCCGTGTTGGAGAAACTCCGTGTTGCAGAAACTCCGTGTTGGAGAAATCCGTTTTGGATAAACTCCGTGTTGGATAAACTCCGTGTCGGAGAAACTCCGTGTCGGAGAAAGTTCGTGTTGGAGAAACTCCGTGTCGGAGAAACTTTGTGTTGGAGAAACTTCGTGTGGGAGAAACTCCGTGTTGGAGAAACTCCGTGTTGAAGAAACTCAGTGTTGGAGAAACTCTGTGTTGGAGAAGCTCCGTGTTGTAAAAAAATCCGTGTTGTAGAAACTCTGTGTTGGGGAAACTCCGTGTTGTAGAAACTCCGAAATGGAGAAGCTCTGTGTTGGAGAAACTCTGTGTTGGAGAAACTCCGTGTTGGGGAAACTCCGTGTTGGAGAAACTCCGTGTTTCGGAAACTCCGTGTCGGAGAAACTCGGTGTTCGAGAAACTTTGTGTTGGAGAAACTCCTTGTCGGAGAAACTCTTTGTTGGAGAAATTCTTTGTTGGAGAAACTCCGTCTTGGAGAAATTCCGTGTTGGAGAAACTCCATGTAGGAGAAACTCCGTGGTGGGGAAAATCCGTGTTGGAGAAATTCCGTGTTGGAGAACTTCGTGTTGGAGAATTTCCGTGTTGGAGAAACTACGTGTTGGAGAAACTCCGTTTTGGAGAAACTCCTTGTTGGAAAAACTTCGTGATGGGGAAACGCCGTGATGGAGAAACTCCTTGTTGGAGAAACTCCGTGTTGGAGAAACTCCGTGTTGGAGAAACACTGTGTTGTAGAAACTCCGTGTTGTAGATAGAAACTCCGTGTTTTAGAAACTCCGTGTTGGAGAAACTTCGTGTGGGAGAAACTCCGTGTTGGAGAAACTCCGTGTTGAAGAAACTCAGTGTTGGAGAAACTCTGTGTTGGAGGAGCTCCGTGTTGTAGAAAATCCGTGTTGTAGAAACTCTGTGTTGGGGAAACTCCGTGTTGTATAAACTCCGAAATGGAGAAACTCTGTGTTGGAGAAACTCCGTGTTGGGGAAACTCCGTGTTGGAGAAACTCCGTGTTTCGGAAACTCCGTGTCGGAGAAACTCGGTGTTCGAGAAACTTTGTGTTGGAGAAACTCCTTGTCGGAGAAACTCTTTGTTGGAGAAATTCTTTGTTGGAGAAACTCCGTCTTGGAGAAATTCTGTGTTGGAGAAACTCCATGTAGGAGAAACTCCGTGATGGGGAAAATCCGTGTTGGAGAAATTCCGTGTTGGAGAACTTCGTGTTGGAGAATTTCCGTGTTGGAGAAACTACGTGTTGGAGAAACTCCGTTTTGGAGAAACTCCTTGTTGGAAAAACTTCGTGATGGGGAAACGCCGTGATGGAGAAACTCCTTGTTGGAGAAACTCCGTGTTGGAGAAACTCCGTGTCGGAGAAACTCCGTGTTGGAGAAACTCCGTGTTGGAGAAACTTCGTGTTGGGGAAACTACGTGTTGGAGAAACTCCGTGTTGGAGAAATTCCGTGTTGGAGAAACTCCATGTAGGAGAAACTCCGTGGTGGGGAAAATTCGTGTTGGAGAAATTCCGTGTTGGAGAAACTCCGTTTTGGTGAAAATACGTGTTGGTGAAACTCCTTGTTGGAGAAACTCCTTGTTGGAGAAACTCCGTGTAGGAGAAACTCTGTGTTGGAGAAAATTCGTGTTGGAGAAACTCCGTGTTGGGGATACTCCGTGTTTGGGAAACTCCGTGTTTAAGAAAATCTATGTTGGAGCAACTCCGTGTAGGAGAAACACCGTTTTGCAGAAACTCCGTGTTGGAGAAAGTCCGTGTTGGGGAACTCCGTGTTGGGGAACTCCGTGTTGGGGAAACTCCGTGTTGGAGAAACTTCGTATTGGGGAAACTCCGTGTTGGGGAAACTCCGTGTTGGAGAAACTTCGTGTTGGAGAAACTCCTTGTTGCAGAAACTCTTTGTTGGAGAAGCTCCTTGACGGAGAAACTCCGTGTTGGAGAAATTCCGTGTTGAAGAAACTCCGTGTTGGACAAACTCCGTATTGGAGAATCTCCGTGTTGGAGAAACTCCTCGTTGGAGGAACTCCTTGTTGGATAAACTCCGTGTTGGAGAATCTCCGTGTTAGAGACACTCTGTGTTGGAGAAACTCCGTGTTGTAGAAACTCCGTGTTGTAAAAACATCGTGTTGAAGAAACTCCTTGTTGGAGAAACACCGTGTTGGATAAACTCCGTGTTGGAGAAACTTCGTGTTGGAGAAACTCCATGCTGTGGAAACTCCGTGTTGGAGAAACTCCGTTTTGGAGAAACTCCGTGTTGGAGCAACTCCCTGTTGGAAAAACTCCCTGTTGGAGAAACTCCGTGTTAGAGAAACTTCGTATTTCGGAAACCCGTGTTGGGGAAACTCCGTGTTGGAGAAACTCCGTGTTGGAGAAACTCCGTGTTGGAGAAACTCCTTGTTGGAGAAACTCCGTGTGTGAGAATCTCCGTCTTGGAGAAACTCCGTGTTGGAGAAACTCCGTGTTGGAGAAACACTGTGTTGTAGAAACTCCGTGTTGTAGATAAAAACTCCGTGTTTTAGAAACTCCGTGTTGGAGAAACTTCGTGTGGGAGAAACTCCGTGTTGGAGAAACTCCGTGTTGAAGAAACTCAGTGTTGGAGAAACTCTGTGTTGGGGAAACTCCGTGTTGTAGAAACTCCGAAATGGAGAAACTCTGTGTTGGAGAAACTCCGTGTTGGGGAAACTCCGTGTTGGAGAAACTCCGTGTTTCGGAAACTCCGTGTCGGAGAAACTCGGTGTTCGAGAAACTTTGTGTTGGAGAAACTCCTTGTCGGCGAAACTCTTTGTTGGAGAAACTCTTTGTTGGAGAAACTCCGTCTTGGAGAAATTCCGTGTTGGAGAAACTCCATGTAGGAGAAACTCCGTGGTGGGGAAAATTCGTGTTGGAGAAATTCCGTGTTGGAGAACTTCGTGTTGGAGAATTTCCGTATTGGAGAAACTACGTGTTGGAGAAACTCCGTTTTGGAGAAACTCCTTGTTGGAAAAACTTCGTGATGGGGAAACGCCGTGATGGAGAAACTCCTTGTTGGAGAAACTCTGTGTTGGAGAAACTCCGTGTCGGAGAGACTCCGTGTTGGAGAAACTCCGTGTTGGAGAAACTTCGTGTTGGGGAAACTACGTGTTGGAGAAACTCCGTGTTGGAGAAATTCCGTGTTGGAGATACTCCGTGTTCGAGAAACTCCGTGTTGGAGAAACTCCTTGTTGGAGGAACTCCTTGTTGGAGAAACTCCGTGTTGGAAAAACTCCGTGTCCTAGAAACTCCGTGTTGTAGAAACACGGTGTTGTAGAAACTCTGTGTTGGAGAAACTTCGTGTTGGAGAAACTCCGTGTTGTAGAAACTCCGTGTTGGAGAAACTCCGTTTTGCAGAAACTCCGTGTTGGAAAATCTCCGTGTTGAGAAAGTCCGTGTCGGAGAAACTTCGTGTCGGAGAAACTTCGTGTTGGAGAAACTCCGTGTCGGAGAAACTTCGTGTTGGAGAAATTTTCTGTCGGAGAAACTTCGTGTTGGTGAAAGTCCTTGTTGGTGAAACTCCTTGTTGGAGAAAATTCGTGTTGGAAAAACTCCATGTTGGAGAAAATTCGTGTTGTAGAATCTCCGTGTTGGAGAAACTCCGTTTCGGAGAAACTCTGTGTCGGAGAAACTCCGTGTCGGAGAAATTCCCTGTCGGAGAAACTCCGTGTTGGAGAAACTCCGCGTTGAAGAAACTCCGTGTTGCAGTAACTCCGTGTTGGAGAAACTCCGTGTTGGAGAAATTCCGTGTCGTAGAAACTCCGGGTCGGAGAAACTCCGTGTCGGAGACACTCCCTGTTGGAGAAACTCCGTGTCGGATAAGCTCGTGTTGGAGAAACTCCGTGTTTGAGAAACTCCGTTTTGTTTAAACTACGTGTTGGTGAAACTCCTTGTTGGAAAAACTCCTTGTTGGAGAAACTCCCTATTGGAGAAACTCCCTGTTGGAGAAACTCCGTGTTAGAGAAACTCCGTGTTGGGGAACCTCCGTGTTGGAGAAACTTCGTATTTCGGAAACCCGTGTTGGGGAAACTCTGTGTAGGAGAAACTCCGTGTTGGAGAAACTCCGTGTTGTAGAA
Source organism: Amblyomma americanum (assembly GCF_052857255.1). NCBI lineage: Eukaryota > Metazoa > Arthropoda > Arachnida > Ixodida > Ixodidae > Amblyomma > Amblyomma americanum. Next base: position 253,552 of record NW_027526579.1, on the reverse strand, counting down.
AATCCGTGTTGTAGAAACTCCGTGTTGGAGAAACTTCGTGTTGGAGGAACTCCTTGTTGGAGAAACTCCGTGTGTGAGAATCGCCGTGTTGGAGAAACTCCGTGCTGGAGAAACTCCGTGTTGGAGAAACACTGTGTTGTAGAAACTCCGTGTTGTAGATAGAAACTCCGTGTTTTAGAAACTCCGTGTTGGAGAAACTCCCTGTTGGAGAAACTTCGTGTTGGTGAAACTCCTTGTTGGAGAAACACCTTGTTGGAGAAAATTCGTGTTGGAGAAACTCCATGTTGGAGAAAATTCGTGTTGGAGAAACTCTGTGTTGGGGAAACTGCGTGTCGGAGACACCCCGTGTTGGATAAACTCCGTGTCGGAGAAGCTCGTGTTGGAGAAACTCCGTGTTTGAGAAACTGCGTTTTGTTGAAACTACGTGCTGGTGAAACTCCTTGTTGGAAAAACTCCTTGTTGGAGAAACTCCGTGTTGGAGAAACTTTGTGTTGGAGAAAATTCGTGTTGTTGAAACTCCGTGTTTGAGAAACTTCATGTTGGTGAAACTCCTTGTTGGAGAATTCCGTGTTGGAGAAACTCCGTTTTGCAGAAACTCCGTGTTGGAGAAACTCCGTATTGGGGAAACTACGTGCTGGAGAAATTTCGTGTTGGGGAAACTTCGTGTTGGGGAAACTCCGTGTTGGAGAAACTCCGTGTTGGGGAAACTCCGTGTTGGAGAAACTCCGTGCTGGAGAAACTCCGTTTTTGAGAAACTCCGTGTTTTGAGAAACACCGTGTTGGAGAAGCTCCGTGTTGGGGAAACTCCGTGTTGGAGAAATTTCGTGTTGGGGAAACTTCGTGTTGGGGAAACTCCGTGTTGGAGAAATTCCGTGTCGTACATACTCCGGGTCGGAGAAACTCTGTGTCGGAGAAACTCCGAGTTGGGGAAACTCCGTGTTAGAGAAACTCCTTGTTGGAGAAACGCCATGTTGGAGAAACTCCGTGTTGGAGAAACTCCGTGTTGCAGAAACTCCGTGTTGGAGAAATCCGTTTTGGATAAACTCCGTGTTGGATAAACTCCGTGTCGGAGAAACTCCGTGTCGGAGAAACTTCGTGTTGGAGAAACTCCGTGTCGAAGAAACTTCGTGTTGGAGAAACTCCCTGTTGGAGAAACTTCGTGTTGGTGAAACTCCTTGTTGGAGAAAATTCGTGTTGGAGAAACTCCATGTTGGAGAAAATTCGTGTTGGAGAAACTCTGTGTTGGGGAAACTCCGAATTGAAGAAACTCAGTGTTGTAGAAACTCGGTGTTGGAGAAACTTCGTGTTGGAGAAACTTCGTGTTGGAGAAACTCCATGCTGGAGAAACTCCGTGTTGGAGAAACTCCGTGTTGGAGAAAATCCGTGTTTGAGAAACTCCGTGCTGGAGAAGCTCCGCGTTGCAGAAACGCCTTATTGGAGAAACTCCGTGTTGGAGAAATTCCGCGTTGAAGAAACTCCGTGTTGGAGTAACTCCGTGTTCGAGAAACTCCGTGTTGGAGAAACTCCGTGTTGAAGAAATTCCGTGTCGTAGAAACTTCGGGTCGGAGAAACTCCGTGTCGGAGACACTCCGTGTTGGAGAAACTCCGTGTCGGAGAAGCTCGTGTTGGAGAAACTCCGTTTTTGAGAAACTCCGTTTTGTTGAAACTACGTGTTGGTGAAACTCCTTGTTGGAAAAAATCTTTGTTGGAGAAACTCCGTGTTGGAGAAACTGTGTTGGAGAAAATTCGTGTTGGAGAAACTCCGTGTTGGAGAAACTTCATGTTGGTGAAACTCTGTGTTTGGGAAACTCCGTGTTGGAGAAATTTCGTGTTGGGGAAACTTCGTGTTGGGGAAACTCCGTGTTGGAGAAACTCCGTGTTGGAGAAACTCCGTGCTGGAGAAACTCCGTGTTGGGGAAACTCCGTGTTGGAGAAACTCCGTGTTGGAGAAATGCCTTGTTGGAGAAAGTCCTTGTTGGAGAAACTCCGTGTTGAAAATCCGTGTTGGAGAAATTTCGTGTCGTAGAAGCTCCGGGTGGGAGAAACACCGTGTCGGAGAAACTCCGAGTTGGGGAAACTCCGTGTTAGAGAAACTCCTTGTTGGAGAAACGCTTTTTGTTGGAGAAACTCCGTGTTGTAGAAACTTCGTGTTGGAGAAACTCCGTGTTGCAGAAACTCCGTGTTGGAGAAATCCGTTTTGGATAAACTCCGTGTTGGATAAACTCCGTGTCGGAGAAACTCCGTGTCGGAGAAAGTTCGTGTTGGAGAAACTCCGTGTCGGAGAAACTTTGTGTTGGAGAAACTCCCTGTTGGAGAAACTTCGTGTTGGTGAAACTCCTTGTTGGAGAAACTCTTTGTTGGAGAAAATTTGTGTTGGAGAATTTCCATGTTGGAGAAAATTCGTGTTGGAGAAACTCTGTGTTGGGGAAACTCCGATTTGGAGAAACATCGTGTTGGAAAAACTCCGTGTTGGTGAAACACGTGTTGTAGAAACTCCGTGTTGGAGAAACTCCGGGTCGGAGAAACTCCGTTTTGGAAAAAAGTCCGTGTCGGAGAAACTCCGTGTTGGAGAAATTCCGTGTTGGAGAAACTCCGTTTTGGTGAAAATACGTGTTGGTGAAACTCCTTGTTGGAGAAACTCCTTGTTGGAGAAACACCGTTTTGTAGAAACTCTGTGTTGGAGAAACTTCGTGTTGGAGAAACTCCGTGTTGTAGAAACTCCGTGTTGGAGAAACTCCGTGTTGCAGAAACTCTGTGTTGGAGAAATCCGTATTGGATAAACTCCGTGTTGGATAAACTCCGTGTTGAGAAAGTCCGTGTCGGAGAAACTCCGTGTCGGAGAAACTTCGTGTTGGAGAAACTCCGTGTCGGAGAAACTTCGTGTTGGAGAAACTCCCTGTCGGAGAAACTTCGTGTTGGAGAAAGTCCTTGTTGGAGAAACTCCTTGTTGGAGAAAATTCGTGTTGGAAAAACTCCATGTTGGAGAAAATTCGTGTTGTAGAATCTCCGTGTTGGAGAAACTCCGTGTCGGAGAAACTCTGTGTCGGAGAAAATCCGTGTCGGAGAAATTCCCTGTCGGAGAAACTCCGTGTTGGAGAAACTCCGCGTTGAAGAAACTCCGTGTTGGAGAAATTCCGTGTCGTAGAAACTCCGGGTCGGAGAAACTCCGTGTCGGAGACACTCCCTGTTGGAGAAACTCCGTGTCGGATAAGCTCGTGTTGGAGAAACTCCGTGTTTGAGAAACTCCGTTTTGTTGAAACTACGTGTTGGTGAAACTCCTTGTTGGAAAAAACTCCTTGTTGGAGAAACTCCCTGTTGGAGAAACTCCCTGTTGGAGAAACTCCGTGTTAGAGAAACTCCGTGTTGGGGAACCTCCGTGTTGGAGAAACTTCGTATTTCGGAAACCCGTGTTGGGGAAACTCCGTGTAGGAGAAACTCCGTGTTGGAGAAACTTCGTGTTGGAGAAACTCCCTGTTGGAGAAACTTCGTGTTGGTGAAACTCCTTGTTGGAGAAACTCCTTGTTGGAGAAAATTCGTGTTGGAGAAACTCCATGTTGGAGAAAATTCGTGTTGGAGAAACTCTGTGTTGGGGAAACTCCGAATTGAAGAAACTCAGTGTTGTAGAAACTCCGTGTTGGAGAAACTTCGTGTTGGAGAAACTTCGTGTTGGAGAAAGTCCTTGTTGGAGAAACTCCTTGTTGGAGAAAATTCGTGTTGGAAAAACTCCATGTTGGAGAAAATTCGTGTTGTAGAATCTCCGTGTTGGAGAAACTCCGTGTCGGAGAAACTCTGTGTCGGAGAAAATCCGTGTCGGAGAAATTCCCTGTCGGAGAAACTCCGTGTTGGAGAAACTCCGCGTTGAAGAAACTCCGTGTTGGAGAAATTCCGTGTCGTAGAAACTCCGGGTCGGAGAAACTCCGTGTCGGAGACACTCCCTGTTGGAGAAACTCCGTGTCGGATAAGCTCGTGTTGGAGAAACTCCGTGTTTGAGAAACTCCGTTTTGTTGAAACTACGTGTTGGTGAAACTCCTTGTTGGAAAAAACTCCTTGTTGGAGAAACTCCCTGTTGGAGAAACTCCCTGTTGGAGAAACTCCGTGTTAGAGAAACTCCGTGTTGGGGAACCTCCGTGTTGGAGAAACTTCGTATTTCGGAAACCCGTGTTGGGGAAACTCCGTGTAGGAGAAACTCCGTGTTGGAGAAACTTCGTGTTGGAGAAACTCCCTGTTGGAGAAACTTCGTGTTGGTGAAACTCCTTGTTGGAGAAACTCCTTGTTGGAGAAAATTCGTGTTGGAGAAACTCCATGTTGGAGAAAATTCGTGTTGGAGAAACTCTGTGTTGGGGAAACTCCGAATTGAAGAAACTCAGTGTTGTAGAAACTCCGTGTTGGAGAAACTTCGTGTTGGAGAAACTTCGTGTTGGAGAAACTCCATGCTGGAGAAACTCCGTGTTGGAGAAACTCCGTGTTGGAGAAAATCCGTGTTTGAGAAACTCCGCGCTGGAGAAGCTCCGCGTTGCAGAAACGCCTTATTGGAGAAACTCTGTGTTGGAGAAACTCCGTGTTGGTGAAACACGTGTTGTAGAAACTCCGTGTTGGAGAAACTCCGTGTAGGAGAAACTCTGTGTCGGAGAAACTCCGTGTCGGAGAAATTCCCTGTCGGAGAAACTCCGTGTTGGAGAAATTCCGCGTTGAAGAAACTCCGTGTTGGAGTAACTCCGTGTTCGAGAAACTCCGTGCTGGAGAAACTCCGTGTTGGGGAAACTCTTTGTTAGAGAAACTCCTTGTTGGAGAAACGCCTTGTTGGAGAAACTCCGTGTTGTAGAAACTACGTGTTGGAGAAACTCCGTGTTGCAGAAACTCCGTGTTGGAGAAATCCGTTTTGGATAAACTCCGTGTTGGATAAACTCCGTGTCGGAGAAACTCCGTGTCGGAGAAAGTTCGTGTTGGAGAAACTCCGTGTCGGAGAAACTTTGTGTTGGAGAAACTCCCTGTTGGAGAAACTTCGTGTTGGTGAAACTCCTTGTTGGAGAAACTCCTTGTTGGAGAAAATTTGTGTTGGAGAAACTCCATGTTGGAGAAAATTCGTGTTGGAGAAACTCTGTGTTGGGGAAACTCCGAATTGGAGAAACATCGTGTTGGAGAAACTCCGTGTTGGTGAAACACGTGTTGTAGAAACTCCGTGTTGGAGAAACTCCGTGTCGGAGAAACTCTGTGTCGGAGAAACTCCGTGTCGGAGAAATTCCCTGTCGGAGAAACTCCGTGTTGGAGAACCTCCGTGCTGGAGTAACTCCGTGTTCGAGAAACTCCGTGCTGGAGAAACTCCGTGTTGGAGAAATTCCGTGTCGTAGAAACTCCGGGTCGGAGAAACTCCGTTTTGGAAAAAAGTCCGTGTCGGAGAAACTCCGTGTTGGAGAAATTCCGTGTTGGAGAAACTCCGTTTTGGTGAAAATACGTGTTGGTGAAACTCCTTGTTGGAGAAACTCCTTGTTGGAGAAACTCCGTGTAGGAGAAACTCTGTGTTGGAGAAAATTCGTGTTGGAGAAACTCCGTGTTGGGGATACTCCGTGTTTAAGAAACTCCGTGTTTAAGAAAATCTATGTTGGAGCAACTCCGTGTAGGAGAAACACCGTTTTGCAGAAACTCCGTGTTGGAGAAAGTCCGTGTTGGGGAACTCCGTGTTGGGGAACTCCGTGTTGGGGAAACTCCGTGTTGGGGATACTCCGTGTTGGAGAAACTTCGTGTTGGAGAAACTCCTTGTTGCAGAAACTCTTTGTTGGAGAAGCTCCTTGACGGAGAAACTCCGTGTTGGAGAAATTCTGTGTTGGAGAAACTCCGTGTTGGACAAACTCCGTATTGGAGAATCTCCGTGTTGGAGAAACTCCTCGTTGGAGGAACTCCTTGTTGGATAAACTCCGTGTTGGAGAATCTCCGTGTTAGAGACACTGTGTTGGAGAAACTCCGTGTTGTAGAAACTCCGTGTTGTAAAAACATCGTGTTGAAGAAACTCCTTGTTGGAGAAACACCGTGTTGGATAAACTCCGTGTTGGAGAAACTTCGTGTTGGAGAAACTCCATGCTGTGGAAACTCCGTGTTGGAGAAACTCCGTTTTGGAGAAACTCCGTGTTGGAGCAACTCCCTGTTGGAGAAACTCCCTGTTGGAGAAACTCCGTGTCAGAGAAACTTTGTTTTTCGGAAACCCGTGTTGGGGAAACTCCGTGTTGGAGAAACTCCGTGTTGGAGAAACTCCGTGTTGTAGAAAATCCGTGTTGTAGAAACTCCGTGTTGGAGAAACTCCGTGTTGGAGAAACTCCTTGTTGGAGAAACTCCGTGTGTGAGAATCTCCGTCTTGGAGAAACTCCGTGTTGGAGAAACTCCGTGTTGGAGAAACACTGTGTTGTAGAAACTCCGTGTTGTAGATAGAAACTCCGTGTTTTAGAAACTCCGTGTTGGAGAAACTTCGTGTGGGAGAAACTCCGTGTTGGAGAAACTCCGTGTTGAAGAAACTCAGTGTTGGAGAAACTCTGTGTTGGAGAAGCTCCGTGTTGTAAAAAATCCGTGTTGTAGAAACTCTGTGTTGGGGAAACTCCGTGTTGTAGAAACTCCGAAATGGAGAAACTCTGTGTTGGAGAAACTCTGTGTTGGAGAAACTCCGTGTTGGGGAAACTCCGTGTTGGAGAAACTCCGTGTTTCGGAAACTCCGTGTCGGAGAAACTCGGTGTTCGAGAAACTTTGTGTTGGAGAAACTCCTTGTCGGAGAAACTCTTTGTTGGAGAAATTCTTTGTTGGAGAAACTCCGTCTTGGAGAAATTCCGTGTTGGAGAAACTCCATGTAGGAGAAACTCCGTGGTGGGGAAAATCCGTGTTGGAGAAATTCCGTGTTGGAGAACTTCGTGTTGGAGAATTTCCGTTTTGGAGAAACTACGTGTTGGAGAAACTCCGTTTTGGAGAAACTCCTTGTTGGAAAAACTTCGTGATGGGGAAACGCCGTGATGGAGAAACTCCTTGTTGGAGAAACTCCGTGTTGGAGAAACTCCGTGTTGGAGAAACACTGTGTTGTAGAAACTCCGTGTTGTAGATAGAAACTCCGTGTTTTAGAAACTCCGTGTTGGAGAAACTTCGTGTGGGAGAAACTCCGTGTTGGAGAAACTCCGTGTTGAAGAAACTCAGTGTTGGAGAAACTCTGTGTTGGAGAAGCTCCGTGTTGTAGAAAATCCGTGTTGTAGAAACTCTGTGTTGGGGAAACTCCGTGTTGTATAAACTCCGAAATGGAGAAACTCTGTGTTGGAGAAACTCCGTGTTGGGGAAACTCCGTGTTGGAGAAACTCCGTGTTTCGGAAACTCCGTGTCGGAGAAACTTGGTGTTCGAGAAACTTTGTGTTGGAGAAACTCCTTGTCGGAGAAACTCTTTGTTGGAGAAATTCTTTGTTGGAGAAACTCCGTCTTGGAGAAATTCCGTGTTGGAGAAACTCCATGTAGGAGAAACTCCGTGGTGGGGAAAATCCGTGTTGGAGAAATTCCGTGTCGGAGAACTTCGTGTTGGAGAATTTCCGTGTTGGAGAAACTACGTGTTGGAGAAACTTCGTTTTGGAGAAACTCCTTGTTGGAAAAACTTCGTGATGGGGAAACGCCGTGATGGAGAAACTCCTTGTTGGAGAAACTCCGTGTTGGAGAAACTCCGTGTCGGAGAAACTCCGTGTTGGAGAAACTCCGTGTTGGAGAAACTTCGTGTTGGGGAAACTACGTGTTGGAGAAACTCCGTGTTGGAGAAATTCCGTGTTGGAGATACTCCGTGTTCGAGAAACTCCGTGTTGGAGAAACTCCTTGTTGGAGGAACTCCTTGTTGGAGAAACTCCGTGTTGGAGAAACTCCGTGTTGGAGAAACTCCGTGTCCTAGAAACTCCGTGTTGTAGAAACACGGTGTTGTAGAAACTCCGTGTTGGAGAAACTCCGTGTTGCAGAAACTCTGTGTTGGAGAAATCCGTATTGGATAAACTCCGTGTTGGATAAACTCCGTGTTGAGAAAGTCCGTGTCGGAGAAACTCCGTGTCGGAGAAACTTCGTGTTGGAGAAACTCCGTGTCGGAGAAACTTCGTGTTGGAGAAACTCCCTGTCGGAGAAACTTCGTGTTGGTGAAAGTCCTTGTTGGAGAAACTCCTTGTTGGAGAAAATTCGTGTTGGAAAATCTCCATGTTGGAGAAAATTCGTGTTGTAGAATCTCCGTGTTGGAGAAACTCCGTGTCGGAGAAACTCTCTGTCGGAGAAACTCCGTGTCGGAGAAATTCCCTGTCGGAGAAACTCCGTGTTGGAGAAACTCCGCGTTGAAGAAACTCCGTGTTGGAGAAATTCCGTGTCGTAGAAACTCCGGGTCGGAGAATCTCCGTGTCGGAGACACCCCCTGTTGGAGAAACTCCGTGTCGGATAAGCTCGTGTTGGAGAAACTCCGTGTTTGAGAAACTCCGTTTTGTTGAAAATACGTGTTGGTGAAACTCCTTGTTCGAAAAAACTCCTTGTTGGAGAAACTCCCTGTTGGAGAAACTCCCTGTTGGAGAAACTCCGTGTTAGAGAAACTCCGTGTTGGGCAACCTCCGTGTTGGAGAAACTTCGTATTTCGGAAACCTTTTTGGGGAAACTCCGTGTAGGAGAAACTCCGTGTTGGAGAAACTTCGTGTTGGAGAAACTCCCTGTTGGAGAAACTTCGTGTTGGTGAAACTCCTTGTTGGAGAAACTCCTTGTTGGAGAAAATTCGTGTTGGAGAAACTCCATGTTGGAGAAAATTCGTGTTAGAGAAACTCTGTGTTGGGGAAACTCCGAATTGAAGAAACTCAGTGTTGTAGAAACTCCGTGTTGGAGAAACTTCGTGTTGGAGAAACTTCGTGTTGGAGAAACTCCATGCTGGAGAAACTCCGTGTTGGAGAAACTCCGTGTTGGAGAAAATCCGTGTTTGAGAAACTCCGCGTTGGAGAAGCTCCGCGTTGCAGAAACGCCTTATTGGAGAAACTCTGTGTTGGAGAAACTCCGTGTTGGTGAAACACGTGTTGTATAAACTCCGTGTTGGAGAAACTCCGTGTAGGAGAAACTCTGTGTTGGAGAAATTCCGCGTTGAAGAAACTCCGTGTTGGAGTAACTCCGTGTTCGAGAAACTCCGTGTTGGAGAAACTCCGTGTTGAAGAAATTCCGTGTTGGATTAACTCCGTGTACGAGAAACTCCGTGTTGAAGAAACTCCGTGTTGGAGATATTCCGTGTCGTAGAAACTCCGGGTCGGAGAAACTCCGTGTCGGAGACACTCCGTGTCGAGAAACTCCGTGTCGGAGAAGCTCGTGTTGGAGAAACTCCGTGTTTGAGAAACTCCGTTTTGTTGAAACTACGTGTTGGTGAAACTCCTTGTTGGAAAAACTCCTTGTTGGAGAAACTCCGTGTTGGAGAAACTCTGTGTTGGCGAAACTCCTTGTTGGAGAAACTCCGTGTTGGAGAAACTCCGTTTTGCAGAAACTCCGCGTTGGGGAAACTTCGTGTTGGGGAAACTCCGTGTTGGAAAAACTCCGTGTTGGAGAAACTCCGTGCTGGAGAAACTCTGTGTTGGGGAAACTCCGTGTTGGAGAAACTCCGTGTTGGAGAAACGCCTTGTTGGAGAAAGTCCTTGTTGGAGCAACTCCGTGTTGGAGAAGCTCCGTGTTGGAGAAACTCCGTGTTTGAGAAACTCCGTGTTTGAGAAATTCCTTGTCGTAGAAACTCCGGGTCGGAGAAACTCCGTGTCGGAGAAACTCCGAGTTGGGGAAACTCCGTGTTAGAGAAACTCCTTGTTGGAGAAATGCCTTGTTGGAGAAACTCCGCGTTGTAGAAACTGTGTTGGAGAAACTTCGTGTTGGAGGAACTCGCGTGTTGTAGAATGTCCGTTTTGGAGAAACTCCGTGTTGAAGAATCTCCGTATTGGAGAAACTCTGTCTTGGAGAAACTCCGTGTTGGAGAAACTCCGTTTTGCAGAAATTTCGTGATGGAGAAACTCCGTGCTGGAGAAACTGTGTTGGATAAACTTCATGTTGGAGAATTTTCGTGTTGGAGAAATTCCGTGTTGGAGACACTCCGGGTCGGAGAAACTTCGTGTCGGAGAAACTCCGTGTCGGAGAAACTCCCTGTCGGAGAGACTCCGTGTTGGAGAAACTCCGTGTTGGAGAACCTCCGTGCTGGAGTAACTCCGTGTTGGAGAAACTCCCTGTTGGAGAAACTTCGTGTTGGTGAAACTCCTTGTTGGAGAAACTCTTTGTTGGAGAAAATTTGTGTTGGAGAATTTCCATGTTGGAGAAAATTCGTGTTGGAGAAACTCTGTGTTGGGGAAACTCCGAATTGGAGAAACATCGTGTTGGAAAAACTCCGTGTTGGTGAAACACGTGTTGTAGAAACTCCGTGTTGGAGAAACTCCGGGTCGGAGAAACTCCGTTTTGGAAAAAAGTCCGTGTCGGAGAAACTCCGTGTTGGAGAAATTCCGTGTTGGAGAAACTCCGTTTTGGTGAAAATACGTGTTGGTGAAACTCCTTGTTGGAGAAACTCCTTGTTGGAGAAACTCCGTGTAGGAGAAACTCTGTGTTGGAGAAAATTCGTGTTGGAGAAACTCCGTGTTGGGGATACTCCGTGTTTAAGAAACTCCGTGTTTAAGAAAATCTATGTTGGAGCAACTCCGTGTAGGAGAAACACCGTTTTGCAGAAACTCCGTGTTGGAGAAAGTCCGTGTTGGGGAACTCCGTGTTGGGGAACTCCGTGTTGGGGAAACTCCGTGTTGGGGATACTCCGTGTTGGAGAAACTTCGTGTTGGAGAAACTCCTTGTTGCAGAAACTCTTTGTTGGAGAAGCTCCTTGACGGAAAAACTCCGTGTTGGAGAAATTCCGTGTTGGAGAAACTCCGTGTTGGACAAACTCCGTATTGGAGAATCTCCGTGTTGGAGAAACTCCGTGTTGGAGAAACTCCGTGTTGGAGAAACTCCGTGTCCTAGAAACTCCGTGTTGTAGAAGCACGGTGTTGTAGAAACTCTGTGTTGGAGAAACTTCGTGTTGGAGAAACTCCGTGTTGTAGAAACTCCGTGTTGGAGAAACTCCGTGTTGCAGAAACTCTGTGTTGGAGAAATCCGTATTGGATAAACTCCGTGTTGGATAAACTCCGTGTTGAGAAAGTCCGTGTCGGAGAAACTCCGTGTCGGAGAAACTTCGTGTTGGAGAAACTCCGTGTCGGAGAAACTTCGTGTTGGAGAAACTCCCTGTCGGAGAAACTTCGTGTTGGAGAAAGTCCTTGTTGGAGAAACTCCTTGTTGGAGAAAATTCGTGTTGGAAAAACTCCATGTTGGAGAAAATTCGTGTTGTAGAATCTCCGTGTCGGAGAAACTCTGTGTCGGAGAAAATCCGTGTCGGAGAAATTCCCTGTCGGAGAAACTCCGTGTTGGAGAAACTCCGCGTTGAAGAAACTCCGTGTTGGAGAAATTCCGTGTCGTAGAAACTCCGGGTCGGAGAAACTCCGTGTCGGAGACACTCCCTGTTGGAGAAACTCCGTGTCGGATAAGCTCGTGTTGGAGAAACTCCGTGTTTGAGAAACTCCGTTTTGTTGAAACTACGTGTTGGTGAAACTCCTTGTTGGAAAAAACTCCTTGTTGGAGAAACTCCCTGTTGGAGAAACTCCCTGTTGGAGAAACTCCGTGTTAGAGAAACTCCGTGTTGGGGAACCTCCGTGTTGGAGAAACTTCGTATTTCGGAAACCCGTGTTGGGGAAACTCCGTGTAGGAGAAACTCCGTGTTGGAGAAACTTCGTGTTGGAGAAACTCCCTGTTGGAGAAACTTCGTGTTGGTGAAACTCCTTGTTGGAGAAACTCCTTGTTGGAGAAAATTCGTGTTGGAGAAACTCCATGTTGGAGAAAATTCGTGTTGGAGAAACTCTGTGTTGGGGAAACTCCGAATTGAAGAAACTCAGTGTTGTAGAAACTCCGTGTTGGAGAAACTTCGTGTTGGAGAAACTTCGTGTTGGAGAAACTCCATGCTGGAGAAACTCCGTGTTGGAGAAAATCCGTGTTTGAGAAACTCCGCGCTGGAGAAGCTCCGCGTTGCAGAAACGCCTTATTGGAGAAACTCCATGCTGTGGAAACTCCGTGTTGGAGAAACTCCGTTTTGGAGAAACTCCGTGTTGGAGCAACTCCCTGTTGGAGAAACTCCCTGTTGGAGAAACTCCGTGTCAGAGAAACTTTGTTTTTCGGAAACCCGTGTTGGGGAAACTCCGTGTTGGAGAAACTCCGTGTTGGAGAAACTCCGTGTTGTAGAAAATCCGTGTTGTAGCAACTCCGTGTTGGAGAAACTCCGTGTTGGAGAAACTCCTTGTTGGAGAAACTCCGTGTGTGAGAATCTCCGTCTTGGAGAAACTCCGTGTTGGAGAAACTCCGTGTTGGAGAAACACTGTGTTGTAGAAACTCCGTGTTGTAGATAGAAACTCCGTGTATTAGAAACTCCGTGTTGGAGAAACTTCGTGTGGGAGAAACTCCGTGTTGGAGAAACTCCGTGTTGAAGAAACTCAGTGTTGGAGAAACTCTGTGTTGGAGAAGCTCCGTGTTGTAAAAAAATCCGTGTTGTAGAAACTCTGTGTTGGGGAAACTCCGTGTTGTAGAAACTCCGAAATGGAGAAACTCTGTGTTGGAGAAACTCTGTGTTGGAGAAACTCTGTGTTGGAGAAACTCCGTGTTGGGGAAACTCCGTGTTGCAGAAACTCTGTGTTGGAGAAATCCGTATTGGATAAACTCCGTGTTGGATAAACTCCGTGTTGAGAAAGTCCGTGTCGGAGAAACTCCGTGTCGGAGAAACTCCGTGTTGGAGAAACTCCGCGTTGAAGAAACTCCGTGTTGGAGAAATTCCGTGTCGTAGAAACTCCGGGTCGGAGAAACTCCGTGTCGGAGACACTCCCTGTTGGAGAAACTCCGTGTCGGATAAGCTCGTGTTGGAGAAACTCCGTGTTTGAGAAACTCCGTTTTGTTGAAACTACGTGTTGGTGAAACTCCTTGTTGGAAAAAACTCCTTGTTGGAGAAACTCCCTGTTGGAGAAACTCCCTGTTGGAGAAACTCCGTGTTAGAGAAACTCCGTGTTGGGGAACCTCCGTGTTGGAGAAACTTCGTATTTCGGAAACCCGTGTTGGGGAAACTCCGTGTAGGAGAAACTCCGTGTTGGAGAAACTTCGTGTTGGAGAAACTCCCTGTTGGAGAAACTTCGTGTTGGTGAAACTCCTTGTTGGAGAAACTCCTTGTTGGAGAAAATTCGTGTTGGAGAAACTCCATGTTGGAGAAAATTCGTGTTGGAGAAACTCTGTGTTGGGGAAACTCCGAATTGAAGAAACTCAGTGTTGTAGAAACTCCGTGTTGGAGAAACTTCGTGTTGGAGAAACTTCGTGTTGGAGAAACTCCATGCTGGAGAAACTCCGTGTTGGAGAAACTCCGTGTTGGAGAAAATCCGTGTTTGAGAAACTCCGCGCTGGAGAAGCTCCGCGTTGCAGAAACGCCTTATTGGAGAAACTCTGTGTTGGAGAAACTCCGTGTTGGTGAAACACGTGTTGTAGACACTCCGTGTTGGAGAAACTCCGTGTAGGAGAAACTCTGTGTCGGAGAAACTCCGTGTCGGAGAAATTCCCTGTCGGAGAAACTCCGTGTTGGAGAAATTCCGCGTTGAAGAAACTCCGTGTTGGAGTAACTCCGTGTTCGAGAAACTCCGTGCTGGAGAAACTCCGTGTTGGGGAAACTCCGTGTTGAAGAAATGCCTTGTTGGAGAATGTCCTTGTTGGAGAAACTCCGTGTTGGAGAAACTCCGTGTTGGAGAAATTTCGTGTCGTAGAAACTCCGGGTGGGAGAAACACCGTGTCGGAGAAACTCCGAGTTGGGGAAACTCCGTGTTAGAGAAACTCCTTGTTGGAGAAACGCCTTGTTGGAGAAACTCCGTGTTGTAGAAACTCCGTGTTGGAGAAACTCCGTGTTGCAGAAACTCCGTGTTGGAGAAATCCGTTTTGGATAAACTCCGTGTTGGATAAACTCCGTGTCGAAGAAACTCCGTGTCGGAGAAAGTTCGTGTTGGAGAAACTCCGTGTCGGAGAAACTTTGTGTTGGAGAAACTCCCTGTTGGAGAAACTTCGTGTTGGTGAAACTCCTTGTTGGAGAAACTCCTTGTTGGAGAAAATTTGTGTTGGAGAAACTCCATGCTGGAGAAAATTCGTGTTGGAGAAACTCTGTGTTGGGGAAACTCCGAATTGGAGAAACATCGTGTTGGAGAAACTCCGTGTTGGTGAAACACGTGTTGTAGAAACTCCGTGTTGGAGAAACTCCGTGTCGGAGAAACTCTGTGTCGGAGAAACTCCGTGTCGGAGAAATTCCCTGTCGGAGAAACTCCGTGTTGGAGAACCTCCGTGCTGGAGTAACTCCGTGTTCGAGAAACTCCGTGCTGGAGAAACTCCGTGTTGGAGAAATTCCGTGTCGTAGAAACTCCGGGTCGGAGAAACTCCGTTTTGGAAAAAAGTCCGTGTCGGAGAAACTCCGTGTTGGAGAAATTCCGTGTTGGAGAAACTCCGTTTTGGTGAAAATACGTGTTGGTGAAACTCCTTGTTGGAGAAACTCCTTGTTGGAGAAACTCCGTGTAGGAGAAACTCTGTGTTGGAGAAAATTCGTGTTGGAGAAACTCCGTGTTGGGGATACTCCGTGTTTAAGAAACTCCGTGTTTAAGAAAATCTATGTTAGAGCAACTCCGTGTAGGAGAAACACCGTTTTGCAGAAACTCCGTGTTGGAGAAAGTCCGTGTTGGGGAACTCCGTGTTGGGGAACTCCGTGTTGGGGAAACTCCGTGTTGGGGATACTCCGTGTTGGAGAAACTTCGTGTTGGAGAAACTCCTTGTTGCAGAAACTCTTTGTTGGAGAAGCTCCTTGACGGAGAAACTCCGTGTTGGAGAAATTCCGTGTTGGAGAAACTCCGTGTTGGACAAACTCCGTATTGGAGAATCTCCGTGTTGGAGAAACTCCTCGTTGGAGGAACTCCTTGTTGGATAAACTCCGTGTTGGAGAATCTCCGTGTTAGAGACACTCTGTGTTGGAGAAACTCCGTGTTGTAGAAACTCCGTGTTGTAAAAACATCGTGTTGAAGAAACTCCTTGTTGGAGAAACACCGTGTTGGATAAACTCCGTGTTGGAGAAACTTCGTGTTGGAGAAACTCCATGCTGTGGAAACTCCGTGTTGGAGAAACTCCGTTTTGGAGAAACTCCGTGTTGGAGCAACTCCCTGTTGGAGAAACTCCCTGTTGGAGAAACTCCGTGTCAGAGAAACTTTGTTTTTCGGAAACCCGTGTTGGGGAAACTCCGTGTTGGAGAAACTCCGTGTTGGAGAAACTCCGTGTTGGAGAAACTCCGTGTTGTAGAAAATCCGTGTTGTAGAAACTCCGTGTTGGAGAAACTCCGTGTTGGAGAAACTCCTTGTTGGAGAAACTCCGTGTGTGAGAATCTCCGTCTTGGAGAAACTCCGTGTTGGAGAAACTCCGTGTTGGAGAAACACTGTGTTGTAGAAACTCCGTGTTGTAGATAGAAACTCCGTGTTTTAGAAACTCCGTGTTGGAGAAACTTCGTGTGGGAGAAACTCCGTGTTGGAGAAACTCCGTGTTGAAGAAACTCAGTGTTGGAGAAACTCTGTGTTGGAGAAGCTCCGTGTTGTAAAAAAATCCGTGTTGTAGAAACTCTGTGTTGGGGAAACTCCGTGTTGTAGAAACTCCGAAATGGAGAAACTCTGTGTTGGAGAAACTCTGTGTTGGAGAAACTCCGTGTTGGGGAAACTCCGTGTTGCAGAAACTCTGTGTTGGAGAAATCCGTATTGGATAAACTCCGTGTTGGATAAACTCCGTGTTGAGAAAGTCCGTGTCGGAGAAACTCCGTGTCGGAGAAACTTCGTGTTGGAGAAACTCCGTGTCGGAGAAACTTCGTGTTGGAGAAACTCCCTGTCGGAGAAACTTCGTGTTGGAGAAAGTCCTTGTTGGAGAAACTCCTTGTTGGAGAAAATTCGTGTTGGAAAAACTCCATGTTGGAGAAAATTCGTGTTGTAGAATCTCCGTGTTGGAGAAACTCCGTGTCGGAGAAACTCTGTGTCGGAGAAAATCCGTGTCGGAGAAATTCCCTGTCGGAGAAACTCCGTGTTGGAGAAACTCCGCGTTGAAGAAACTCCGTGTTGGAGAAATTCCGTGTCGTAGAAACTCCGGGTCGGAGAAACTCCGTGTCGGAGACACTCCCTGTTGGAGAAACTCCGTGTCGGATAAGCTCGTGTTGGAGAAACTCCGTGTTTGAGAAACTCCGTTTTGTTGAAACTACGTGTTGGTGAAACTCCTTGTTGGAAAAAACTCCTTGTTGGAGAAACTCCCTGTTGGAGAAACTCCCTGTTGGAGAAACTCCGTGTTAGAGAAACTCCGTGTTGGGGAACCTCCGTGTTGGAGAAACTTCGTATTTCGGAAACCCGTGTTGGGGAAACTCCGTGTAGGAGAAACTCCGTGTTGGAGAAACTTCGTGTTGGAGAAACTCCCTGTTGGAGAAACTTCGTGTTGGTGAAACTCCTTGTTGGAGAAACTCCTTGTTGGAGAAAATTCGTGTTGGAGAAACTCCATGTTGGAGAAAATTCGTGTTGGAGAAACTCTGTGTTGGGGAAACTCCGAATTGAAGAAACTAAGTGTTGTAGAAACTCCGTGTTGGAGAAACTTCGTGTTGGAGAAACTCCGTGTTGGAGAAACTCCGTGTTGGAGAAAATCCGTGTTTGAGAAACTCCGCGCTGGAGAAGCTCCGCGTTGCAGAAACGCCTTATTGGAGAAACTCTGTGTTGGAGAAACTCCGTGTTGGTGAAACACGTGTTGTAGAAACTCCGTGTTGGAGAAACTCCGTGTAGGAGAAACTCTGTGTCGGAGAAACTCCGTGTCGGAGAAATTCCCTGTCGGAGAAACTCCGTGTTGGAGAAATTCCGCGTTGAAGAAACTCCGTGTTGGAGTAACTCCGTGTTCGAGAAACTCCGTGCTGGAGAAACTCCGTGTTGGGGAAACTCCGTGTTGAAGAAATGCCTTGTTGGAGAATGTCCTTGTTGGAGAAACTCCGTGTTGGAGAAACTCCGTGTTGGAGAAATTTCGTGTCGTAGAAACTCCGGGTGGGAGAAACACCGTGTCGGAGAAACTCCGAGTTGGGGAAACTCCGTGTTAGAGAAACTCCTTGTTGGAGAAACGCCTTGTTGGAGAAACTCCGTGTTGTAGAAACTCCGTGTTGGAGAAACTCCGTGTTGCAGAAACTCCGTGTTGGAGAAATCCGTTTTGGATAAACTCCGTGTTGGATAAACTCCGTGTCGGAGAAACTCCGTGTCGGAGAAAGTTCGTGTTGGAGAAACTCCGTGTCGGAGAAACTTTGTGTTGGAGAAACTCCCTGTTGGAGAAACTTCGTGTTGGTGAAACTCCTTGTTGGAGAAACTCCTTGTTGGAGAAAATTTGTGTTGGAGAAACTCCATGCTGGAGAAAATTCGTGTTGGAGAAACTCTGTGTTGGGGAAACTCCGAATTGGAGAAACATCGTGTTGGAGAAACTCCGTGTTGGTGAAACACGTGTTGTAGAAACTCCGTGTTGGAGAAACTCCGTGTCGGAGAAACTCTGTGTCGGAGAAACTCCGTGTCGGAGAAATTCCCTGTCGGAGAAACTCCGTGTTGGAGAACCTCCGTGCTGGAGTAACTCCGTGTTCGAGAAACTCCGTGCTGGAGAAACTCCGTGTTGGAGAAATTCCGTGTCGTAGAAACTCCGGGTCGGAGAAACTCCGTTTTGGAAAAAAGTCCGTGTCGGAGAATTTCCGTGTTGGAGAAATTCCGTGTTGGAGAAACTCCGTTTTGGTGAAAATACGTGTTGGTGAAACTCCTTGTTGGAGAAACTCCTTGTTGGAGAAACTCCGTGTAGGAGAAACTCTGTGTTGGAGAAAATTCGTGTTGGAGAAACTCCGTGTTGGGGATACTCCGTGTTTAAGAAACTCCGTGTTTAAGAAAATCTATGTTAGAGCAACTCCGTGTAGGAGAAACACCGTTTTGCAGAAACTCCGTGTTGGAGAAAGTCCGTGTTGGAGAAATTCCGTGTTGGAGAAACTCCGTGTTGGACAAACTCCGTATTGGAGAATCTCCGTGTTGGAGAAACTCCTCGTTGGAGGAACTCCTTGTTGGATAAACTCCGTGTTGGAGAATCTCCGTGTTAGAGACACTCTGTGTTGGAGAAACTCCGTGTTGTAGAAACTCCGTGTTGTAAAAACATCGTGTTGAAGAAACTCCTTGTTGGAGAAACACCGTGTTGGATAAACTCCGTGTTGGAGAAACTTCGTGTTGGAGAAACTCCATGCTGTGGAAACTCCGTGTTGGAGAAACTCCGTTTTGGAGAAACTCCGTGTTGGAGCAACTCCCTGTTGGAGAAACTCCCTGTTGGAGAAACTCCGTGTCAGAGAAACTTTGTTTTTCGGAAACCCGTGTTGGGGAAACTCCGTGTTGGAGAAACTCCGTGTTGGAGAAACTCCGTGTTGGAGAAACTCCGTGTTGTAGAAAATCCGTGTTGTAGAAACTCCGTGTTGGAGAAACTCCGTGTTGGAGAAACTCCTTGTTGGAGAAACTCCGTGTGTGAGAATCTCCGTCTTGGAGAAACTCCGTGTTGGAGAAACTCCGTGTTGGAGAAACACTGTGTTGTAGAAACTCCGTGTTGTAGATAGAAACTCCGTGTTTTAGAAACTCCGTGTTGGAGAAACTTCGTGTGGGAGAAACTCCGTGTTGGAGAAACTCCGTGTTGAAGAAACTCAGTGTTGGAGAAACTCTGTGTTGGAGAAGCTCCGTGTTGTAAAAAAATCCGTGTTGTAGAAACTCTGTGTTGGGGAAACTCCGTGTTGTAGAAACTCCGAAATGGAGAAACTCTGTGTTGGAGAAACTCTGTGTTGGAGAAACTCCGTGTTGGGGAAACTCCGTGTTTCGGAAACTCCGTGTCGGAGAAACTCGGTGTTCGAGAAACTTTGTGTTGGAGAAACTCCTTGTCGGAGAAACTCTTTGTTGGAGAAATTCTTTGTTGGAGAAACTCCGTCTTGGAGAAATTCCGTGTTGGAGAAACTCCATGTAGGAGAAACTCCGTGGTGGGGAAAATCCGTGTTGGAGAAATTCCGTGTTGGAGAACTTCGTGTTGGAGAATTTCCGTGTTGGAGAAACTACGTGTTGGAGAAACTCCGTTTTGGAGAAATTCCTTGTTGGAAAAACTTCGTGATGGGGAAACGCCGTGATGGAGAAACTCCTTGTTGGAGAAACTCCGTGTTGGAGAAACTCCGTGTTGGAGAAACACTGTGTTGTAGAAACTCCGTGTTGTAGATAGAAACTCCGTGTTTTAGAAACTCCGTGTTGGAGAAACTTCGTGTGGGAGAAACTCCGTGTTGGAGAAACTCCGTGTTGAAGAAACTCAGTGTTGGAGAAACTCTGTGTTGGAGAAGCTCCGTGTTGTAGAAAATCCGTGTTGTAGAAACTCTGTGTTGGGGAAACTCCGTGTTGTATAAACTCCGAAATGGAGAAACTCTGTGTTGGAGAAACTCCGTGTTGGGGAAACTCCGTGTTGGAGAAACTCCGTGTTTCGGAAACTCCGTGTCGGAGAAACTTGGTGTTCGAGAAACTTTGTGTTGGAGAAACTCCTTGTCGGAGAAACTCTTTGTTGGAGAAATTCTTTGTTGGAGAAACTCCATGTAGGAGAAACTCCGTGGTGGGGAAAATCCGTGTTGGAGAAATTCCGTGTCGGAGAACTTCGTGTTGGAGAATTTCCGTGTTGGAGAAACTACGTGTTGGAGAAACTCCGTTTTGGAGAAACTCCTTGTTGGAAAAACTTCGTGATGGGGAAACGCCGTGATGGAGAAACTCCTTGTTGGAGAAACTCCGTGTTGGAGAAACTCCGTGTCGGAGAAACTCCGTGTTGGAGAAACTCCGTGTTGGAGAAACTTCGTGTTGGGGAAACTACGTGTTGGAGAAACTCCGTGTTGGAGAAATTCCGTGTTGGAGATACTCCGTGTTCGAGAAACTCCGTGTTGGAGAAACTCCTTGTTGGAGGAACTCCTTGTTGGAGAAACTCCGTGTTGGAGAAACTCCGTGTTGGAGAAACTCCGTGTCCTAGAAACTCCGTGTTGTAGAAACACGGTGTTGTAGAAACTCTGTGTTGGAGAAACTTCGTGTTGGAGAAACTCCGTGTTGTAGAAACTCCGTGTTGGAGAAACTCCGTGTTGCAGAAACTCTGTGTTGGAGAAATCCGTATTGGATAAACTCCGTGTTGGATAAACTCCGTGTTGAGAAAGTCCGTGTCGGAGAAACTCCGTGTCGGAGAAACTTCGTGTTGGAGAAACTCCGTGTCGGAGAAACTTCGTGTTGGAGAAACTCCCTGTCGGAGAAACTTCGTGTTGGTGAAAGTCCTTGTTGGAGAAACTCCTTGTTGGAGAAAATTCGTGTTGGAAAATCTCCATGTTGGAGAAAATTCGTGTTGTAGAATCTCCGTGTTGGAGAAACTCCGTGTCGGAGAAACTCTCTGTCGGAGAAACTCCGTGTCGGAGAAATTCCCTGTCGGAGAAACTCCGTGTTGGAGAAACTCCGCGTTGAAGAAATTCCGTGTTGGAGAAATTCCGTGTCGTAGAAACTCCGGGTCGGAGAATCTCCGTGTCGGAGACACCCCCTGTTGGAGAAACTCCGTGTCGGATAAGCTCGTGTTGGAGAAACTCCGTGTTTGAGAAACTCCGTTTTGTTGAAAATACGTGTTGGTGAAACTCCTTGTTCGAAAAAACTCCTTGTTGGAGAAACTCCCTGTTGGAGAAACTCCCTGTTGGAGAAACTCCGTGTTAGAGAAACTCCGTGTTGGGCAACCTCCGTGTTGGAGAAACTTCGTATTTCGGAAACCCGTGTTGGGGAAACTCCGTGTAGGAGAAACTCCGTGTTGGAGAAACTTCGTGTTGGAGAAACTCCCTGTTGGAGAAACTTCGTGTTGGTGAAACTCCTTTTTGGAGGAACTCCTTGTTGGAGAAAATTCGTGTTGGAGAAACTCCATGTTGGAGAAAATTCGTGTTAGAGAAACTCTGTGTTGGGGAAACTCCGAATTGAAGAAACTCAGTGTTGTAGAAACTCCGTGTTGGAGAAACTTCGTGTTGGAGAAACTTCGTGTTGGAGAAACTCCATGCTGGAGAAACTCCGTGTTGGAGAAACTCCGTGTTGGAGAAAATCCGTGTTTGAGAAACTCCGCGTTGGAGAAGCTCCGCGTTGCAGAAACGCCTTATTGGAGAAACTCTGTGTTGGAGAAACTCCGTGTTGGTGAAACACGTGTTGTATAAACTCCGTGTTGGAGAAACTCCGTGTAGGAGAAACTCTGTGTTGGAGAAATTCCGCGTTGAAGAAACTCCGTGTTGGAGTAACTCCGTGTTCGAGAAACTCCGTGTTGGAGAAACTCCGTGTTGAAGAAATTCCGTGTTGGATTAACTCCGTGTACGAGAAACTCCGTGTTGAAGAAACTCCGTGTTGGAGAAATTCCGTGTCGTAGAAACTCCGGGTCGGAGAAACTCCGTGTCGGAGACACTCCGTGTCGAGAAACTCCGTGTCGGAGAAGCTCGTGTTGGAGAAACTCCGTGTTTGAGAAACTCCGTTTTGTTGAAACTACGTGTTGGTGAAACTCCTTGTTGGAAAAACTCCTTGTTGGAGAAACTCCGTGTTGGAGAAACTCTGTGTTGGCGAAACTCCTTGTTGGAGAAACTCCGTGTTGGAGAAACTCCGTTTTGCAGAAACTCCGCGTTGGGGAAACTTCGTGTTGGGGAAACTCCGTGTTGGAAAAACTCCGTGTTGGAGAAACTCCGTGCTGGAGAAACTCTGTGTTGGGGAAACTCCGTGTTGGAGAAACTCCGTGTTGGAGAAACGCCTTGTTGGAGAAAGTCCTTGTTGGAGCAACTCCGTGTTGGAGAAGCTCCGTGTTTGAGAAACTCCGTGTTTGAGAAATTCCTTGTCGTAGAAACTCCGGGTCGGAGAAACTCTGTGTCGGAGAAACTCCGAGTTGGGGAAACTCCGTGTTAGAGAAACTCCTTGTTGGAGAAATGCCTTGTTGGAGAAACTCCGCGTTGTAGAAACTGTGTTGGAGAAACTTCGTGTTGGAGGAACTCGCGTGTTGTAGAATGTCCGTTTTGGAGAAACTCCGTGTTGAAGAATCTCCGTATTGGAGAAACTCTGTCTTGGAGAAACTCCGTGTTGGAGAAACTCCGTTTTGCAGAAATTTCGTGATGGAGAAACTCCGTGCTGGAGAAAATGTGTTGGATAAACTTCATGTTGGAGAATTTTCGTGTTGGAGAAATTCCGTGTTGGAGACACTCCGGGTCGGAGAAACTTCGTGTCGGAGAAACTCCGTGTCGGAGAAACTCCCTGTCGGAGAGACTCCGTGTTGGAGAAACTCCGTGTTGGAGAACCTCCGTGCTGGAGTAACTCCGTGTTGGAGAAACTCCGTGCTGGAGAAACTCCGTGTTGGAGAAATTCCGTGTCGTAGAAACTCCGGGTCGGAGAAACTCCGTGTTGGAAAAAAGTCCGTGTCGGAGAAACTCCGTGTTGGAGAAATTCCGTGTTGGAGAAACTTCGTTTTGGTGAAAATACGTGTTGGTGAAACTCCTTGTTGGAGAAACTCCTTGTTGGAGAAACTCCGTGTAGGAGAAACTCTGTGTTGGAGAAAATTCGTGTTGGAGAAACTCCGTGTTGGGGATACTCCGTGTTTAAGAAACTCCGTGTTTAAGAAAATCTATGTTGGAGCAACTCCGTGTAGGAGAAACACCGTTTTGCAGAAACTCCGTGTTGGAGAAAGTCCGTGTTGGGGAACTCCGTGTTGGGGAACTCCGTGTTGGGGAAACTCCGTGTTGGAGAAACTTCGTATTGGGGAAACTCCGTGTTGGGGAAACTCCGTGTTGGAGAAACTTCGTGTTGGAGAAAATCCTTGTTGCAGAAACTCTTTGTTGGAGAAGCTCCTTGACGGAGAAACTCCGTGTTGGAGAAATTCCGTGTTGAAGAAACTCCGTGTTGGACAAACTCGGTATTGGAGAATCTCCGTGTTGGAGAAACTCCTCGTTGGAGGAACTCCTTGTTGGATAAACTCCGTGTTGGAGAATCTCCGTGTTAGAGACACTCTGTGTTGGAGAAACTCCGTGTTGTAGAAACTCCGTGTTGTAAAAACATCGTGTTGAAGAAACTCCTTGTTGGAGAAACACCGTGTTGGATAAACTCCGTGTTGGAGAAACTTCGTGTTGGAGAAACTCCATGCTGTGGAAACTCCGTGTTGGAGAAACTCCGTTTTGGAGAAACTCCGTGTTGGAGCAACTCCCTGTTGGAGAAACTCCCTGTTGGAGAAACTCCGTGTTAGAGAAACTTCGTATTTCGGAAACCCGTGTTGGGGAAACTCCGTGTTGGAGAAACTCCGTGTTGGAGAAACTCCGTGTTGGAGAAACTCCGTGTTGTAGAAAATCCGTGTTGTAGAAACTCCGTGTTGGAGAAACTCCGTGTTGTAGAAACTCCGTGTTGGAGAAACTCCGTGTGTGAGAATCTCCGTCTTGGAGAAACTCCGTGTTGGAGAAACTCCGTGTTGGAGAAACACTGTGTTGTAGAAACTCCGTGTTGTAGATAGAAACTCCGTGTTTTAGAAACTCCGTGTTGGAGAAACTTCGTGTGGGAGAAACTCCGTGTTGGAGAAACTCCGTGTTGAAGAAACTCAGTGTTGGAGAAACTCTGTGTTGGGGAAACTCCGTGTTGGAGAAACTCCGTGTTTCGGAAACTCCGTGTCGGAGAAACTCGGTGTTCGAGAAACTTTGTGTTGGAGAAACTCCTTGTCGGCGAAACTCTTTGTTGGAGAAATTCTTTGTTGGAGAAACTCCGTCTTGGAGAAATTCCGTGTTGGAGAAACTCCATGTAGGAGAAACTCCGTGGTGGGGAAAATTCGTGTTGGAGAAATTCTGTGTTGGAGAACTTCGTGTTGGAGAATTTCCGTATTGGAGAAACTACGTGTTGGAGAAACTCCGTTTTGGAGAAACTCCTTGTTGGAAAAACTTCGTGATGGGGAAACGCCGTGATGGAGAAACTCCTTGTTGGAGAAACTCTGTGTTGGAGAAACTCCGTGTCGGAGAGACTCCGTGTTGGAGAAACTCCGTGTTGGAGAAACTTCGTGTTGGGGAAACTACGTGTTGGAGAAACTCCGTGTTGGAGATACCCCGTGTTCGAGAAACTCCGTGTTGGAGAAACTCCTTGTTGGAGGAACTCCTTGTTGGAGAAACTCCGTGTTGGAAAAACTCCGTGTCCTAGAAACTCCGTGTTGTAGAAACACGGTGTTGTAGAAACTCTGTGTTGGAGAAACTTCGTGTTGGAGAAACTCCGTGTTGTAGAAACTCCGTGTTGGAGAAACTCCGTTTTGCAGAAACTCTGTGTTGGAGAAATCCGTATTGGATAAACTCCGTGTTGGATAAACTCCGTGTTGAGAAAGTCCGTGTCGGAGAAACTCCGTGTCGGAGAAACTTCGTGTTGGAGAAACTCCGTGTCGGAGAAACTTCGTGTTGGAGAAATTCCCTGTCGGAGAAACTTCGTGTTGGTGAAAGTCCTTGTTGGAGAAACTCCTTGTTGGAGAAAATTCGTGTTGGAAAAACTCCATGTTGGAGAAAATTCGTGTTGTAGAATCTCCGTGTTGGAGAAACTCCGTGTCGGAGAAACTCTGTGTCGGAGAAACTCCGTGTCGGAGAAATTCCCTGTCGGAGAAACTCCGTGTTGGAGAAACTCCGCGTTGAAGAAACTCCGTGTTGCAGTAACTCCGTGTTGGAGAAACTCCGTGTTGGAGAAATTCCGTGTCGTAGAAACTCCGGGTCGGAGAAACTCCGTGTCGGAGACACTCCCTGTTGGAGAAACTCCGTGTCGGATAAGCTCGTGTTGGAGAAACTCCGTGTTTGAGAAACTCCGTTTTGTTTAAACTACGTGTTGGTGAAACTCCTTGTTGGAAAAACTCCTTGTTGGAGAAACTCCCTATTGGAGAAACTCCCTGTTGGAGAAACTCCGTGTTAGAGAAACTCCGTGTTGGGGAACCTCCGTGTTGGAGAAACTTCGTATTTCGGAAACCCGTGTTGGGGAAACTCTGTGTAGGAGAAACTCCGTGTTGGAGAAACTCCGTGTTGGAGAAACTCCGTGTTGTAGAAAATCCGTGTTGTAGAAACTCCGTGTTGGAGAAACTTCGTGTTGGAGGAACTCCTTGTTGGAGAAACTCCGTGTGTGAGAATCGCCGTGTTGGAGAAACTCCGTGTTGGAGAAACTCCGTGTTGGAGAAACACTGTGTTGTAGAAACTCCGTGTTGTAGATAGAAACTCCGTGTTTTAGAAACTCCGTGTTGGAGAAACTCCCTGTTGGAGAAACTTCGTGTTGGTGAAACTCCTTGTTGGAGAAACACCTTGTTGGAGAAAATTCGTGTTGGAGAAACTCCATGTTGGAGAAAATTCGTGTTGGAGAAACTCTGTGTTGGGGAAACTCCGAATTGAAGAAACTCAGTGTTGTAGAAACTCCGTGTGGGAGAAACTTCGTGTTGGAGATACTCCGTGTTGGAGAAACTCTATGCTGGAGAAACTCCGTGTTGGAGAAACTCCGTGTTGGAGAAACTCCGTGTTTGAGAAACTCCGTGCTGGAGAAGCTCCGCGTTGCAGAAACGCCTTATTGGAGAAACTCTGTGTTGGAGAAACTTCATGTTGGAGAAAATTCGTGTTGTAGAAACTCCGTGTTGGAGAAACTCCGTGTCGGAGAAACTCTGTGTCGGAGAAACTCCGTGTCGGAGAAATTCCCTGTCGGAGAAACTCCGTGTTGGAGAAACTCCGCGTTGAAGAAACTCCGTGTTGGAGTAACTCCGTGTTCGAGAAACTCCGTGTTGGAGAAATTCCGTGTCGTAGAAACTCCCGGTCGGAGAAACTCCGTGTCGGAGACACTCCTTGTTGGAGAAACTCCGTGTTGGAGAAACTCTGTGTTGGAGAAAATTCGTGTTGGAGAAACTCCGTGTTTGAGAAACTTCATGTTGGTGAAACTCCTTGTTGGAGAAACTCCGTGTTGGAGAAACTCCGTTTTGCAGAAACTCCGTGTTGGAGAAACTCCGTGTTGGGGAAACTACGTGTTGGAGAAATTTCGTGTTGGGGAAACTTCGTGTTGGGGAAACTCCATGTTGGAGAAACTCCGTGTTGGGGAAACTCCGTGTTGGAGAAACTCCGTGCTGGAGAAACTCCGTGTTGGAAAAACTCCGTGTTGGAGAAACTCCGTGTTGGAGAAACGCCTTGTTGGAGAAAGTCCTTGTTGGAGAAACTCCGTGTTGGAGAAACTACCTTTTGGAGGAATTTCGTGTTGGAGAAACTCCATGTTGGAGAAAATCTTTGTTGTGTGAACTGCGTTTTGAGAAACTCCGTGTTTTGAGAAACTCCGTGTTGGAGAAACTCCGAGTTGGGGAAACTCCGTGTTGGAGAAATTTCGTGTTGGGGAAACTGTGTTGGGGAAAATCCGTGTTGGAGAAACTCTGTGTTGGAGAAACTCCGTGCTGGAGAAACTCCGTGCTGGAGAAACTTCGTGTTGGGGAAACTCCGTGTTGGAGAAACTCCGTGTTGGAGAAACGCCTTGTTGGAGAAAGTCCTTGTTGGAGAAACTCCGTGTTGGAGAAATTCCGTGTTGGAGAAACTCCGTGTTGGAGAAACTCTGTGTTGGAGAAATTCCGTGCTGTAGAAACTCCGGGTCGGAAAAACTCCGTGTCGGAGAAACTCCGCGTTGGGGAAACTCCGTGTTAGAGAAACTCCTTGTTGGAGAAACGCCTTGTTGGAGAAACTCCGTGTTGGAGAAACTCCGTGTTGCAGAAACTCCGTGTTGGAGAAATCCGTTTTGGATAAACTCCGTGTTGGATAAACTCCGTGTTGGAGAAACTTCGTGTTGGTGAAACTACTTGTTGGAGAAACTCCTTGTTGGAGAAAATTCGTGTTGGAGAAACTCCATGTTGGAGAAAATTCGTGTTGGAGAAACTCTGTGTTGGGGAAACTCCGAATTGAAGAAACACAGTGTTGTAGAAACTCCGTGTTGGAGAAAATTCGTGTTGGAGAAACTCCGTGTTGGAGAAACTCCATGCTGGAGAAACTCCGTGTTGGAGAAACTCCATGCTGGAGAAACTCCGTGTTGGAGAAACTTCGTGTTGGGGAAACTCCGTATTGGGGACACTCCGTGTTGGAGAAACTCCGTGTTGGAGAAAGTCCGTGTTGGAGAAACTCCTTGTGGCCGAAATTCTCTGTTGGAGAAACTCCGTCTTGTAGAAGCACCGTGTTGGAGACACTCCGTGTTGGAGAAACTTCGTGTTGGAGAACCTCCGTGCTGGAGTAACTCCGTGTTCGAGAAACTCCGTGTCGGAGAAACTCCGTGTTGGAAAAATTCCGTGTTGGAGAAATTCCGTTTTGGTGAAACTACGTGTTGGTGAAAAACTCCTTGTTGGAGAAACTCCTTGTTGGAGAAACTCCGTGTAGGAGAAACTCTGTGTTGGAGAAAATTCGTGTTGGAGAAACTCCGTGTTGGGGATACTCCGTGTTTAAGAAACTCTATGTTGGAGCAACTCCGTGTAGGAGAAACTCCGTTTTGCAGAAACTCCGTGTTGGATAAAGTCCGTGTTGGGGAACTCCGTGTTGGGGAACTCCGTGTTGGGGAAACTCCGTGTTGGAGAAACTTCGTATTGGGGAAACTCCGTGGTGGGGAAACTCCGTGTTGGAGAAACTTCGTGTTGGAGAAACTCCTTGTTGCAGAAACTCTTTGTTAGAGAAGCTCCTTGTTGGAGAAACTCCGTGTTGGAGAAACTCCGTGTTGCAGAAACTCCGTGTTGGAGAAATCCGTTTTGGATAAACTCCGTGTTGGATAAACTCCGTGTTGGAGAAACTTCGTGTTGGTGAAACTACTTGTTGGAGAAACTCCTTGTTGGAGAAAATTCGTGTTGGAGAAACTCCATGTTGGAGAAAATTCGTGTTGGAGAAACTCTGTGTTGGGGAAACTCCGAATTGAAGAAACACAGTGTTGTAGAAACTCCGTGTTGGAGAAAATTCGTGTTGGAGAAACTCCGTGTTGGAGAAACTCCATGCTGGAGAAACTCCGTGTTGGAGAAACTCCATGCTGGAGAAACTCCGTGTTGGAGAAACTTCGTGTTGGGGAAACTCCGTATTGGGGACACTCCGTGTTGGGGAAACTCCGTGTTGGAGAAAGTCCGTGTTGGAGAAACTCCTTGTGGCCGAAATTCTCTGTTGGAGAAACTCCGTCTTGTAGAAGCACCGTGTTGGAGACACTCCGTGTTGGAGAAACTTCGTGTTGGAGAACCTCCGTGCTGGAGTAACTCCGTGTTCGAGAAACTCCGTGTCGGAGAAACTCCGTGTTGGAAAAATTCCGTGTTGGAGAAATTCCGTTTTGGTGAAACTACGTGTTGGTGAAAAACTCCTTGTTGGAGAAACTCCTTGTTGGAGAAACTCCGTGTAGGAGAAACTCTGTGTTGGAGAAAATTCGTGTTGGAGAAACTCCGTGTTGGGGATACTCCGTGTTTAAGAAACTCTATGTTGGAGCAACTCCGTGTAGGAGAAACTCCGTTTTGCAGAAACTCCGTGTTGGATAAAGTCCGTGTTGGGGAACTCCGTGTTGGGGAACTCCGTGTTGGGGAAACTCCGTGTTGGAGAAACTTCGTATTGGGGAAACTCCGTGGTGGGGAAACTCCGTGTTGGAGAAACTTCGTGTTGGAGAAACTCCTTGTTGCAGAAACTCTTTGTTAGAGAAGCTCCTTGACGGAGAAACTCCGCGTTGGAGAAATTCCGTGTTGGAGAAACTCCTTGTTGGATAAACTCCGTGTTGGAGAATCTCCGTGTTAGAGAAACTCTGTGTTGGAGAAACTTCGTGTTGTTGAAACTCCGTGTTGTAAAAACTTCGTGTTGAAGAAACTCCTTGTTGGAGAAACACCGTGTTGGATAAACTCCGTGTTGGAGAAACTTCGTGTTGGAGAAACTCCATGCTGTGGAAACTGGGTGTTGGAGAAACTCCGTTTTGGAGAAACTCCGTTTTGGAGAAACTCCGTGTTGGAGCAACTCCCTGTTGGAGAAACTCCCTGTTGGAAAAACTCCGTGTTAGAGAAACTTCGTGTTGGGGAACCTCCGTGTTGGAGAAACTTCGTATTTCAGAAACCCGTGTTGGAGAAACTCCGTGTTGTAGAAAATCCGTGTTGTAGAAACTCCGTGTTGGAGAAACTCCGTGTTGTAGGAACTCCTTGTTGGAGAAACTCCGTGTGTGAGAATCTCCGTGTTGGAGAAACTCCGTGTTGGAGAAACTCCGTGTTGGAGAAACACTGTGTTGTAGAAACTCCGTGTTGTAGATAGAAACTCCGTGTTTTAGAAACTCCGTGTTGGAGAAACTTCGTGTGGGAGAAACTCCGTGTTGGAGAAACTCCGTGTTGAAGAAACTCAGTGTTGGAGAAACTCTGTGTTGGAGAAGATCCGTGTTGTAGAAAATCCGTGTTGTAGAAACTCGTGTTGGAGAAACTCCGTGTCGGAGAAACTACGTGTTGGAGAAACATCTTGTTGGTGAAACTCCTTGTTGGAGATACTTCGTGTTGGAGAAATTCCGTGTTGGAGAAAATTCGTGTTGGAGAAACTCTGTGTTGGGGAAACTCCGTGTTGTAGAAACTCCTTAATGGAGAAACTCTGTGTTGGAGAAACTCCGTGTTGGGGAAACTCCGTGTTTGAGAAACTCTATGTTGGAGCAACTCCGTGTAGGAGAAACTCCGTTTTGCAGAAACTCCGTGTTGGATAAAGTCCGTGTTGGGGAACTCCGTGTTGGGGAACTCCGTGTTGGGGAAACTCCGTGTTGGAGAAACTTCGTATTGGGGAAACTCCGTGGTGGGGAAACTCCGTGTTGGAGAAACTTCGTGTTGGAGAAACTCCTTGTTGCAGAAACTCTTTGTTAGAGAAGCTCCTTGACGGAGAAACTCCGCGTTGGAGAAATTCCGTGTTGGAGAAACTCCTTGTTGGATAAACTCCGTGTTGGAGAATCTCCGTGTTAGAGAAACTCTGTGTTGGAGAAACTTCGTGTTGTTGAAACTCCGTGTTGTAAAAACTTCGTGTTGAAGAAACTCCTTGTTGGAGAAACACCGTGTTGGATAAACTCCGTGTTGGAGAAACTTCGTGTTGGAGAAACTCCATGCTGTGGAAACTGGGTGTTGGAGAAACTCCGTTTTGGAGAAACTCCGTTTTGGAGAAACTCCGTGTTGGAGCAACTCCCTGTTGGAGAAACTCCCTGTTGGAAAAACTCCGTGTTAGAGAAACTTCGTGTTGGGGAACCTCCGTGTTGGAGAAACTTCGTATTTCAGAAACCCGTGTTGGAGAAACTCCGTGTTGTAGAAAATCCGTGTTGTAGAAACTCCGTGTTGGAGAAACTCCGTGTTGTAGGAACTCCTTGTTGGAGAAACTCCGTGTGTGAGAATCTCCGTGTTGGAGAAACTCCGTGTTGGAGAAACTCCGTGTTGGAGAAACACTGTGTTGTAGAAACTCCGTGTTGTAGATAGAAACTCCGTGTTTTAGAAACTCCGTGTTGGAGAAACTTCGTGTGGGAGAAACTCCGTGTTGGAGAAACTCCGTGTTGAAGAAACTCAGTGTTGGAGAAACTCTGTGTTGGAGAAGATCCGTGTTGTAGAAAATCCGTGTTGTAGAAACTCGTGTTGGAGAAACTCCGTGTCGGAGAAACTACGTGTTGGAGAAACATCTTGTTGGTGAAACTCCTTGTTGGAGATACTTCGTGTTGGAGAAATTCCGTGTTGGAGAAAATTCGTGTTGGAGAAACTCTGTGTTGGGGAAACTCCGTGTTGTAGAAACTCCTTAATGGAGAAACTCTGTGTTGGAGAAACTCCGTGTTGGGGAAACTCCGTGTTTGAGAAACTCCGTGTTTCGGAAACTCCGTGTCGGAAAAACTCGGTGTTCGAGAAACTTTGTGTTGGAGAAACTCCATGTCGGAGAAACTCTTTGTTGGAGAAATTCTTTGTTGGAGAATCTCCGTCTTGGAGAAATTCCGTGTTGGAGAAATTCCGTGTTGGAGAACTTCCTGTTGGAGAATTTCCGTGTTGGAGAAACTCCGTGTTAGAGAAACTCCGTTTTGGAGAAACTCCTTGTTGGAAAAACTCCGCGTTGGGGAAACTCCGTGTTGGAGAAACTTCGTGTTGGGGAAACGCCGTGATGGAGAAACTCCTTGTTGGAGAAACTCCGTGTTGGAGAAACTCCGTGTCGGAGAAACTCCGTGTTGGAGAAACTCCGTGTTGGAGAAACTTCGTGTTCGGGAAACTACGTGTTGGAGAAACTCCGTGTTGGAGACATTCCGTGTAGGAGATACTCCGTGTTCGAGAAACTCCGTGTTGGAGAAACTCCTTGTTGGAGGAACTCCTTGTTGGAGAAACTCTGTGTTGGAGAAACTCCGTGTCCTAGAAACTCCGTGTTGTAGAAACACGGTGTTGTAGAAACTTTGTGTTGGAGAAACTTTGTGTTGGAGAAACTCCGTGTTGTAGAGACTCCGTGTTGGAGAAACTCCGTGTTGCAGAAACTCCGTGTAGGAGAAATCCGTATGGGATAAACTCCGTGTTGGATAAACTCCGTGTTGGAGAAAGTCAGTGTCGGAGAAACTCCGTGTCGGAGAAACTTCCTTTTGGAGAAACTCCGTGTCGGAGAAACTTCGTGTTGGAGAAACTCCGTGTCGGAGAAACTTCGTGTTGGTGAAAGTCCTTGTTGGAGAAACTCCTTGTTGGAGAAAATTCGTGTTGGAGAAACTCCATGTTGGAGAAAATTCGTGTTGGAGAAACTCTGTGTTGGGGAAACTCCGAATTGAAGAAACTCAGTGTTGTAGAAACTCCGTGTCGGAGAAACTCTGTGTCGGAGAAACTCCGTGTCGGAGAAATTCCCTGTCGGAGAAACTCCGTGTTGGAGAAACTCCGCGTTGAAGAAACTCCGTGTTGGAGTAACTCCGTGTTCGAGAAACTCCGTGTTGGAGAAATTCCGTGTCGTAGTAACTCCGGGTCGGAGAAACTCCGTGTCGGAGACACTCCGCGTTGGAGAAACTCCGTGTCGGAGAAGCTCGTGTTGGAGAAACTCTGTGCTTGAGAAACTCCGTTTTGTTGAAAATACGTGTTGGTGAAACTCCTTGTTGGAAAAACTCCTTGTTGGAGAAACTCCGTGTTGGAGAAACTCTTTTTTAGAGAAACTCCGTGTTGGGGAACCTCCGTGTTGGAGAAACTTCGTATTTCGGAAACTCGTGTTGGGGAAACTCCGTGTTGGAGAAATTCGTGTTGTAGAAACTCCGTGTTGGAGAAACTCCGTGTTGGAGGAACTCCTTGTTGGAGAAACTCCGTGTGTGAGAATCTCCGTGTTGGAGAAACTTCGTGTGGGAGAAACTCCGTGTTGGATAAACTCCGTGTTGAAGAAACTCAGTGTTGGAGAAACTCTGTGTTGGAGAAGCTCCATGTTGTAGAAAATCTGTGTTGTAGAAACTCGTGTTGGAGAAACTCCGTGTCGGAGAAACTCCGTGTTGGAGAAACATCTTGTTGGTGAAACTCCTTGTTGGAGATACTCCGTGTTGGAGAAACTCCGTGTTGGAGAAAATTCGTGTTGGAGAAACTCTGTGTTGGGGAAACTCCGTGTTGTAGAAACTCCGTAATGGAGAAACTCTGTGTTGGAGAAACTCCGTGTTGGGGAAACTCCGTGTTGGAGAAACTCCGTGTTTCGGAAACTCCGTGTCGGAGAAACTCGGTGTTCGAGAAACTTTGTGTTGGAGAAAATCCTTGTCGGAGAAACTCTTTGTTGGAGAAATTCTTTGTTGGAGAAACTCCGTCTTGGAGAAATTCCGTGTTGGAGAAACTCCATGTAGGAGAAACTCCTTGTTGGAGAAACTCCGTGTTGGGGAAAATCCGTGTTGGAGAAATTCCGTGTTGGAGAACTTCGTGTTGGAGAATTTCCGTGTTGGAGAAACTCCGTGTTGGAGAAACTCCGTTTTGGAGAAACTCCTTGTTGGAAAATCTCCGTGTTGGAGAAACTTCGTGTTGGAGAAACTCCGTGTCGGAGAAACTCCGTGTTGGAGAAACTCCGTGTTGGAGAAACTTCGTGTTGGGGAAACTACGTGTTGGAGAAACTCCGTGTTGGAGAAATTCCGTGTTGGAGATACTCCGTGTTCGAGAAACTCCGTGTTGGAGAAACTCCTTGTTGGAGGAACTCGTTGTTGGAGAAACTCCGTGTTGGAGAAACTCCGTGTAGGAGAAACTCTGTGTTGGAGAAACTCCGTGTTGGAGAAACTCCGTGTCCTAGAAACTCCGTGTTGTAGAAACACGGTGTTGTAGAAAATCTGTGTTGGAGAAACTTCGTGTTGGAGAAACTCCGTTTTGTTGAAACTCCGTGTTGGAGGAACTCCGTGTTGCAGAAACTCCGTGTTGGAGAAATCTGTATTGGATAAACTCCGTGTTGGATAAACTCCGTGTTGGAGAAAGTCCGTGTCGGAGAAACTACGTGTCGGAGAAACTTCGTGTTGGAGAAACTCCGTGTCGGAGAAACTTCGTGTTGGAGAAACTCCCTGTTAGAGAAACTTCGTGTTGGTGAAACTCCTTGTAGGGAGAAAATTCGTGTTGGAGAAACTCCATGTTGGAGGAAAGTCGTGTTGTAGAAACTCCGTGTGGGAGAAACATCGTGTTCGAGAAACTAAGTGTTGGAGAAATTCCGTGTCGTAGAAACTCCGGGTCGGAGAAACTCCGTGTCGGAGTCACTCCGTGTTGGAGAAACTCCGTGTCGGAGAAGCTCGTTTTGGAGAAACTCCGTGTTTGAGAAACTTCATGTTGGTGAAAGTCCTTGTTGGAGAAACTCCGTGTTGGAGAAACTACCTTTTGGAGGAATTTCGTGTTGGAGAAACTCCGTGTTGGAGAAACTCTTTGTTGTGTAAACTCCGTTTTTGAGAAACTCCGAGTTTTGAGAAACTCCGTGTTGGAGAAACTCCGTGTTGGGGAAACTCCGTGTTGGAGAAATTTCGTGTTGGGGAAACTGTGTTGGGGAAAATCCGTGTTGGAGAAACTCTGTGTTGGAGAAACTCCGTGCTGGAGAAACTCCGTGTTGGGGAAGCTCCGTGTTGGAGAAACTTCGTGTTGGAGAAACGCCTTGTTGGAGAAAGTCCTTGTTGGAGAAACTCCGTGTTGGAGAAATTCCGTGTTGGAGAAACTCCGTGCAGGAGAAACTCCGTGTTGGAGAAATTCCGTGTCGTAGAAACTCCCGGTCGGAAAAACTCCGTGTCGGAGAAACTCCTTGTTGGAGAAAATCCGTTTTGGAGAAACTCCTTGTTGGAAAAACTCCGTGTTGGAGAAACTTCGTGTTGGGGAAACGTCGTGTTGGAGAAACTCCTTGTTGGAGAAACTCCGTGTCGGAGAAACTCCGTGTTGGAGAAACTCCGTGTTGGAGAAACTCCGTTTTGGTGAAACTACGTGTTGGTGAAAAACTCCTTGTTGGAGAAACTCCTTGTTGGAGAAACTCCGTGTAGGAGAAACTCTGTGTTGGAGAAAATTCGTGTTGGAGAAACTCCGTGTTGGGGATACTCCGTGTTTAAGAAACTCTATGTTGGAGCAACTCCGTGTAGGAGAAACTCCGTTTTGCAGAAACTCCGTGTTGGATAAAGTCCGTGTTGGGGAACTCCGTGTTGGGGAACTCCGTGTTGGGGAAACTCCGTGTTCGAGAAACTTCGTATTGGGGAAACTCCGTGTTGGGGAAACTCCGTGTTGGAGAAACTTCGTGTTGGAGAAACTCCTTGTTGCAGAAACTCTTTGTTGGAGAAGCTCCTTGACGGAGAAACTCCGCGTTGGAGAAATTCCGTGTTGGAGAAACTCCGTGTTGGACAAACTCCGTGTTGGAGAATCCCCGTGTTGGAGAAACTCCTCGTTGGAGGAACTCCTTGTTGGATAAACTCCGTGTTGGAGAATCTCCGTGTTAGAGAAACTCTGTGTTGGAGAAACTCCGTGTTGTAGAAACTCCGTGTTGTAAAAACTTCGTGTTGAAGAAACTCCTTGTTGGAGAAACACCGTGTTGGATAAACTCCGTGTTGGAGAAACTTCGTGTTGGAGAAACTCCATGCTGTGGAAACTGGGTGTTGGAGAAACTCCGTTTTGGAGAAACTCCGTTTTGGAGAAACTCCGTGTTGGAGCAACTCCCTGTTGGAGAAACTCCCTGTTGGAAAAACTCCGTGTTAGATAAACTTCGTGTTGGGGAACCTCCGTGTTGGAGAAACTTCGTATTTCAGAAACCCGTGTTGGGGAAACTCCGTGTTGGAGAAACTCCGTGTTGGAGAAACTCCGTGTTGTAGAAAATCCGTGTTGTAGAAACTCCGTGTTGGAGAAACTCCGTGTTGGAGGAAATCCTTGTTGGAGAAACTCCGTGTGTGAGAATCTCCGTGTTGGAGAAACTACGTGTTGGAGAAACCACGTGTTGGAGAAACACTGTGTTGTAGAAACTCCGTGTTGTAGATAGAAACTCCGTGTTTTGGAAACTCCGTGTTGGAGAAACTTCGTGTGGGAGAAACTCCGTGTTGAAGAAACTCAGTGTTGGAGAAACTCTGTGTTGTAGAAGATCCGTGTTGTAGAAAACCCGTGTTGTAGAAACTCGTGTTGGAGAAACTCCGTGTCGGAGAAACTACGTGTTGGAGAAACATCTTGTTGGTGAAACTCCTTGTTGGAGATACTTCGTGTTGGAGAAATTCCGTGTTGGAGAAAATTCGTGTTGGAGAAACTCCGTGTTGTAGAAACTCCTTAATGGAGAAACTCTGTGTTGGAGAAACTCCGTGTTGGGGAAACTCCGTGTTTGAGAAACTCCGTGTTTCGGAAACTCCGTGTCGGAGAAACTCGGTGTTCGAGAAACTTTGTGTTGGAGAAACTCCATGTCGGAGAAACTCTTTGTTGGAGAAATTCTTTGTTGGAGAAACTCCGTCTTGGAGAAATCCCGTGTTCGGGAAACTCCATGTAGGAGAAACTCCTTGTTGGAGAAACTCCGTGTTGGGGAAAATCCGTGTTGGAGAAATTCCGTGTTGGAGAACTTCGTGTTGGAGAATTTCCGTGTTGGAGAAACTCCGTGTTGGAGAAACTCCGTTTTGGAGAAACTCCTTGTTGGAAAAACTCCGCGTTGGGGAAACTCCGTGTTGGAGAAACTTCGTGTTGGGGAAACGCCGTGATGGAGAAACTCCTTGTTGGAGAAACTCCGTGTTGGAGAAACTCCGTGTCGGAGAAACTCCGTGTTGGAGAAACTCCGTGTTGGAGAAACTTCGTGTTCGGGAAACTACGTGTTGGAGAAACTCCGTGTTGGAGACATTCCGTGTAGGAGATACTCCGTGTTCGAGAAACTCCGTGTTGTAGAAACTCCTTGTTGGAGGAACTCCTTGTTGGAGAAACTCCGTGTTGGAGAAACTCCGTGTCCTAGAAACTCCGTGTTGTAGAAACAAGGTGTTGTAGAAACTCTGTGTTGGAGATACTTTGTGTTGGAGAAACTCCGTGTTGTAGAAACTCCGTGTTGGAGAAACTCCGTGTTGCAGAAACTCCGTGTTGGAGAAATCCGTATCGGATAAACTCCGTGTTGGATAAACTCCGTGTTGCAGAAAGTCCGTGTCGGAGAAACTCCGTTTTGTTGAAACTACGTGTTGGTGAAACTCCTTGTTGGAAAAAATCCTTGTTGGAGAAACTCCGTGTTGGAGAAACTGTGTTGGAGAAAATTCGTGTTGGAGAAACTCCGTGTTGGAGAAACTCCGTTTTGCAGAAACTCTGTGTTGGAGAAACTCCGTGTTGGGGAAACTACGTGTTGGAGAAATTTCGTGTTGGGGAAACTTCGTGTTGTGGAAACTCCGTGTTGGAGAAACTCCGTGTTGGAGAAACTCCGTGCTGGAGAAACTCCGTGTTGGGGAAACTCCGTGTTGGAGAAACTCCGTGTTGGAGAAACGCCTTGTTGGAGAAAGTCCTTGTTGGAGAAACTCCGTGTTGGAGAAACTACCTTTAGGAGGAATTTCGTGTTGGAGAAACTCTGCGTTGAAGAAACTCTGTGTTGGGGAAACTCCGTGTTGGAGAAATTTCGTGTTGGGGAAACTTCGTGTTGGGGAAACTCCGTGTTGGAGAAACTCCGTGTTGGAGAAACTCCGTGCTGGAGAAACTCCGTGTTGGGGAAACTCCGTGTTGCAGAAACTCCGTGTTGGAGAAATGCCTTGTTGGAGAAAGTCCTTGTTGGAGAAACTCCGTGTTGGAGAAACTCCGTGTTGGAGAAATTTCGTGTCGTAGAAACTCCGGGTGGGAGAAACACCGTGTCGGAGAAACTCCGAGCGGGGAAACTCCGTGTTGGAGAAACTTCGTGTTGGGGAAACGTCGTGTTGGAGAAACTCCTTGTTGGAGAAACTCCGTGTCGGAGAAACTCCGTGTTGGAGAAACTCCGTGTTGGAGAAACTCCGTTTTGGTGAAACTACGTGTTGGTGAAAAACTCCTTGTTGGAGAAACTCCTTGTTGGAGAAACTCCGTGTAGGAGAAACTCTGTGTTGGAGAAAATTCGTGTTGGAGAAACTCCGTGTTGGGGATACTCCGTGTTTAAGAAACTCTATGTTGGAGCAACTCCGTGTAGGAGAAACTCCGTTTTGCAGAAACTCCGTGTTGGATAAAGTCCGTGTTGGGGAACTCCGTGTTGGGGAACTCCGTGTTGGGGAAACTCCGTGTTCGAGAAACTTCGTATTGGGGAAACTCCGTGTTGGGGAAACTCCGTGTTTGAGAAACTTCGTGTTGGAGAAACTCCTTGTTGCAGAAACTCTTTGTTGGAGAAGCTCCTTGACGGAGAAACTCCGCGTTGGAGAAATTCCGTGTTGGAGAAACTCCGTGTTGGACAAACTCCGTGTTGGAGAATCTCCGTGTTGGAGAAACTCCTCGTTGGAGGAACTCCTTGTTGGATAAACTCCGTGTTGGAGAATCTCCGTGTTAGAGAAACTCTGTGTTGGAGAAACTCCGTGTTGTAGAAACTCCGTGTTGTAAAAACTTCGTGTTGAAGAAACTCCTTGTTGGAGAAACACCGTGTTGGATAAACTCCGTGTTGGAGAAACTTCGTGTTGGAGAAACTCCATGCTGTGGAAACTGGGTGTCGGAGAAACTCCGTTTTGGAGAAACTCCGTTTTGGAGAAACTCCGTGTTGGAGCAACTCCCTGTTGGAGAAACTCCCTGTTGGAAAAACTCCGTGTTAGATAAACTTCGTGTTGGGGAACCTCCGTGTTGGAGAAACTTCGTATTTCAGAAACCCGTGTTGGGGAAACTCCGTGTTGGAGAAACTCCGTGTTGGAGAAACTCCGTGTTGTAGAAAATCCGTGTTGTAGAAACTCCGTGTTGGAGAAACTCCGTGTTGGAGGAAATCCTTGTTGGAGAAACTCCGTGTGTGAGAATCTCCGTGTTGGAGAAACTACGTGTTGGAGAAACTCCGTGTTGGAGAAACACTGTGTTGTAGAAACTCCGTGTTGTAGATAGAAACTCCGTGTTTTGGAAACTCCGTGTTGGAGAAACTTCGTGTGGGAGAAACTCCGTGTTGAAGAAACTCAGTGTTGGAGAAACTCTGTGTTGTAGAAGATCCGTGTTGTAGAAAATCCGTGTTGTAGAAACTCGTGTTGGAGAAACTCCGTGTCGGAGAAACTACGTGTTGGAGAAACATCTTGTTGGTGAAACTCCTTGTTGGAGATACTTCGTGTTGGAGAAATTCCGTGTTGGAGAAAATTCGTGTTGGAGAAACTCCGTGTTGTAGAAACTCCTTAATGGAGAAACTCTGTGTTGGAGAAACTCCGTGTTGGGAAAACTCCGTGTTTGAGAAACTCCGTGTTTCGGAAACTCCGTGTCGGAGAAACTCGGTGTTCGAGAAACTTTGTGTTGGAGAAACTCCATGTCGGAGAAACTCTTTGTTGGAGAAATTCTTTGTTGGAGAAACTCCGTCTTGGAGAAATCCCGTGTTCGAGAAACTCCATGTAGGAGAAACTCCTTGTTGGAGAAACTCCGTGTTGGGGAAAATCCGTGTTGGAGAAATTCCGTGTTGGAGAACTTCGTGTTGGAGAATTTCCGTGTTGGAGAAACTCCGTGTTGGAGAAACTCCGTTTTGGAGAAACTCCTTGTTGGAAAAACTCCGCGTTGGGGAAACTCCGTGTTGGAGAAACTTCGTGTTGGGGAAACGCCGTGATGGAGAAACTCCTTGTTGGAGAAACTCCGTGTTGGAGAAACTCCGTGTCGGAGAAACTCCGTGTTGGAGAAACTCCGTGTTGGAGAAACTTCGTGTTCGGGAAACTACGTGTTGGAGAAACTCCGTGTTGGAGACATTCCGTGTAGGAGATACTCCGTGCTCGAGAAACTCCGTGTTGTAGAAACTCCTTGTTGGAGGAACTCCTTGTTGGAGAAACTCCGTGTTGGAGAAACTCCGTGTCCTAGAAACTCCGTGTTGTAGAAACACGGTGTTGTAGAAACACGGTGTTGTAGAAACTCTGTGTTGGAGAAACTTTGTGTTGGAGAAACTCCGTGTTGTAGAAACTCCGTGTTGGAGAAACTCCGTGTTGCAGAAACTCCGTGTTGGAGAAATCCGTATCGGATAAACTCCGTGTTGGATAAACTCCGTGTTGGAGAAAGTCCGTGTCGGAGAAACTCCGTTTTGTTGAAACTACGTGTTGGTGAAACTCCTTGTTGGAAAAAATCCTTGTTGGAGAAACTCCGTGTTGGAGAAACTGTGTTGGAGAAAATTCGTGTTGGAGAAACTCTGTGTTGGAGAAACTCCGTTTTGCAGAAACTCTGTGTTGGAGAAACTCCGTGTTGGGGAAACTACGTGTTGGAGAAATTTCGTGTTGGGGAAACTTCGTGTTGTGGAAACTCCGTGTTGGAGAAACTCCGTGTTGGAGAAACTCCGTGCTGGAGAAACTCCGTGTTGGGGAAACTCCGTGTTGGAGAAACTCCGTGTTGGAGAAACGCCTTGTTGGAGAAAGTCCTTGTTGGAGAAACTCCGTGTTGGAGAAACTACCTTTAGGAGGAATTTCGTGTTGGAGAAACTCTGCGTTGAAGAAACTCTGTGTTGGGGAAACTCCGTGTTGGAGAAATTTCGTGTTGGGGAAACTTCGTGTTGGGGAAACTCCGTGTTGGAGAAACTCCGTGTTGGAGAAACTCCGTGCTGGAGAAACTCCGTGTTGGGGAAACTCCGTGTTGCAGAAACTCCGTGTTGGAGAAATGCCTTGTTGGAGAAAGTCCTTGTTGGAGAAACTCCGTGTTGGAGAAACTCCGTGTTGGAGAAATTTCGTGTCGTAGAAACTCCGGGTGGGAGAAACACCGTGTCGGAGAAACTCCGAGCGGGGAAACTCCGTGTTAGAGAAACTCCTTGTTGGAGAAACGCCTTGTTGGAGAAACTCCGTGTTGTAGAAACTCCGTGTTGGAGAACTCCGTGTTGCAGAAACTCCGTGTTGGAGAAATACGTTTTGGATAAACTCCGTGTTGGATAAACTCCGTGTTGGAGAAACTCCGTGTCGGAGAAACTCCGTGTCGGAGAAAGTTCGTGTTGGAGAAACTCCGTGTCGGAGAAACTTTGTGTTGGAGAAACTCCCTGTTGGAGAAACTTCGTGTTGGTGAAACTCCTTGTTGGAGAAAATTCGTGTTGGAGAAACTCTCTGTTGGGGAAACTCCGAATTGGAGAAACATCGTGTTGGAGAAACTCCGTGTTGGTGAAACACGTGTTGTAGAAACTCCGTGTTAGAGAAACTCCGTGTCGGAGAAACTCTGTGTCGGAGAAACTCCGTGTCGGAGAAATTCCCTGTCGGAGAAACTCCGTGTTGGAGAAACTCTGCGTTGAAGAAACTCCGTGTTGGATTAACTCCGTGTTCGAGAAACTCCGTGTTGAAGAAACTCCGTGTTGGAGAAATTCCGTGTCGTAGAAACTCCGGGTCGGAGAAACTCCGTGTCGGAGACACTCCGTGTCGAGAAACTCCGTGTCGGAGAAGCTCGTGTTGGAGAAACTCCGTGTTTGAGAAACTCCGTTTTGTTGAAACTACGTGTTGGTGAAACTCCTTGTTGGAAAAACTCCTTGTTGGAGAAACTCCGTGTTGGAGAAACTCTGTGTTGGCGAAACTCCTTGTTGGAGAAACTCCGTGTTGGAGAAACTCCGTTTTGCAGAAACTCCGTGTTGGGGAAACTTCGTGTTGGGGAAACTCCGTGTTGGAAAAACTCCGTGTTGGAGAAACTCCGTGCTGGAGAAACGCCTTGTTGGAGAAAGTCCTTGTTGGAGCAACTCCGTGTTGGAGAAGCTCCGTGTTGGAGAAACTCCGTGTTTGAGAAACTCCGTGTTGGAGAAATTCCTTGTCGTAGAAACTCCGGGTCGGAGAAACTCCGTGTCGGAGAAACACCGAGTTGGGGAAACTCCGTGTTAGAGAAACTCCTTGTTGGAGAAACGCCTTGTTGGAGAAACTCCGCGTTGTAGAAACTTTGTGTTGGAGAAACTTCTTGTTGGAGGAACTCGCGTGTTGTAGAATGTCCGTATTGGAGAAACTCCGTGTTGGAGAATCTCCGTATTGGAGAAACTCTGTCTTGGAGAAACTCCGTGTTGGAGAAACTCCGTTTTGCAGAAATTTCGTGATGGAGAAACTCCGTGCTGGAGAAACTGTGTTGGATAAACTTCATGTTGGA
Organism: Amblyomma americanum; assembly: GCF_052857255.1. NCBI lineage: Eukaryota > Metazoa > Arthropoda > Arachnida > Ixodida > Ixodidae > Amblyomma > Amblyomma americanum. The sequence goes on along the minus strand of NW_027526579.1, from coordinate 211,783 downwards.
GAATTTTCGTGTTGGAGAAATTCCGTGTTGGAGACACTCCGGGTCGGAGAAACTTCGTGTCGGAGAAACTCCCTGTCGGAGAGACTCCGTGTTGGAGAAACTCCGTGTTGGAGAACCTCCGTGCTGGAGTAACTCCGTGTTGGAGAAACTCCGTGCTGGAGAAACTCCGTGTTGGAGAAATTCCGTGTCGTAGAAACTCCGGGTCGGAGAAACTCCGTGTTGGAAAAAAGTCCGTGTCGGAGAAACTCCGTGTTGGAGAAATTCCGTGTTGGAGAAACTCCGTTTTGGTGAAAATACGTGTTGGTGAAACTCCTTGTTGGAGAAACTCCTTGTTGGAGAAACTCCGTGTAGGAGAAACTCTGTGTTGGAGAAAATTCGTGTTGGAGAAACTCCGTGTTGGGGATACTCCGTGTTCAAGAAACTCCGTGTTTAAGAAAATCTATGTTGGAGCAACTCCGTGTAGGAGAAACACCGTTTTGCAGAAACTCCGTGTTGGAGAAAGTCCGTGTTGGGGAACTCCGTGTTGGGGAACTCCGTGTTGGGGAAACTCCGTGTTGGGGAAACTTCGTATTGGGGAAACTCCGTGTTGGCGAAACTCCGTGTTGGAGAAACTTCGTGTTGGAGAAACTCCTTGTTGCAGAAACTCTTTGTTGGAGAAGCTTCTTGACGGAGAAACTCCGTGTTGGAGAAATTCCGTGTTGAAGAAACTCCGTGTTGGACAAACTCCGTATTGGAGAATCTCCGTGTTGGAGAAACTCCTCGTTGGAGGAACTCCTTGTTGGATAAACTCCGTGTTGGAGAATCTCCGTGTTAGAGACACTCTGTGTTGGAGAAACTCCGTGTTGTAGAAACTCCGTGTTGTAAAAACATCGTGTTGAAGAAACTCCTTGTTGGAGAAACACCGTGTTGGATAAACTCCGTGTTGGAGAAACTTCGTGTTGGAGAAACTCCATGCTGTGGAAACTCCGTGTTGGAGAAACTCCGTTTTGGAGAAACTCCGTGTTGGAGAAACTCCGTGTTGCAGAAACTCCGTGTTGGAGAAATCTGTATTGGATAAACTCCGTGTTGGATAAACTCCGTGTTGGAGAAAGTCCGTGTCGGAGAAACTCCGTGTCGGAGAATCTTCGTGTTGGAGAAACTCCCTGTTGGAGAAACTTCGTGTTGGTGAAACTCCTTGTTGGAGAAACTCCTTGTAGGGAGAAAATCCGTGTTGGAGAAACTCCATGTTGGAGGAAAGTCGTGTTGGAGAAACTCTGTGTTGGGGAAACTCCAAATTGAAGGAACTCAGTGTTGTAGAAACTCCGTGTGGAAGAAACATCATGTTCGAGAAACTAAGTGTTGGAGAAATTCCGTGTCGTAGAAACTCCGGGTCGGAGAAACTCCGTGCCGGAGTCACTCCGTGTTGGAGAAACTCCGTGTCGGAGAAGCTCGTGTTGGAGAAACTCCGTTTTTGAGAAACTCCGTTTTGTTGAAACTACGTGTTGGTGAAACTCCTTGTTGGAAAAACTCCTTGTTGGAGAAACTCCGTGTTGGAGAAACTCTGTGTTGGAGAAAATTCGTGTTGGAGAAACTCCGTGTTTGAGAAACTTCATGTTGGTGAAAGTCCTTGTTGGGAAACTCCGTGTTGGAGAAACTACCTTTTGGAGGAATTTCGTGTTGGAGAAACTCCGTGTTGGAGAAACTCTTTGTTGTGTAAACTCCGTTTTTGAGAAACTCCGAGCTTTGAGAAACTCCGTGTTGGAGAAACTCCGTGTTGGGGAAACTCCGTGTTGGAGAAATTTCGTGTTGGGGAAACTTTGTGTTGTGAAAATCCGTGTTGGAGAAACTCTGTGTTGGAGAAACTCCGTGCTGGAGAAACTCCGTGTTGGGGAAGCTCCGTGTTGGAGAAACTCCGTGTTGGAGAAACGCCTTGTTGGAGAAAGTCCTTGTTGGAGAAACTCCGTGTTGGAGAAATTCCGTGTTGGAGAAACTCCGTGCTGGAGAAACTCCGTGTTGGAGAAATTCCGTGCCGTAGAAACTCCCGGTCGGAAAAACTCCGTGTCGGAGAAACTCCTTGTTGGAGAAACTCCGTTTTGGAGAAACTCCTTGTTGGAAAAACTCCGTGTTGGAGAAACTTCGTGTTGGGGAAACGTCGTGTTGGAGAAACTCCTTGTTGGTGAAACTCCGTGTCGGAGAAACTCCGTGTTGGAGAAACTCCGTGTTGGAGAAACTCCGTTTTGGTGAAACTACGTGTTGGTGAAAAACTCCTTGTTGGAGAAACTCCTTGTTGGAGAAACTCCGTGTAGGAGAAACTCTGTGTTGGAGAAAATTCGTGTTGGAGAAACTCCGTGTCGGGGATACTCCGTGTTTAAGAAACTCTATGTTGGAGCAACTCCGTGTAGGAGAAACTCCGTTTTGCAGAAACTCCGTGTTGGCTAAAGTCCGTGTTGGGGAACTCCGTGTTGGGGAACTCCGTGTTGGGGAAACTCCGTGTTCGAGAAACTTCGTATTGGGGAAACTCCGTGTTGGGGAAACTCCGTGTTGGAGAAACTTCGTGTTGGAGAAACTCCTTGTTGCAGAAACTCTGTTGGAGAAGCTCCTTGACGGAGAAACTCCGCGTTGGAGAAATTCCGTGTTGGAGAAACTCCGTGTTGACAAACTCCGTGTTGGAGAATCTCCGTGTTGGAGAAACTCCTCGTTGGAGGAACTCCTTGTTGGATAAACTCCGTGTTGGAGAATCTCCGTGTTAGAGAAACTCTGTGCTGGAGAAACTTCGTGTTGAAGAAACTCCTTGTTGGAGAAACACCGTGTTGGATAAACTCCGTGTTGGAGAAACTTCGTGTTGGAGAAACTCCATGCTGTGGAAACTGGGTGATGGAGAAACTCCGTTTTGGAGAAACTCCGTTTTGGAGAAACTCCGTGTTGGAGCAACTCCCTGTTGGAGAAACTCCCTGTTGGAAAAACTCCGTGTTAGAGAAACTTCGTGTTGGGGAACCTCCGTGTTGGAGAAACTTCGTATTTCAGAAACCCGTGTTGGGGAAACTCCGTGTTGGAGAAACTCCGTGTTGGAGAAACTCCGTGTTGTAGAAAATCCGTGTTGTAGAAACTCCGTGTTGGAGAAACTCCGTGTTGGAGGAACTCCTTGTTGGAGAAACTCCGTGTGTGAGAATCTCCGTGTTGGAGAAACTCCGTGTTGGAGAAACACTGTGTTGTAGAAACTCCGTGTTGTAGATAGAAACTCCGTGTTTTGGAAACTCCGTGTTGGAGAAACTTCGTGTGGGAGAAACTCCGTGTTGAAGAAACTCAGTGTTGGAGAAACTCTGTGTTGTAGAAGATCCGTGTTGTAGAAAATCCGTGTTGTAGAAACTCGTGTTGGAGAAACTCCGTGTCGGAGAAACTACGTTTTGGAGAAACATCTTGTTGGTGAAACTCCTTGTTGGAGATACTTCGTGTTGGAAAATTCCGTGTTGGAGAAAATTCGTGTTGGAGAAACTCCGTGTTGTAGAAACTCCTTAATGGAGAAACTCTGTGTTGGAGAAACTCCGTGTTGGGGAAACTCCGTGTTTGAGAAACTCCGTGTTTCGGAAACTCCGTGTCGGAGAAACCCGGTGTTCGAGAAACTTTGTGTTGGAGAAACTCCATGTCGGAGAAACTCTTTGTTGGAGAAATTCTTTGTTGGAGAAACTCCTTCTTGGAGAAATCCCGTGTTCGAGAAACTCCATGTAGGAGAAACTCCTTGTTGGAGAAACTCCGTGTTGGGGAAAATCCGTGTTGGAGAAATTCCGTTTTGGAGAACTTCGTGTTGGAGAATTTCCGTGTTGGAGAAACTTCGTGTTGGAGGAACTCGCGTGTTGTAGAATGTCCGTATTGGAGAAACTCCGTGTTGGAGAATCTCCGTATTGGAGAAACTCTGTCTTGGAGAAACTCCGTGTTGGAGAAACTCCGTTTTGCAGAAATTTCGTGATGGAGAAACTCCGTGCTGGAGAAACTGTGTTGGATAAACTTCATGTTGGAGAATTTTCGTGTTGGAGAAATTCCGTGTTGGAGACACTCCGGGTCGGAGAAACTTCGTGTCGGAGAAACTCCGTGTCGGAGAAACTCCCTGTCGGAGAGACTCCGTGTTGGAGAAACTCCGTGTTGGAGAACCTCCGTGCTGGAGTAACTCCGTGTTGGAGAAACTCCGTGCTGGAGAAACTCCGTGTTGGAAAAAAGTCCGTGTCGGAGAAACTCCGTGTTGGAGAAATTCCGTGTTGGAGAAACTCCGTTTTGGTGAAAATACGTGTTGGTGAAACTCCTTGTTGGAGAAACTCCTTGTTGGAGAAACTCCGTGTAGGAGAAACTCTGTGTTGGAGAAAATTCGTGTCGGAGAAACTCCGTGTTGGGGATACTCCGTGTTCAAGAAACTCCGTGTTTAAGAAAATCTATGTTGGAGCGACTCCGTGTAGGAGAAACACCGTTTTGCAGAAACTCCGTGTTGGAGAAAGTCCGTGTTGGGGAACTCCGTGTTGGGGAACTCCGTGTTGGGGAAACTCCGTGTTGGGGAAACTTCGTATTGGGGAAACTCCGTGTTGGCGAAACTCCGTGTTGGAGAAACTTCGTGTTGGAGAAACTCCTTGTTGCAGAAACTCTTTGTTGGAGAAGCTCCTTGACGGAGAAACTCCGTGTTGGAGAAATTCCGTGTTGAAGAAACTCCGTGTTGGACAAACTCCGTATTGGAGAATCTCCGTTTTGGAGAAACTCCTCGTTGGAGGAACTCCTTGTTGGATAAACTCCGTGTTGGAGAATCTCCGTGTTAGAGACACTCTGTGTTGGAGAAACTTCGTGTTGTAGAAACTCCGTGTTGTAAAAACATCGTGTTGAAGAAACTCCTTGTTGGAGAAACACCGTGTTGGATAAACTCCGTGTTGGAGAAACTTCGTGTTGGAGAAACTCCATGCTGTGGAAACTCCGTGTTGGAGAAACTCCGTTTTGGAGAAACTCCGTGTTGGAGCAACTCCCTGTTGGAGAAACTCCCTGTTGGAGAAACTCCGTGTTAGAGAAACTTCGTATTTCGGAAACCCGTGTTGGGGAAACTCCGTGTTAGAGAAACTCCGTGTTGGAGAAACTCCGTGTTGTAGAAAATCCGTGTTGTAGAAACTCCGTGTTGGAGAAACTCCGTGTTGGAGAAACTCCTTGTTGGAGAAACTCCGTGTGTGAGAATCTCCGTCTTGGAGAAACTCCGTGTTGGAGAAACTTCGTGTGGGAGAAACTCCGTGTTGGAGAAACTCCGTGTTGAAGAAACTCAGTGTTGGAGAAACTCTGTGTTGGAGAAGCTCCGTGTTGTAGAAAATCCGTGTTGTAGAAACTCTGTGTTGGGGAAACTCCGTGTTGTAGAAACTCCGAAATGGAGAAACTCTGTGTTGCAGAAACTCCGTGTTGGGGAAACTCCGTGTTGGAGAAACTCCGTGTTTCGGAAACTCCGTGTCGGAGAAACTCGGTGTTCGAGAAACTTTGTGTTGGAGAAACTCCTTGTCGGCGAAACTCTTTGTTGGAGAAATTCTTTGTTGGAGAAACTCCGTCTTGGAGAAATTCCGTGTTGGAGAAACTCCATGTAGGAGAAACTCCGTGGTGGGGAAAATTCGTGTTGGAGAAATTCCGTGTTGGAGAACTTCGTGTTGGAGAATTTCCGTGTTGGAGAAACTACGTGTTGGAGAAACTCCGTTTTGGAGAAACTCCTTGTTGGAAAAACTTCGTGATGGGGAAACGCCGTGATGGAGAAACTCCTTGTTGGAGAAACTCCGTGTTGGAGAAACTCCGTGTCGGAGAGACTTCGTGTTGGAGAAACTCCGTGTTGGAGAAACTTCGTGTTGGGGAAACTACGTGTTGGAGAAACTCCGTGTTGGAGAAATTCCGTGTTGGAGATACTCCGTGTTCGAGAAACTCCGTGTTGGAGAAACTCCTTGTTGGAGGAACTCCTTGTTGGAGAAACTCCGTGTTGGAAAAACTCCGTGTCCTAGAAACTCCGTGTTGTAGAAACACGGTGTTGTAGAAACTCTGTGTTGGAGAAACTTCGTGTTGGAGAAACTCCGTGTTGTAGAAACTCCGTGTTGGAGAAACTCCGTGTTGCAGAAATTCTGTGTTGTAGAAATCCGTATTGGATAAACTCCGTGTTGGATAAACTCCGTGTTGAGAAAGTCCGTGTCGGAGAAACTCCGTGTCGGAGAAACTTCGTGTTGGAGAAACTCCGTGTCGGAGAAACTTCGTGTTGGAGAAACTCCCTGTCGGAGAAACTTCGTGTTGGTGAAAGTCCTTGTTGGAGAAACTCCTTGTTGGAGAAAATTCGTGTTGGAAAAACTCCATGTTGGAGAAAATTCGTGTTGTAGAATCTCCGTGTTGGAGAAACTCCGTGTCGGAGAAACTCTGTGTCGGAGAAATTCCCTGTCGGAGAAACTCCGTGTTGGAGAAACTCCGCGTTGAAGAAACTCCGTGTTGGAATAACTCCGTGTTAGAGAAACTCCGTGTTGGAGAAATTCCGTGTCGTAGAAACTCCGCGTCGGAGAAACTCCGTGTCGGAGACACTCCCTGTTGGAGAAACTCCGTGTCGGATAAGCTCGTGTTGGAGAAACTCCGTGTTTGAGAAACTCCGTTTTGTTTAAACTACGTGTTGGTGAAACTCCTTGTTGGAAAAACTCCTTGTTGGAGAAACTCCCTATTGGAGAAACTCCCTGTTGGAGAAACTCCGTGTTAGAGAAACTCCGTGTTGGGGAACCTCCGTGTTGGAGAAACTTCGTATTTCGGAAACCCGTGTTGGGGAAACTCCGTGTAGGAGAAACTCCGTGTTGGAGAAACTCCGTGTTGGAGAAACTCCGTGTTGTAGAAAATCCGTGTTGTAGAAACTCCGTGTTGGAGAAACTCCGTGTTGGAGGAACTCCTTGTTGGAGAAACTCCGTGTGTGAGAATCGCCGTGTTGGAGAAACTCCGTGTTGGAGAAACTCCGTGTTGGAGAAACACTGTGTTGTAGAAACTCCGTGTTGTAGATAGAAACTCCGTGTTTTAGAAACTCCGTGTTGGAGAAACTCCCTGTTGGAGAAACTTCGTGTTGGTGAAACTCCTTGTTGGAGAAACTCCTTGTTGGAGAAAATTCGTGTTGGAGAAACTCCATGTTGGAGAAAATTCGTGTTGGAGAAACTCTGTGTTGGGGAAACTCCGAATTGAAGAAACTCAGTGTTGTAGAAACTCCGTGTGGGAGAAACTTCGTGTTGGAGAAACTCCGTGTTGGAGAAACTCTATGCTGGAGAAACTCCGTGTTGGAGAAACTCCGTGTTGGAGAAACTCCGTGTTTGAGAAACTCCGTGCTGGAGAAGCTCCGCGTTGCAGAAACGCCTTATTGGAGAAACTCTGTGTTGGAGAAACTTCATGTTGGAGAAAATTCGTGTTGTAGAAACTCCGTGTTGGAGAAACTCCGTGTCGCAGAAACTCTGTGTCGGAGAAACTCCGTGTCGGAGAAATTCCGTGTCGTAGAAACTCCGGGTCGGAGAAACTCCGTGTCGGAGACACTCCCTGTTGGAGAAACTCCGTGTCGGATAAGCTCGTGTTGGAGAAACTCCGTGTTTGAGAAACTCCGTTTTGTTGAAACTACGTGTTGGTGAAACTCCTTGTTGGAAAAACTTCTTGTTGGAGAAACTCCCTGTTGGAGAAACTCCCTGTTGGAGAAACTCCGTGTTGGAGAAATTCCGTGTCGTAGAAACTCCGCGTCGGAGAAACTCCGTGTCGGAGACACTCCCTGTTGGAGAAACTCCGTGTCGGATAAGCTCGTGTTGGAGAAACTCCGTGTTTGAGAAACTCCGTTTTGTTTAAACTACGTGTTGGTGAAACTCCTTGTTGGAAAAACTCCTTGTTGGAGAAACTCCCTATTGGAGAAACTCCCTGTTGGAGAAACTCCGTGTTAGAGAAACTCCGTGTTGGGGAACCTCCGTGTTGGAGAAACTTCGTATTTCGGAAACCCGTGTTGGGGAAACTCCGTGTAGGAGAAACTCCGTGTTGGAGAAACTCCGTGTTGGAGAAACTCCGTGTTGTAGAAAATCCGTGTTGTAGAAACTCCGTGTTGGAGAAACTCCGTGTTGGAGGAACTCCTTGTTGGAGAAACTCCGTGTGTGAGAATCGCCGTGTTGGAGAAACTCCGTGTTGGAGAAACTCCGTGTTGGAGAAACACTGTGTTGTAGAAACTCCGTGTTGTAGATAGAAACTCCGTGTTTTAGAAACTCCGTGTTGGAGAAACTCCCTGTTGGAGAAACTTCGTGTTGGTGAAACTCCTTGTTGGAGAAACTCCTTGTTGGAGAAAATTCGTGTTGGAGAAACTCCATGTTGGAGAAAATTCGTGTTGGAGAAACTCTGTGTTGGGGAAACTCCGAATTGAAGAAACTCAGTGTTGTAGAAACTCCGTGTGGGAGAAACTTCGTGTTGGAGAAACTCCGTGTTGGAGAAACTCTATGCTGGAGAAACTCCGTGTTGGAGAAACTCCGTGTTGGAGAAACTCCGTGTTTGAGAAACTCCGTGCTGGAGAAGCTCCGCGTTGCAGAAACGCCTTATTGGAGAAACTCTGTGTTGGAGAAACTTCATGTTGGAGAAAATTCGTGTTGTAGAAACTCCGTGTTGGAGAAACTCCGTGTCGCAGAAACTCTGTGTCGGAGAAACTCCGTGTCGGAGAAATTCCGTGTCGTAGAAACTCCGGGTCGGAGAAACTCCGTGTCGGAGACACTCCCTGTTGGAGAAACTCCGTGTCGGATAAGCTCGTGTTGGAGAAACTCCGTGTTTGAGAAACTCCGTTTTGTTGAAACTACGTGTTGGTGAAACTCCTTGTTGGAAAAACTCCTTGTTGGAGAAACTCCCTGTTGGAGAAACTCCCTGTTGGAGAAACTCCGTGTTAGAGAAACTCCGTGTTGGGGAACCTCCGTGTTGGAGAAACTTCGTATTTCGGAAACCCGTGTTGGGGAAACTCCGTGTATGAGAAACTCCGTGTTGGAGAAACTCCGTGTTGGAGAAACTCCGTGTTGTAGAAAATCCGTGTTGTAGAAACTCCGTGTTGGAGAAACTCCGTGTTGGAGGAACTCCTTGTTGGAGAAACTCCGTGTGTGAGAATCGCCGTGTTGGAGAAACTCCGTGTTGGAGAAACTCCGTGTTGGAGAAACACTGTGTTGTAGAAACTCCGTGTTGTAGATAGAAACTCCGTGTTTTAGAAACTCGGTGTTGGAGAAACTCCCTGTTGGAGAAACTTCGTGTTGGTGAAACTCCTTGTTGGAGAAACTCCTTGTTGGAGAAAATTCGTGTTGGAGAAACTCCATGTTGGAGAAAATTCGTGTTGGAGAAACTCTGTGTTGGGGAAACTCCGAATTGAAGAAACTCAGTGTTGTAGAAACTCCGTGTGGGAGAAACTTCGTGTTGGAGAAACTCCATGTTGGAGAAACTCTATGCTGGAGAAACTCCGTGTTGGAGAAACTCCGTGTTGGAGAAACTCCGTGTTTGAGAAACTCCGTGCTGGAGAAGCTCCGCGTTGCAGAAACGCCTTATTGGAGAAACTCTGTGTTGGAGAAACTTCATGTTGGAGAAAATTCGTGTTGTAGAAACTCCGTGTTGGAGAAACTCCGTGTCGGAGAAACTCTGTGTCGGAGAAACTCCGTGTCGGAGAAATTCCCTGTCGGAGAAACTCCGTGTTGGAGAAACTCCGCGTTGAAGAAACTCCGTGTTGGAGTAACTCCGTGTTCGAGAAACTCCATGTTGGAGAAATTCCGTTTTGTTGAAACTACGTGTTGGTGAAACTCCTTGTTGGAAAAACTCCTTGTTGGAGAAACTCCGTGTTGGAGAAACTCTGTGTTGGAGAAAATTCGTGTTGGAGAAACTCCGTGTTTGAGAAACTTAATGTTGGTGAAACTCCTTGTTGGAGAAACTCCGTGTTGGAGAAACTCCGTTTTGCAGAAACTCCGTGTTGGAGAAACTCCGTGTTGGGGAAACTACGTGTTGGAGAAATTTCGTGTTGGGGAAACTTCGTGTTGGGGAAACTCCATGTTGGAGAAACTCCGTGTTGGGGAAACTCCGTGTTGGAGAAACTCCGTGCTGGAGAAACTCCGTGTTGGAAAAACTCCGTGTTGGAGAAACTCCGTGTTGGAGAAACGCCTTGTTGGAGAAAGTCCTTGTTGGAGAAACTCCGTGTTGGAGAAACTACCTTTTGGAGGAATTTCGTGTTGGAGAAACTCCGTGTTGGAGAAAATCTTTGTTGTGTAAACTGCGTTTTTGAGAAACTCCGTGTTTTGAGAAACTCCGTGTTGGAGAAACTCCGAGTTGGGGAAACTCCGTGTTGGAGAAATTTCGTGTTGGGGAAACTGTGTTGGGGAAAATCCGTGTTGGAGAAACTCTGTGTTGGAGAAACTCCGTGTCGGAGAAACTCCGTGTCGGAGAAACTTCGTGTTGGAGAAACTCCGTGTCGAAGAAACTTCGTGTTGGAGAAACTCCCTGTTGGAGAAACTTCGTGTTGGTGAAACTACTTGTTGGAGAAACTCCTTGTTGGAGAAAATTCGTGTTGGAGAAACTCCATGTTGGAGAAAATTCGTGTTGGAGAAACTCTGTGTTGGGGAAACTCCGAATTGAAGAAACACAGTGTTGTAGAAACTCCGTATTGGGGACACTCCGTGTTGGAGAAACTCCGTGTTGGAGAAAGTCCGTGTTGGAGAAACTCCTTGTGGCCGAAATTCTCTGTTGTAGAAACTCCGTCTTGTAGAAGCACCGCGTTGGAGACACTCCGTGTTGGAGAAACTTCGTGTTGGAGAACCTCCGTGCTGGAGTAACTCCGTGTTCGAGAAACTCCGTGTCGGAGAAACTCCGTGTTGGAGAAATTCCGTGTTGGAGAAACTCCGTTTTGGTGAAACTACGTGTTGGTGAAAAACTCCTTGTTGGAGAAACTCCTTGTTGGAGAAACTCCGTGTAGGAGAAACTCTGTGTTGGAGAAAATTCGTGTTGGAGAAACTCCGTGTTGGGGATACTCCGTGTTTAAGAAACTCTATGTTGGAGCAACTCCGTGTAGGAGAAACTCCGTTTTGCAGAAACTCCGTGTTGGATAAAGTCCGTGTTGGGGAACTCCGTGTTGGGGAACTCCGTGTTGGGGAAACTCCGTGTTGGAGAAACTTCGTATTGGGGAAACTCCGTGTTGGGGAAACTCCGTGTTGGAGAAACTTCGTGTTGGAGAAACTCCTTGTTGCAGAAACTCTTTGTTGGAGAAGCTCCTTGACGGAGAAACTCCGCGTTGGAGAAATTCCGTGTTGGAGAAACTCCTTGTTGGATAAACTCCGTGTTGGAGAATCTCCGTGTTAGAGAAACTCTGTGTTGGAGAAACTCCGTGTTGTTGAAACTCTGTGTTGTAAAAACTTCGTGTTGAAGAAACTCCTTGTTGGAGAAACACCGTGTTGGATAAACTCCGTGTTGGAGAAACTTCGTGTTGGAGAAACTCCATGCTGTGGAAACTGGGTGTTGGAGAAACTCCGTTTTGGAGAAACTCCGTTTTGGAGAAACTCCGTGTTGGAATAACACCCTGTTGGAGAAACTCCCTGTTGGAAAAACTCCGTGTTAGAGAAACTTCGTGTTGGGGAACCTCCGTGTTGGAGAAACTTCGTATTTCAGAAACCCGTGTTGGGGAAACTCCGTGTTGGAGAAACTCCGTGTTGGAGAAACTCCGTGTTGTAGAAAATCCGTGTTGTAGAAACTCCGTGTTGGAGAAACTCCGTGTTGGAGGAACTCCTTGTTGGAGAAACTCCGTGTTTTAGAAACTCCGTGTTGGAGAAACATCGTGTGGGAGAAACTCCGTGTTGGAGAAACTCCGTGTTGAAGTAACTCAGTGTTGGAGAAACTCTGTGTTGGAGAAGATCCGTGTTGTAGAAAATCCGTGTTGTAGAAACTCGTGTTGGAGAATCTCCGTGTCGGAGAAACTACGTGTTGGAGAAACATCTTGTTGGTGAAACTCCTTGTTGGAGATACTTCGTGTTGGAGAAATTCCGTGTTGGAGAAAATTCGTGTTGGAGAAACTCTGTGTTGGGGAAACTCCGTGTTGTAGAAACTCCTTAATGGAGAAACTCTGTGTTGGAGAAACTCCGTGTTGGGGAAACTCCGTGTTTGAGAAACTCCGTGTTTCGGAAACTCCGTGTCGGAGAAACTCGGTGTTCGAGAAACTTTGTGTTGGAGAAACTCCATGTCGGAGAAACTCTTTGTTGGAGAAATTCTTGGTTGGAGAAACTCCGTCTTGGAGAAATTCCGTGTTCGAGAAACTCCATGTAGGAGAAACTCCTTGTTGGGGAAACTCCGTGTTGGGGAAAATCCGTGTTGGAGAAATTCCGTGTTGGAGAACTTCGTGTTGGAGAATTTCCGTGTTGGAGAAACTCCGTGTTGGAGAAACTTCGTGTTGGGGAAACGCCGTGATGGAGAAACTCCTTGTTGGAGAAACTCCGTGTTGGAGAAACTCCGTGTCGGAGAAACTCCGTGTTTGAGAAACTCCGTGTTGGAGAAACTTCGTGTTCGGGAAACTACGTGTTGGAGAAACTCCGTGTTGGAGACATTCCGTGTAGGAGATACTCCGTGTTCGAGAAACTCCGTGTTGGAGAAACTCCTTGTTGGAGGAACTCCTTGTTGGAGAAACTCCGTGTTGGAGAAACTCCGTGTCCTAGAAACTCCGTGTTGTAGAAACACGGTGTTGTAGAAACTCTGTGTTGGAGAAACTTTGTGTTGGAGAAACTCCGTGTTGTAGAAACTCCGTGTTGGAGAAACTCCGTGTTGCAGAAACTCCGTGTAGGAGAAATCCGTATCGGATAAACTCCGTGTTGGATAAACTCCGTGTTGGAGAAAGTCCGTGTCGGAGAAACTCCGTGTCGGAGAAACTTCCTGTTGGAGAAACTCCGTGTCGGAGAAACTTCCTGTTGGAGAAACTCCGTGTCGGAGAAACTTCGTGTTGGAGAAACTCCGTGTCGGAGAAGCTTCGTGTTGGTGAGTCCTTGTTGGAGAAACTCCTTGTTGGAGAAAATTCGTGTTGGAGAAACTCCATGTTGGAGAAAATTCGTGTTGGAGAAACTCTGTGTTGGGGAAAATCCGAATTGAAGAAACTCAGTGTTGTAGAAACTCCGTGTCGGAGAAACTCTGTGTCGGAGAGACTCCGTGTCGGAGAAATTCCCTGTCGGAGAAACTCTGTGTTGGAGAAACTCCGCGTTGAAGAAACTCCGTGTTGGAGTAACTCCGTGTTCGAGAAACTCCGTGTTGGAGAAATTCCGTGTCGTAGTAACTCCGGATCGGAGAAACTCCGTGTCGGAGACACTCCGCGTTGGAGAAACTCCGTGTCGGAGAAGCTCGTGTTGGAGAAACTCCGTGCTTGTGAAACTCCGTTTTGTTGAAACTACGTGTTGGTGAAACTCCTTGTTGGAAAAACTCCTTGTTGGAGAAACTCCCTGTTGGAGAAACTCTTTTTTAGAGAAACTCCGTGTTGGGGAACCTCCGTGTTGGAGAAACTTCGTATTTCGAAAACTCGTGTTGGGGAAACTCCGTGTAGGAGAAACTCCGTGTTGGAGAAACTCCGTGTTGTAGAAGATTCGTGTTGTAGAAACTCCGTGTTGGAGAAACTCCGTGTTGGAGGAACTCCTTGTTGGAGAAACTCCGTGTGTGAGAATCTCCGTGTTGGAGAAACTTCGTGTGGGAGAAACTCCGTGTTGGAGAAACTCCGTGTTGAAGAAACTCAGTGTTGGAGAAACTCTGTGTTGGACAAGCTCCATGCTGTAGAAAATCCGTGTTGTAGAAACTCGTGTTGGAGAAACTCCGTGTCGGAGAAACTCCGTGTTGGAGAAACATCTTGTTGGTGAAACTCCTTGTTGGAGATACTCCGTGTTGGAGAAACTCCGTGTTGGAGAAAATTCGTGTTGGAGAAACTCTGTGTTGGGGAAACTCCGTGTTGGGGAAACTCCGTGTTGGAGAAACTCCGTGTTTCGGAAACTCCGTGTCGGAGAAGCTCGGTGTTCGAGAAACTTTGTGTTGGAGAAAATCCTTGTCGGAGAAACTCTTTGTTGGAGAAATTCTTTGTTGGAGAAACTCCGTCTTGGAGAAATTCCGTGTTGGAGAAACTCCATGTAGGAGAAACTCCTTGTTGGAGAAACTCCGTGTTGGGGAAAATCCGTGTTGGAGAAATTCCGTGTTGGAGAACTTCGTGTTGGAGAATTTTTGTGTAGAGAAACTCCGTGTTGGAGAAACTCCGTTTTGGAGAAACTCCTTGTTGGAAAATCTCCGTGTTGGAGAAACTTCGTGTTGGAGAAACTCCGTGTCGGAGAAACTCCGTGTTGGAGAAACTCCGTGTTGGAGAAACTTCGTGTTGGGGAAACTACGTGTTGGAGAAACTCCGTGTTGGAGAAACGCCTTGTTGGAGAAAGTCCTTGTTGGAGAAACTCCGTGTTGGAGAAACTACCTTTTGGAGGAATTTCGTGTTGGAGAAACTCCGTGTTGGAGAAAATCTTTGTTGTGTAAACTGCGTTTTTGAGAAACTCCGTGTTTTGAGAAACTCCGTGTTGGAGAAACTCCGAGTTGGGGAAACTCCGTGTTGGAGAAATTTCGTGTTGGGGAAACTGTGTTGGGGAAAATCCGTGTTGGAGAAACTCTGTGTTGGAGAAACTCCGTGCTGGAGAAACTCCGTGCTGGAGAAACTCCGTGTTGGGGAAACTCCGTGTTGGAGAAACTCCGTGTTGGAGAAACGCCTTGTTGGAGAAAGTCCTTGTTGGAGAAACTCCGTGTTGGAGAAATTCCGTGTTGGAGAAACTCCGTGTTGGAGAAACTCTGTGTTGGAGAAATTCCGTGCTGTAGAAACTCCGGGTCGGAAAAACTCCGTGTCGGAGAAACTCCGCGTTGGGGAAACTCCGTGTTAGAGAAACTCCTTTTTGGAGAAACGCCTTGTTGGAGAAACTCCGTGTTGGAGAAACTCCGTGTTGCAGAAACTCCGTGTTGGAGAAATCCGTTTTGGATAAACTCCGTGTTGGATAAACTCCGTGTTGGAGAAACTCCGTGTCGGAGAAACTCCGTGTCGGAGAAACTTCGTGTTGGAGAAACTCCGTGTCGAAGAAACTTCGTGTTGGAGAAACTCCCTGTTGGAGAAACTTCGTGTTGGTGAAACTACTTGTTGGAGAAACTCCTTGTTGGAGAAAATTCGTGTTGGAGAAACTCCATGTTGGAGAAAATTCGTGTTGGAGAAACTCTGTGTTGGGGAAACTCCGAATTGAAGAAACACAGTGTTGTAGAAACTCCGTATTGGGGACACTCCGTGTTGGAGAAACTCCGTGTTGGAGAAAGTCCGTGTTGGAGAAACTCCTTGTGGCCGAAATTCTCTGTTGGAGAAACTCCGTCTTGTAGAAGCACCGCGTTGGAGACACTCCGTGTTGGAGAAACTTCGTGTTGGAGAACCTCCGTGCTGGAGTAACTCCGTGTTCGAGAAACTCCGTGTCGGAGAAACTCCGTGTTGGAGAAATTCCGTGTTGGAGAAACTCCGTTTTGGTGAAACTACGTGTTGGTGAAAAACTCCTTGTTGGAGAAACTCCTTGTTGGAGAAACTCCGTGTAGGAGAAACTCTGTGTTGGAGAAAATTCGTGTTGGAGAAACTCCGTGTTGGGGATACTCCGTGTTTAAGAAACTCTATGTTGGAGCAACTCCGTGTAGGAGAAACTCCGTTTTGCAGAAACTCCGTGTTGGATAAAGTCCGTGTTGGGGAACTCCGTGTTGGGGAACTCCGTGTTGGGGAAACTCCGTGTTGGAGAAACTTCGTATTGGGGAAACTCCGTGTTGGGGAAACTCCGTGTTGGAGAAACTTCGTGTTGGAGAAACTCCTTGTTGCAGAAACTCTTTGTTGGAGAAGCTCCTTGACGGAGAAACTCCGCGTTGGAGAAATTCCGTGTTGGAGAAACTCCTTGTTGGATAAACTCCGTGTTGGAGAATCTCCGTGTTAGAGAAACTCTGTGTTGGAGAAACTCCGTGTTGTTGAAACTCTGTGTTGTAAAAACTTCGTGTTGAAGAAACTCCTTGTTGGAGAAACACCGTGTTGGATAAACTCCGTGTTGGAGAAACTTCGTGTTGGAGAAACTCCATGCTGTGGAAACTGGGTGTTGGAGAAACTCCGTTTTGGAGAAACTCCGTTTTGGAGAAACTCCGTGTTGGAGCAACACCCTGTTGGAGAAACTCCCTGTTGGAAAAACTCCGTGTTAGAGAAACTTCGTGTTGGGGAACCTCCGTGTTGGAGAAACTTCGTATTTCAGAAACCCGTGTTGGGGAAACTCCGTGTTGGAGAAACTCCGTGTTGGAGAAACTCCGTGTTGTAGAAAATCCGTGTTGTAGAAACTCCGTGTTGGAGAAACTCCGTGTTGGAGGAACTCCTTGTTGGAGAAACTCCGTGTGTGAGAATCTCCGTGTTGGAGAAACTCCGTGTTGGAGAAACTCCGTGTTGGAGAAACACTGTGTTGTAGAAACTCCGTGTTGTAGATAGAAACTCCGTGTTTTAGAAACTCCGTGTTGGAGAAACATCGTGTGGGAGAAACTCCGTGTTGGAGAAACTCCGTGTTGAAGTAACTCAGTGTTGGAGAAACTCTGTGTTGGAGAAGATCCGTGTTGTAGAAAATCCGTGTTGTAGAAACTCGTGTTGGAGAATCTCCGTGTCGGAGAAACTACGTGTTGGAGAAACATCTTGTTGGTGAAACTCCTTGTTGGAGATACTTCGTGTTGGAGAAATTCCGTGTTGGAGAAAATTCGTGTTGGAGAAACTCTGTGTTGGGGAAACTCCGTGTTGTAGAAACTCCTTAATGGAGAAACTCTGTGTTGGAGAAACTCCGTGTTGGGGAAACTCCGTGTTTGAGAAACTCCGTGTTTCGGAAACTCCGTGTCGGAGAAACTCGGTGTTCGAGAAACTTTGTGTTGGAGAAACTCCATGTCGGAGAAACTCTTTGTTGGAGAAATTCTTTGTTGGAGAAACTCCGTCTTGGAGAAATTCCGTGTTCGAGAAACTCCATGTAGGAGAAACTCCTTGTTGGAGAAACTCCGTGTTGGGGAAAATCCGTGTTGGAGAAATTCCGTGTTGGAGAACTTCGTGTTGGAGAATTTTCGTGTTGGAGAAACTCCGTGTTGGAGAAACTTCGTGTTGGGGAAACGCCGTGATGGAGAAACTCCTTGTTGGAGAAACTCCGTGTTGGAGAAACTCCGTGTCGGAGAAACTCCGTGTTTGAGAAACTCCGTGTTGGAGAAACTTCGTGTTCGGGAAACTACGTGTTGGAGAAACTCCGTGTTGGAGACATTCCGTGTAGGAGATACTCCGTGTTCGAGAAACTCCGTGTTGGAGAAACTCCTTGTTGGAGGAACTCCTTGTTGGAGAAACTCCGTGTTGGAGAAACTCCGTGTCCTAGAAACTCCGTGTTGTAGAAACACGGTGTTGTAGAAACTCTGTGTTGGAGAAACTTTGTGTTGGAGAAACTCCGTGTTGTAGAAACTCCGTGTTGGAGAAACTCCGTGTTGCAGAAACTCCGTGTAGGAGAAATCCGTATCAGATAAACTCCGTGTTGGATAAACTCCGTGTTGGAGAAAGTCCGTGTCGGAGAAACTCCGTGTCGGAGAAACTTCCTGTTGGAGAAACTCCGTGTCGGAGAAACTTCGTGTTGGAGAAACTCCGTGTCGGAGAAGCTTCGTGTTGGTGAGTCCTTGTTGGAGAAACTCCTTGTTGGAGAAATTCGTGTTGGAGAAACTCCATGTTGGAGAAAATTCGTGTTGGAGAAACTCTGTGTTGGGGAAAATCCGAATTGAAGAAACTCAGTGTTGTAGAAACTCCGTGTCGGAGAAACTCTGTGTCGGAGAAACTCCGTGTCGGAGAAATTCCCTGTCGGAGAAACTCTGTGTTGGAGAAACTCCGCGTTGAAGAAACTCCGTGTTGGAGTAACTCCGTGTTCGAGAAACTCCGTGTTGGAGAAATTCCGTGTCGTAGTAACTCCGGGTCGGAGAAACTCCGTGTCGGAGAAGCTCGTGTTGGAGAAACTCCGTGCTTGTGAAACTCCGTTTTGTTGAAACTACGTGTTGGTGAAACTCCTTGTTGGAAAAACTCCTTGTTGGAGAAACACCCTGTTGGAGAAACTCTTTTTTAGAGAAACTCCGTGTTGGGGAACCTCCGTGTTGGAGAAACTTCGTATTTCGAAAACTCGTGTTGGGGAAACTCCGTGTAGGAGAAACTCCGTGTTGGAGAAACTCCGTGTTGTAGAAGATTCGTGTTGTAGAAACTCCGTGTTAGAGAAACTCCGTGTTGGAGGAACTCCTTGTTGGAGAAACTCCGTGTGTGAGAATCTCCGTGTTGGAGAAACTTCGTGTGGGAGAAACTCCGTGTTGGAGAAACTCCGTGTTGAAGAAACTCAGTGTTGGAGAAACTCTGTGTTGGACAAGCTCCATGTTGTAGAAAATCCGTGTTGTAGAAACTCGTGTTGGAGAAACTCCGTGTCGGAGAAACTCCGTGTTGGAGAAAATTCGTGTTGGAGAAACTCTGTGTTGGGGAAACTCCGTGTTGGGGAAACTCCGTGTTGGAGAAACTCCGTGTTTCGGAAACTCCGTGTCGGAGAAGCTCGGTGTTCGAGAAACTTTGTGTTGGAGAAAATCCTTGTCGGAGAAACTCTTTGTTGGAGAAATTCTTTGTTGGAGAAACTCCGTCTTGGAGAAATTCCGTGTTGGAGAAACTCCATGTAGGAGAAACTCCTTGTTGGAGAAACTCCGTGTTGGGGAAAATCCGTGTTGGAGAAATTCCGTGTTGGAGAACTTCGTGTTGGAGAATTTCTGTGTTGGAGAAACTCTGTGTTGGAGAAACTCCGTTTTGGAGAAACTCCTTGTTGGAAAATCTCCGTGTTGGAGAAACTTCGTGTTGGAGAAACTCCGTGTCGGAGAAACTCCGTGTTGGAGAAACTCCGTGTTGGAGAAACTTCGTGTTGGGGAAACTACGTGTTGGAGAAACTCCGTGTTGGAGAAACGCCTTGTTGGAGAAAGTCCTTGTTGGAGAAACTCCGTGTTGGAGAAACTACCTTTTGGAGGAATTTCGTGTTGGAGAAACTCCGTGTTGGAGAAAATCTTTGTTGTGTAAACTGCGTTTTTGAGAAACTCCGTGTTTTGAGAAACTCCGTGTTGGAGAAACTCCGAGTTGGGGAAACTCCGTGTTGGAGAAATTTCGTGTTGGGGAAACTGTGTTGGGGAAAATCCGTGTTGGAGAAACTCTGTGTTGGAGAAACTCCGTGCTGGAGAAACTCCGTGCTGGAGAAACTCCGTGTTGGGGAAACTCCGTGTTGGAGAAACTCCGTGTTGGAGAAACGCCTTGTTGGAGAAAGTCCTTGTTGGAGAAACTCCGTGTTGGAGAAATTCCGTGTTGGAGAAACTCCGTGTTGGAGAAACTCTGTGTTGGAGAAATTCCGTGCTGTAGAAACTCCGGGTCGGAAAAACTCCGTGTCGGAGAAACTCCGCGTTGGGGAAACTCCGTGTTAGAGAAACTCCTTTTTGGAGAAACGCCTTGTTGGAGAAACTCCGTGTTGGAGAAACTCCGTGTTGCAGAAACTCCGTGTTGGAGAAATCCGTTTTGGATAAACTCCGTGTTGGATAAACTCCGTGTTGGAGAAACTCCGTGTCGGAGAAACTCCGTGTCGGAGAAACTTCGTGTTGGAGAAACTCCGTGTCGAAGAAACTTCGTGTTGGAGAAACTCCCTGTTGGAGAAACTTCGTGTTGGTGAAACTACTTGTTGGAGAAATTCCTTGTTGGAGAAAATTCGTGTTGGAGAAACTCTGTGTTGGGGAAACTCCGAATTGAAGAAACACAGTGTTGTAGAAACTCCGTGTTGGAGAAACTTCGTGTTGGAGAAACTCCGTGTTGGAGAAACTCCATGCTGGAGAAACTCCGTGTTGGAGAAACTTCGTGTTGGGGAAACTCCGTATTGGGGACACTCCGTGTTGGAGAAACTCCGTGTTGGAGAACCTCCGTGCTGGAGTCTCTCCGTGTTCGAGAAACTCCGTGTCGGAGAAACTCCGTGTTGGAGAAACTCCTTGTGGGAGAAACTCCGTGTAGGAGAAACTCTGTGTTGGAGAAAATTCGTGTTGGAGAAACTCCGTGTTGGGGATACTCCGTGTTTAAGAAACTCTATGTTGGAGCAACTCCGTGTAGGAGAAACTCCGTTTTGCAGAAACTCCGTGTTGGATAAAGTCCGTGTTGGGGAACTCCGGGTTGGGGAACTCCGTGTTGGGGAAACTCCGTGTTGGAGAAACTTCGTGTTGGAGAAACTCCTTGTTGCAGAAACTCTTTGTTGGAGAAGCTCCTTGACGGAGAAACTCCGCGTTGGAGAAATTCCGTGTTGGAGAAACTCCTTGTTGGATAAACTCCGTGTTGGAGAATCTCCGTGTTGAAGAAACTCCTTGTTGGAGAAACACCGTGTTGGATAAACTCCGTGTTGGAGAAACTTCGTGTTGGAGAAACTCCATGCTGTGGAAACTGGGTGTTGGAGAAACTCCGTTTTGGAGAAACTCCGTTTTGGAGAAACTCCGTGTTGGAGAAACTTCGTGTTGGGGAAACTACGTGTTGGAGAAACTCCGTGTTGGAGAAACGCCTTGTTGGAGAAAGTCCTTGTTGGAGAAACTCCGTGTTGGAGAAACTACCTTTTGGAGGAATTTCGTGTTGGAGAAACTCCGTGTTGGAGAAAATCTTTGTTGTGTAAACTGCGTTTTTGAGAAACTCCGTGTTTTGAGAAACTCCGTGTTGGAGAAACTCCGAGTTGGGGAAACTCCGTGTTGGAGAAATTTCGTGTTGGGGAAACTGTGTTGGGGAAAATCCGTGTTGGAGAAACTCTGTGTTGGAGAAACTCCGTGCTGGAGAAACTCCGTGTTGGGGAAACTCCGTGTTGGAGAAACTCCGTGTTGGAGAAACGCCTTGTTGGAGAAAGTCCTTGTTGGAGAAACTCCGTGTTGGAGAAATTCCGTGTTGGAGAAACTCCGTGTTGAAGAAACTCCGTGTTGGAGAAACTCTGTGTTGGAGAAATTCCGTGCTGTAGAAACTCCGGGTCGGAAAAACTCCGTGTCGGAGAAACTCCGTGTTGGGGAAACTCCGTGTTAGAGAAACTCCTTTTTGGAGAAACGCCTTGTTGGAGAAACTCCGTGTTGGAGAAACTCCGTGTTGCAGAAACTCCGCGTTGGAGAAATTCCGTGTTGGAGAAACTCCTTGTTGGATAAACTCCGTGTTGGAGAATCTCCGTGTTAGAGAAACTCTGTGTTGGAGAAACTCCGTGTTGTTGAAACTCTGTTGTAAAAACTTCGTGTTGAAGAAACTCCTTGTTGGAGAAACACCGTGTTGGATAAACTCCGTGTTGGAGAAACTTCGTGTTGGAGAAACTCCATGCTGTGGAAACTGGGTGTTGGAGAAACTCCGTTTTGGAGAAACTCCGTTTTGGAGAAACTCCGTGTTGGAGCAACTCCCTGTTGGAGAAACGCCCTGTTGGAAAAACTCCGTGTTAGAGAAACTTCGTGTTGGGGAACCTCCGTGTTGGAGAAACTTCGTATTTCAGAAACCCGTGTTGGGGAAACTCCGTGTTGGAGAAACTCCGTGTTGGAGAAACTCCGTGTTGTAGAAAATCCGTGTTGTAGAAACTCCGTGTTGGAGAAACTCCGTGTTGGAGGAACTCCTTGTTGGAGAAACTCCGTGTGTGAGAATCTCCGTGTTGGAGAAACTCCGTGTTGGAGAAACTCCGTGTTGGAGAAACACTGTGTTGTAGAAACTCCGTGTTGTAGATAGAAACTCCGTGTTTTAAAAACTCCGTGTTGGAGAAACATCGTGTGGGAGAAAGTCCGTGTTGGAGAAACTCCGTGTTGAAGAAACTCAGTGTTGGAGAAACTCTGTG
The DNA here is from genome assembly GCF_052857255.1 of Amblyomma americanum. NCBI lineage: Eukaryota > Metazoa > Arthropoda > Arachnida > Ixodida > Ixodidae > Amblyomma > Amblyomma americanum. The sequence goes on along the minus strand of NW_027526579.1, from coordinate 189,884 downwards.
TTGGAGAAGATCCATGTTGTAGAAAATCCGTGTTGTAGAAACTCGTGTTGGAGAATCTCCGTGTCGGAGAAACTACGTGTTGGAGAAACATCTTGTTGGTGAAACTCCTTGTTGGAGATACTTCGTGTTGGAGAAATTCCGTGTTGGAGAAAATTCGTGTTGGAGAAACTCTGTGTTGGGGAAACTCCGTGTTGTAGAAACTCCTTAATGGAGAAACTCTGTGTTGGAGAAACTCCGTGTTGGGGAAACTACGTGTTTGAGAAACTCCGTGTTTCGGAAACTCCGTGTCGGAGAAACTCGGTGTTCGAGAAACTTTGTGTTGGAGAAACTCCATGTCGGAGAAACTCTTTGTTGGAGAAATTCTTTGTTGGAGAAACTCCGTCTTGGAGAAATTCCGTGTTCGAGAAACTCCATGTAGGAGAAACTCCTTGTTGGAGAAACTCCGTGTTGGGGAAAATCCGTGTTGGAGAAATTCCGTGTTGGAGAACTTCGTGTTGGAGAATTTCCGTGTTGGAGAAACTCCGTGTTGGAGAAACTCCGTTTTGGAGAAACTCCTTGTTGGAAAAACTCCGCGTTGGGGAAACTCCGTGTTGGAGAAACTTCGTGTTGGGGAAACGCCGTGATGGAGAAACTCCTTGTTGGAGAAACTCCGTGTTGGAGAAACTCCGTGTCGGAGAAACTTCGTGTTCGGGAAACTACGTGTTGGAGAAACTCCGTGTTGGAGACATTCCGTGTAGGAGATACTCCGTGTTCGAGAAACTCCGTGTTGGAGAAACTCCTTGTTGGAGGAACTCCTTGTTGGAGAAACTCCGTGTTGGAGAAACTCCGTGTCCTAGAAACTCCGTGTTGTAGAAACACGGTGTTGTAGAAACTCTGTGTTGGAGAAACTTTGTGTTGGAGAAACTCCGTGTTGTAGAAACTCCGTGTTGGAGAAACTCCGTGTTGCAGAAACTCCGTGTAGGAGAAATCCGTATCGGATAAACTCCGTGTTGGATAAACTCCGTGTTGGAGAAATTCCGTGTTGGAGAAACTCCGTTTTGGTGAAACTACGTGTTGGTGAAAAACTCCTTGTTGGAGAAACTCCTTGTTGGAGAAACTCCTTGTTGGAGAAACTCCGTGTAGGAGAAACTCTGTGTTGGAGAAAATTCGTGTTGGAGAAACTCCGTGTTGGGGATACTCCGTGTTTAAGAAACTCTATGTTGGAGCAACTCCGTGTAGGAGAAACTCCGTTTTGCAGAAACTCCGTGTTGGATAAAGTCCGTGTTGGGGAACTCCGTGTTGGGGAACTCCGTGTTGGGGAAACTCCGTGTTGGAGAAACTTCGTATTGGGGAAACTCCGTGTTGGGGAAACTCCGTGTTGGAGAAACTTCGTGTTGGAGAAACTCCTTGTTGCAGAAACTCTTTGTTGGAGAAGCTCCTTGACGGAGAAACTCCGCGTTGGAGAAATTCCGTGTTGGAGAAACTCCTTGTTTGATAAACTCCGTGTTGGAGAATCTCCGTGTTAGAGAAACTCTGTGTTGGAGAAACTCCGTGTTGTTGAAACTCTGTGTTGTAAAAACTTCGTGTTGAAGAAACTCCTTGTTGGAGAAACACCGTGTTGGATAAACTCCGTGTTGGAGAAACTTCGTGTTGGAGAAACTCCATGCTGTGGAAACTGGGTGTTGGAGAAACTCCGTTTTGGAGAAACTCCGTTTTGGAGAAACTCCGTGTTGGAGCAACTCCCTGTTGGAGAAACTCCCTGTTGGAAAAACTCCGTGTTAGAGAAACTTCGTGTTGGGGAACCTCCGTGTTGGAGAAACTTCGTATTTCAGAAACCCGTGTTGGGGAAACTCCGTGTTGGAGAAATTCCGTGTTGGAGAAACTCCGTGTTGTAGAAAATCCGTGTTGTAGAAACTCCGTGTTGGAGAAACTCCGTGTTGGAGGAACTCCTTGTTGGAGAAACTCCGTGTGTGAGAATCTCCGTGTTGGAGAAACTCCGTGTTGGAGAAACTCCGTGTTGGAGAAACACTGTGTTGTAGAAACTCCGTGTTGTAGATGGAAACTCCGTGTTTTAGAAACTCCGTGTTGGAGAAACATCGTGTGGGAGAAACTCCGTGTTGGAGAAACTCCGTGTTGAAGAAACTCAGTGTTGGAGAAACTGTGTTGGAGAAGATCCGTGTTGTAGAAAATCCGTGTTGTAGAAACTCGTGTTGGAGAATCTCCGTGTCGGAGAAACTACGTGTTGGAGAAACATCTTGTTGGTGAAACTCCTTGTTGGAGATACTTCGTGTTGGAGAAATTCCGTGTTGGAGAAAATTCGTGTTGGAGAAACTCTGTGTTGGGGAAACTCCGTGTTGTAGAAACTCCTTAATGGAGAAACTCTGTGTTGGAGAAACTCCGTGTTGGGGAAACTCCGTGTTTGAGAAACTCCGTGTTTCGGAAACTCCGTGTCGGAGAAACTCGGTGTTCGAGAAACTTTGTGTTGGAGAAACTCCATGTCGGAGAAACTCTTTGTTGGAGAAATTCTTTGTTGGAGAAACTCCGTCTTGGAGAAATTCCGTGTTCGAGAAACTCCATGTAGGAGAAACTCCTTGTTGGAGAAACTCCGTGTTGGGGAAAATCCGTGTTGGAGAAATTCCGTGTTGGAGAACTTCGTGTTTGAGAATTTCCGTGTTGGAGAAACTCCGTGTTGGAGAAACTCCGTTTTGGAGAAACTCCTTGTTGGAAAAACTCCGCGTTGGGGAAACTCCGTGTTGGAGAAACTTCGTGTTGGGGAAACGCCGTGATGGAGAAACTCCTTGTTGGAGAAACTCCGTGTTGGAGAAACTCCGTGTCGGAGAAACTCCGTGTACCCCGCCGCGGTGGCTCAGTGGTTAGGGCGCTCGACTACTGATCCGGAGTTCCCGGGTTCGAACCCGACCGCGGCGGCTGCGTTTTTATGGAGGAAAAACGTTAAGGCGCCCGTGTGCTGTGCGATGTCAGTGCACGTTAAAGATCCCCAGGTGGTCGAAATTATTCCGGAGCCCTCCACTACGGACCTATTTGTTCCTCTCTTCTTTCACTCCCTCCTTTATCCCTTCCCTTACGGCGCGGTTCAGGTGTCCAACGATGTATGAGACAGATACTGCGCCATTTCCTTTCCACCAAAAACCAATTATTATTATTATTATTAAACTCCGTGTTTGAGAAACTCCGTGTTGGAGAAACTTCGTGTTCGGGAAACTACGTGTTGGAGAAACTCCGTGTTGGAGACATTCCGTGTAGGAGATACTCCGTGTTCGAGAAACTCCGTGTTGGAGAAACTCCTTGTTGGAGGAACTCCTTGTTGGAGAAACTCCCTGTTGGAGAAACTCCGTGTCCTAGAAACTCCGTGTTGTAGAAACACGGTGTTGTAGAAACTCTGTGTTGGAGAAACTTTGTGTTGGAGAAACTCCGTGTTGAAGAAACTCCGTGTTGGTGAAACTACGTGTTGGTGAAAAACTCCTTGTTGGAGAAACTCCTTGTTGGAGAAACTCCGTGTAGGAGAAACTCTGTGTTGGAGAAAATTCGTGTTGGAGAAACTCCGTGTCGGGGATACTCCGTGTTTAAGAAACTCTATGTTGGAGCAACTCCGTGTAGGAGAAACTCCGTTTTGCAGAAACTCCGTGTTGGCTAAAGTCCGTGTTGGGGAACTCCGTGTTGGGGAACTACGTGTTGGGGAAACTCCGTGTTCGAGAAACTTCGTATTGGGGAAACTCCGTGTTGGGGAAACTCCGTGTTGGAGAAACTTCGTGTTGGAGAAACTCCTTGTTGCAGAAACTCTGTTGGAGAAGCTCCTTGACGGAGAAACTCCACGTTGGAGAAATTCCGTGTTGGAGAAACTCCGTGTTGACAAACTCCGTGTTGGAGAATCTCCGTGTTGGAGAAACTCCTCGTTGGAGGAACTCCTTGTTGGATAAACTCCGTGTTGGAGAATCTCCGTGTTAGAGAAACTCTGTGTTGGAGAAACTTCGTGTTGAAGAAACTCCTTGTTGGAGAAACACCGTGTTGGATAAACTCCGTGTTGGAGAAACTTCGTGTTGGAGAAACTCCATGCTGTGGTAACTGGGTGTTGGAGAAACTCCGTTTTGGAGAAACTCCGTTTTGGAGAAACTCCGTGTTGGAGCAACTCCCTGTTGGAGAAACTCCCTGTTGGAAAAACTCCGTGTTAGAGAAACTTCGTGTTGGGGAACCTCCGTGTTGGAGAAACTTCGTATTTCAGAAACCCGTGTTGGGGAAACTCCGTGTTGGAGAAACTCCGTGTTGGAGAAACTCCGTGTTGTAGAAAATCCGTGTTGTAGAAACTCCGTGTTGGAGAAACTCCGTGTTGGAGGAACTCCTTGTTGGAGAAACTCCGTGTGTGAGAATCTCCGTGTTGGAGAAACTCCGTGTTGGAGAAACACTGTGTTGTAGAAACTCCGTGTTGTAGATAGAAACTCCGTGTTTTGGAAACTCCGTGTTGGAGAAACTTCGTGTGGGAGAAACTCCGTGTTGAAGAAACTCAGTGTTGGAGAAACTCTGTGTTGTAGAAGATCCGTGTTGTAGAAAATCCGTGTTGTAGAAACTCGTGTTGGAGAAACTCCGTGTCGGAGAAACTACGTGTTGGAGAAACATCTTGTTGGTGAAACTCCTTGTTGGAGATACTTCGTGTTGGAAAATTCCGTGTTGGAGAAAATTCGTGTTGGAGAAACTCCGTGTTGTAGAAACTCCTTAATGGAGAAACTCTGTGTTGGAGAAACTCCGTGTTGGGGAAACTCCGTGTTTGAGAAACTCCGTGTTTCGGAAACTCCGTGTCGGAGAAACCCGGTGTTCGAGAAACTTTGTGTTGGAGAAACTCCATGTCGGAGAAACTCTTTGTTGGAGAAATTCTTTGTTGGAGAAACTCCTTCTTGGAGAAATCCCGTGTTCGAGAAACTCCATGTAGGAGAAACTCCTTGTTGGAGAAACTCCGTGTTGGGGAAAATCCGTGTTGGAGAAATTCCGTGTTGGAGAACTTCGTGTTGGAGAATTTCCGTGTTGGAGAAACTCCGTGTTGGAGAAACTCCGTTTTGGAGAAACTCCTTGTTGGAAAAGCTCCGCGTTGGAGAAACTCCGTGTTGGAGAAACTTCGTGTTGGGGAAACGCCGTGATGGAGAAACTCCTTGTTGGCCTCTTTAAGGAAAAAGCCCTTGAGGCGCTGGGCAAAAACTTTTTGCCTGTCAAACGAAGCAAAGTCAGAGTAAAAACAAAATTTGTTGACTTTTGCAAGAGCTTGCAGCTGACGCCTTTAGCGAGTGCTATTGATAACAGTTCAAAGAATTCCTTGTTGGTCTTTTTTTCGGCCAAAACACATAAACCAGATATGCCGTTTAGGACTATTGTAAGTGAGAAGGGTTCATGGCAACACCACGTCAGCCGATTTCTTCTTTCCAAGCTTAAACCTCTGTCTATTAACGACCCCTTCCGGGTAAAGAAGTCAGCTGATGTTGCCGATTTTTTTAAAAACAGCGATCAGGTATGCTCTGCCTTTTCTATCGACATTGAAGATTTGTTTTATTCGATACCACATGCTGAGTTGTTGGCCTCTGTTAGAGAGTGTATCGAAAGCTCGGGGGCGGTGGCGTTCCAGAACAATGCCGGCATTTCAACTGATAATTTTCTAAAGCTTTTAGAGTATTACTTGAATGTTACCTTTATCTTACATGACAATCAGTTTTATCTGCAGCGCAAAGGTATTTGCATTGGTTCTTGTGTAGCGCCAATTTTATGTGATATTTTTTTAGCTTTTATCGACCGCTCTTTGGAAATTGCCTTACGTGATGGTCCGGTTTTAAAAGTTTTTAGATATGTAGATGATTTTTTAATCCTTTTAAGGGCTGGGACCTTTACATCCCTTGACCCGGTTGTTTCTCGGGTTTTAGCTGTTTTTAATCAATTAGGACGAGGGTTGGTTTTTACGCATGAATTGCCTGATAATCAACAGTTACGGTTCCTGGACTTAAAGCTTAGGTTCTGTAATGGCCACGTGTGCTGGATGTACTCCCCCCGTGCCAACAAAGAGTTGTTGAGATACGACTCTTCACACTCAAAAGTTGTGAAAAGAGCTATTGCGTCACTCTGCCTGGAGTCTGCCCTTCTTAAATCGTGCCCTCATAGCATTCAGGAGAGTGTCAATAATCAGGTTTCCCGCCTCTTGGCGGTAGGCTTCCCTGGTCCGGTTATTTCTGCTATTGCTGAAACCCTCCTGCAAAAACAAAAAGGCGCTCAAAAAAGAAGACCGGATTACTCGACATCAAAGCCGGTGGTTGTTCCATATGTGCACCGAGTGTCACACAACCTCAAGAAGGTGGCCGGCAGGCACCATGTGCCCTTAGTCTTCTCAGCCCCCAACAAGCTTTCAAAGCTTTGCCGACGCATTTCTGGCCCTTGTGAGTGTGGCTGCAAAAAGAAACATGGCATTTCTTATGTCAAATGCGCTACGGGGGTGGTGTACAGCATACCATTTTCTTGTGGGTCTTCTTACGTAGGTCAAACTGGCCGTTGCATTAATGACCGGCTACTGGAGCATGATAGAAATTTAAAAAACAACGACAGAACCGCTAATATTGTGCGGCATATTTCTTCCTGTGACAGCACGTGTAGGGCACGATTTGAGAAAACAAAGATTCTGGGCATGAGCGCCAATGTCACAGCGAGGCTTGTGCTGGAGGCCTTCCACATTAAAAGGCTATCTGATCGCTGCGCGAGTGATCCTTCCTTACAGATTTATACTTCTGAATGTGATTTTCTGGATTCCCTTTCGCCTCGTCACGGCGCTGGTGTATGACGTGTGTGCCTCCAACTGTCTGCGCATGCTTGTTTTTTCGGATATATATTCCGGGTGTTAAGACCCAATAAACAGTTGGTAGTAGCGCTCGTCTGTCGTCTTGTGTGTTTCTTCTCTGTCTTCGTCTAAGTTTTGCGCTAACTTCTTATATACCGTGTTGGAGAAACTCCGTGTTGGAGAAACTTCGTGTTCGGGAAACTACGTGTTGGAGAAACTCCGTGTTGGAGAAACTCCGTGTTGGAAAAACGCCTTGTTGGAGAAAGTCCTTGTTGGAGCAACTCCGTGTTGGAGAAGCTCCGTGTTGGAGAAACTCCGTGTTTGAGAAACTCCGTGTTGGAGAAATTCCTTGTCGTAGAAACTCCGGGTCGGAGAAACTCCGTGTCGGAGAAACTCCGAGTTGGAGAAACTCAGTGTCGGAGAAGCTCGTGCTGGAGAAACTCCGTGTTTGAGAAACTCCGTTTTGTTGAAACTACGTGTTGGTGAAACTCCTTGTTGGAAAAACTCCTTGTTGGAGAAACTCCGTGTTGGAGAAACTCTGTGTTGGAGAAAATTCGTTTTGGAGAAACTCCGTGTTTGAGAAACTTCATGTTGGTGAAACTCCTTGTTGGAGAAACTCCGTGTTGGAGAAACTCCGTTTTGCAGAAACTCCGTGTTGGAGAAACTCCGTGCTGGAGAAACTCTGTGTTGGGGAAACTCCGTGTTGGAGAAACTCCGTGTTGGAGAAACGCCTTGTTGGAGAAAGTCCTTGTTGGAGCAACTCCGTGTTGGAGAAGCTCCGTGTTGGAGAAACTCCGTGTTTGAGAAACTCCGTGTTGGAGAAATTCCTTGTCGTAGAAACTCCGGGTCGGAGAAACTCCGTGTCGGAGAAACTCCGAGTTGGGGAAACTCCGTGTTAGAGAAACTCCTTGTTGGAGAAACGCCTTGTTGGAGAAACTCCGCGTTGTAGAAACTTTGTGTTGGAGAAACTTCGTGTTGGAGGAACTCGCGTGTTGTAGAATGTCCGTATTGGAGAAACTCCGTGTTGGAGAATCTCCGTATTGGAGAAACTCCGTGTTTGAGAAACTCCGTGTTGGAGAAATTCCTTGTCGTAGAAACTCCGGGTCGGAGAAACTCCGTGTCGGAGAAACTCCGAGTTGGGGAAACTCCGTGTTAGAGAAACTCCTTGTTGGAGAAACGCCTTGTTGGAGAAACTCCGCGTTGTAGAAACTTTGTGTTGGAGAAACTCCGTGTTGGAGACATTCCGTGTAGGAGATACTCCGTGTTCGAGAAACTCCGTGTTGGAGAAACTCCTTGTTGGAGGAACTCCTTGTTGGAGAAACTCCGTGTTGGAGAAACTCCGTGTCCTAGAAACTCCGTGTTGTAGAAACACGGTGTTGTAGAAACTCTGTGTTGGAGAAACTTTGTGTTGGAGAAACTCCGTGTTGTAGAAACTCCGTGTTGGAGAAACTCCGTGTTGCAGAAACTCCGTGTAGGAGAAATCCGTATCGGATAAACTCCGTGTTGGATAAACTCCGTGTTGGAGAAAGTCCGTGTCGGAGAAACTTCCTGTTGGAGAAACTCCGTGTCGGAGAAACTTCGTGTTGGAGAAACTCCGTGTCGGAGAAGCTTCGTGTTGGTGAGTCCTTGTTGGAGAAACTCCTTGTTGGAGAAATTCGTGTTGGAGAAACTCCATGTTGGAGAAAATTCGTGTTGGAGAAACTCTGTGTTGGGGAAAATCCGAATTGAAGAAACTCAGTGTTGTAGAAACTCCGTGTCGGAGAAACTCTGTGTCGGAGAAACTCCGTGTCGGAGAAATTCCCTGTCGGAGAAACTCTGTGTTGGAGAAACTCCGCGTTGAAGAAACTCCGTGTTGGAGTAACTCCGTGTTCGAGAAACTCCGTGTTGGAGAAATTCCGTGTCGTAGTAACTCCGGGTCGGAGAAACTCCGTGTCGGAGACACTCCGCGTTGGAGAAACTCCGTGTCGGATAAGCTCGTGTTGGAGAAACTCCGTGCTTGTGAAACTCCGTTTTGTTGAAACTACGTGTTGGTGAAACTCCGTGTTGGAGAAACTCCTTGTTGGAGGAACTCCTTGTTGGAGAAACTCCCTGTTGGAGAAACTCCGTGTCCTAGAAACTCCGTGTTGTAGAAACACGGTGTTGTAGAAACTCTGTGTTGGAGAAACTTTGTGTTGGAGAAACTCCGTGTTGAAGAAACTCCGTGTTGGTGAAACTACGTGTTGGTGAAAAACTCCTTGTTGGAGAAACTCCTTGTTGGAGAAACTCCGTGTAGGAGAAACTCTGTGTTGGAGAAAATTCGTGTTGGAGAAACTCCGTGTCGGGGATACTCCGTGTTTAAGAAACTCTATGTTGGAGCAACTCCGTGTAGGAGAAACTCCGTTTTGCAGAAACTCCGTGTTGGCTAAAGTCCGTGTTGGGGAACTCCGTGTTGGGGAACTACGTGTTGGGGAAACTCCGTGTTCGAGAAACTTCGTATTGGGGAAACTCCGTGTTGGGGAAACTCCGTGTTGGAGAAACTTCGTGTTGGAGAAACTCCTTGTTGCAGAAACTCTGTTGGAGAAGCTCCTTGACGGAGAAACTCCGCGTTGGAGAAATTCCGTGTTGGAGAAACTCCGTGTTGACAAACTCCGTGTTGGAGAATCTCCGTGTTGGAGAAACTCCTCGTTGGAGGAACTCCTTGTTGGATAAACTCCGTGTTGGAGAATCTCCGTGTTAGAGAAACTCTGTGTTGGAGAAACTTCGTGTTGAAGAAACTCCTTGTTGGAGAAACACCGTGTTGGATAAACTCCGTGTTGGAGAAACTTCGTGTTGGAGAAACTCCATGCTGTGGAAACTGGGTGTTGGAGAAACTCCGTTTTGGAGAAACTCCGTTTTGGAGAAACTCCGTGTTGGAGCAACTCCCTGTTGGAGAAACTCCCTGTTGGAAAAACTCCGTGTTAGAGAAACTTCGTGTTGGGGAACCTCCGTGTTGGAGAAACTTCGTATTTCAGAAACCCGTGTTGGGGAAACTCCGTGTTGGAGAAACTCCGTGTTGGAGAAACTCCGTGTTGTAGAAAATCCGTGTTGTAGAAACTCCGTGTTGGAGAAACTCCGTGTTGGAGGAACTCCTTGTTGGAGAAACTCCGTGTGTGAGAATCTCCGTGTTGGAGAAACTCCGTGTTGGAGAAACACTGTGTTGTAGAAACTCCGTGTTGTAGATAGAAACTCCGTGTTTTGGAAACTCCGTGTTGGAGAAACTTCGTGTGGGAGAAACTCCGTGTTGAAGAAACTCAGTGTTGGAGAAACTCTGTGTTGTAGAAGATCCGTGTTGTAGAAAATCCGTGTTGTAGAAACTCGTGTTGGAGAAACTCCGTGTCGGAGAAACTACGTGTTGGAGAAACATCTTGTTGGTGAAACTCCTTGTTGGAGATACTTCGTGTTGGAAAATTCCGTGTTGGAGAAAATTCGTGTTGGAGAAACTCCGTGTTGTAGAAACTCCTTAATGGAGAAACTCTGTGTTGGAGAAACTCCGTGTTGGGGAAACTCCGTGTTTGAGAAACTCCGTGTTTCGGAAACTCCGTGTCGGAGAAACCCGGTGTTCGAGAAACTTTGTGTTGGAGAAACTCCATGTCGGAGAAACTCTTTGTTGGAGAAATTCTTTGTTGGAGAAACTCCTTCTTGGAGAAATCCCGTGTTCGAGAAACTCCATGTAGGAGAAACTCCTTGTTGGAGAAACTCCGTGTTGGGGAAAATCCGTGTTGGAGAAATTCCGTGTTGGAGAACTTCGTGTTGGAGAATTTCCGTGTTGGAGAAACTCCGTGTTGGAGAAACTCCGTTTTGGAGAAACTCCTTGTTGGAAAAGCTCCGCGTTGGAGAAACTCCGTGTTGGAGAAACTTCGTGTTGGGGAAACGCCGTGATGGAGAAACTCCTTGTTGGAGAAACTCCGTGTAGGAGAAACTCCGTGTCGGAGAAACTCCGTGTTGGAGAAACTCCGTGTTGGAGAAACTTCGTGTTCGGGAAACTACGTGTTGGAGAAACTCCGTGTTGGAGAAACTCCGTGTTGGAAAAACGCCTTGTTGGAGAAAGTCCTTGTTGGAGCAACTCCGTGTTGGAGAAGCTCCGTGTTGGAGAAACTCCGTGTTTGAGAAACTCCGTGTTGGAGAAATTCCTTGTCGTAGAAACTCCGGGTCGGAGAAACTCCGTGTCGGAGAAACTCCGAGTTGGAGAAACTCAGTGTCGGAGAAGCTCGTGCTGGAGAAACTCCGTGTTTGAGAAACTCCGTTTTGTTGAAACTACGTGTTGGTGAAACTCCTTGTTGGAAAAACTCCTTGTTGGAGAAACTCCGTGTTGGAGAAACTCTGTGTTGGAGAAAATTCGTGTTGGAGAAACTCCGTGTTTGAGAAACTTCATGTTGGTGAAACTCCTTGTTGGAGAAACTCCGTGTTGGAGAAACTCCGTTTTGCAGAAACTCCGTGTTGGAGAAACTCCGTGCTGGAGAAACTCTGTGTTGGGGAAACTCCGTGTTGGAGAAACTCCGTGTTGGAGAAACGCCTTGTTGGAGAAAGTCCTTGTTGGAGCAACTCCGTGTTGGAGAAGCTCCGTGTTGGAGAAACTCCGTGTTTGAGAAACTCCGTGTTGGAGAAATTCCTTGTCGTAGAAACTCCGGGTCGGAGAAACTCCGTGTCTGAGAAACTCCGAGTTGGGGAAACTCCGTGTTAGAGAAACTCCTTGTTGGAGAAACGCCTTGTTGGAGAAACTCCGCGTTGTAGAAACTTTGTGTTGGAGAAACTTCGTGTTGGAGGAACTCGCGTGTTGTAGAATGTCCGTATTGGAGAAACTCCGTGTTGGAGAATCTCCGTATTGGAGAAACTCCGTGTTTGAGAAACTCCGTGTTGGAGAAATTCCTTGTCGTAGAAACTCCGGGTCGGAGAAACTCCGTGTCGGAGAAACTCCGAGTTGGGGAAACTCCGTGTTAGAGAAACTCCTTGTTGGAGAAACGCCTTGTTGGAGAAACTCCGCGTTGTAGAAACTTTGTGTTGGAGAAACTCCGTGTTGGAGACATTCCGTGTAGGAGATACTCCGTGTTCGAGAAACTCCGTGTTGGAGAAACTCCTTGTTGGAGGAACTCCTTGTTGGAGAAACTCCGTGTTGGAGAAACTCCGTGTCCTAGAAACTCCGTGTTGTAGAAACACGGTGTTGTAGAAACTCTGTGTTGGAGAAACTTTGTGTTGGAGAAACTCCGTGTTGTAGAAACTCCGTGTTGGAGAAACTCCGTGTTGCAGAAACTCCGTGTAGGAGAAATCCGTATCGGATAAACTCCGTGTTGGATAAACTCCGTGTTGGAGAAAGTCCGTGTCGGAGAAACTCCGTGTCGGAGAAACTTCCTGTTGGAGAAACTCCGTGTCGGAGAAACTTCGTGTTGGAGAAACTCCGTGTCGGAGAAGCTTCGTGTTGGTGAGTCCTTGTTGGAGAAACTCCTTGTTGGAGAAATTCGTGTTGGAGAAACTCCATGTTGGAGAAAATTCGTGTTGGAGAAACTCTGTGTTGGGGAAAATCCGAATTGAAGAAACTCAGTGTTGTAGAAACTCCGTGTCGGAGAAACTCTGTGTCGGAGAAACTCCGTGTCGGAGAAATTCCCTGTCGGAGAAACTCTGTGTTGGAGAAACTCCGCGTTGAAGAAACTCCGTGTTGGAGTAACTCCGTGTTCGAGAAACTCCGTGTTGGAGAAATTCCGTGTCGTAGTAACTCCGGGTCGGAGAAACTCCGTGTCGGAGACACTCCGCGTTGGAGAAACTCCGTGTCGGAGAAGCTCGTGTTGGAGAAACTCCGTGCTTGTGAAACTCCGTTTTGTTGAAACTACGTGTTGGTGAAACTCCTTGTTGGAAAAACTCCTTGTTGGAGAAACTCCCTGTTGGAGAAACTCTTTTTTAGAGAAACTCCGTGTTGGGGAACCTCCGTGTTGGAGAAACTTCGTATTTCGAAAACTCGTGTTGGGGAAACTCCGTGTAGGAGAAACTCCGTGTTGGAGAAACTCCGTGTTGTAGAAGATTCGTGTTGTAGAAACTCCGTGTTAGAGAAACTCCGTGTTGGAGGAACTCCTTGTTGGAGAAACTCCGTTTGTGAGAATCTCCGTGTTGGAGAAACTTCGTGTGGGAGAAACTCCGTGTTGGAGAAACTCCGTGTTGAAGAAACTCAGTGTTGGAGAAACTCTGTGTTGGACAAGCTCCATGTTGTAGAAAATCCGTGTTGTAGAAACTCGTGTTGGAGAAACTCCGTGTCGGAGAAACTCCGTGTTGGAGAAAATTCGTGTTGGAGAAACTCTGTGTTGGGGAAACTCCGTGTTGGGGAAACTCCGTGTTGGAGAAACTCCGTGTTTCGGAAACTCCGTGTCGGAGAAGCTCGGTGTTCGAGAAACTTTGTGTTGGAGAAAATCCTTGTCGGAGAAACTCTTTGTTGGAGAAATTCTTTGTTGGAGAAACTCCGTCTTGGAGAAATTCCGTGTTGGAGAAACTCCATGTAGGAGAAACTCCTTGTTGGAGAAACTCCGTGTTGGGGAAAATCCGTTTTGGAGAAATTCCGTGTTGGAGAACTTCGTGTTGGAGAATTTCTGTGTTGGAGAAACTCCGTGTTGGAGAAACTCCGTTTTGGAGAAACTCCTTGTTGGAAAATCTCCGTGTTGGAGAAACTTCGTGTTGGAGAAACTCCGTGTTGGAGAAACTCCGTGTTGGAGAAACTTCGTGTTGGGGAAACTACGTGTTGGAGAAACTCCGTGTTGGAGAAACGCCTTGTTGGAGAAAGTCCTTGTTGGAGAAACTCCGTGTTGGAGAAACTACCTTTTGGAGGAATTTCGTGTTGGAGAAACTCCGTGTTGGAGAAAATCTTTGTTGTGTAAACTGCGTTTTTGAGAAACTCCGTGTTTTGAGAAACTCCGTGTTGGAGAAACTCCGAGTTGGGGAAACTCCGTGTTGGAGAAATTTCGTGTTGGGGAAACTGTGTTGGGGAAAATCCGTGTTGGAGAAACTCTGTGTTGGAGAAACTCCGTGCTGGAGAAACTCCGTGCTGGAGAAACTCCGTGTTGGGGAAACTCCGTGTTGGAGAAACTCCGTGTTGGAGAAACGCCTTGTTGGAGAAAGTCCTTGTTGGAGAAACTCCGTGTTGGAGAAATTCCGTGTTGGAGAAACTCCGTGTTGGAGAAACTCTGTGTTGGAGAAATTCCGTGCTGTAGAAACTCCGGGTCGGAAAAACTCCGTGTCGGAGAAACTCCGCGTTGGGGAAACTCCGTGTTAGAGAAACTCCTTTTTGGAGAAACGCCTTGTTGGAGAAACTCCGTGTTGGAGAAACTCCGTGTTGCAGAAACTCCGTGTTGGAGAAATCCGTTTTGGATAAACTCCGTGTTGGATAAACTCCGTGTTGGAGAAACTCCGTGTCGGAGAAACTCCGTGTCGGAGAAACTTCGTGTTGGAGAAACTCCGTGTCGAAGAAACTTCGTGTTGGAGAAACTCCCTGTTGGAGAAACTTCGTGTTGGTGAAACTACTTGTTGGAGAAACTCCTTGTTGGAGAAAATTCGTGTTGGAGAAACTCTGTGTTGGGGAAACTCCGAATTGAAGAAACACAGTGTTGTAGAAACTCCGTGTTGGAGAAACTTCGTGTTGGAGAAACTCCGTGTTGGAGAAACTCCATGCTGGAGAAACTCCGTGTTGGAGAAACTTCGTGTTGGGGAAACTCCGTATTGGGGACACTCCGTGTTGGAGAAACTCCGTGTTGGAGAACCTCCGTGCTGGAGTAACTCCGTGTTCGAGAAACTCCGTGTCGGAGAAACTCCGTGTTGGAGAAACTCCTTGTGGGAGAAACTCCGTGTAGGAGAAACTCTGTGTTGGAGAAAATTCGTGTTGGAGAAACTCCGTGTTGGGGATACTCCGTGTTTAAGAAACTCTATGTTGGAGCAACTCCGTGTAGGAGAAACTCCGTTTTGCAGAAACTCCGTGTTGGATAAAGTCCGTGTTGGGGAACTCCGGGTTGGGGAACTCCGTGTTGGGGAAACTCCGTGTTGGAGAAACTTCGTGTTGGAGAAACTCCTTGTTGCAGAAACTCTTTGTTGGAGAAGCTCCTTGACGGAGAAACTCCGCGTTGGAGAAATTCCGTGTTGGAGAAACTCCTTATTGGATAAACTCCGTGTTGGAGAATCTCCGTGTTGAAGAAACTCCTTGTTGGAGAAACACCGTGTTGGATAAACTCCGTGTTGGAGAAACTTCGTGTTGGAGAAACTCCATGCTGTGGAAACTGGGTGTTGGAGAAACTCCGTTTTGGAGAAACTCCGTTTTGGAGAAACTCCGTGTTGGAGAAACTTCGTGTTGGGGAAACTACGTGTTGGAGAAACTCCGTGTTGGAGAAACGCCTTGTTGGAGAAAGTCCTTGTTGGAGAAACTCCGTGTTGGAGAAACTACCTTTTGGAGGAATTTCGTGTTGGAGAAACTCCGTGTTGGAGAAAATCTTTGTTGTGTAAACTGCGTTTTTGAGAAACTCCGTGTTTTGAGAAACTCCGTGTTGGAGAAACTCCGTGTTGGAGAAATTTCGTGTTGGGGAAACTGTGTTGGGGAAAATCCGTGTTGGAGAAACTCTGTGTTGGAGAAACTCCGTGCTGGAGAAACTCCGTGTTGGGGAAACTCCGTGTTGGAGAAACTCCGTGTTGGAGAAACGCCTTGTTGGAGAAAGTCCTTGTTGGAGAAACTCCGTGTTGGAGAAATTCCGTGTTGGAGAAACTCCGTGTTGAAGAAACTCCGTGTTGGAGAAACTCTGTGTTGGAGAAATTCCGTGCTGTAGAAACTCCGGGTCGGAAAAACTCCGTGTCGGAGAAACTCCGTGTTGGGGAAACTCCGTGTTAGAGAAACTCCTTTTTGGAGAAACGCCTTGTTGGAGAAACTCCGTGTTGGAGAAACTCCGTGTTGCAGAAACTCCGCGTTGGAGAAATTCCGTGTTGGAGAAACTCCTTGTTGGATAAACTCCGTGTTGGAGAATCTCCGTGTTAGAGAAACTCTGTGTTGGAGAAACTCCGTGTTGTTGAAACTCTGTTGTAAAAACTTCGTGTTGAAGAAACTCCTTGTTGGAGAAACACCGTGTTGGATAAACTCCGTGTTGGAGAAACTTCGTGTTGGAGAAACTCCATGCTGTGGAAACTGGGTGTTGGAGAAACTCCGTTTTGGAGAAACTCCGTTTTGGAGAAACTCCGTGTTGGAGCAACTCCCTGTTGGAGAAACGCCCTGTTGGAAAAACTCCGTGTTAGAGAAACTTCGTGTTGGGGAACCTCCGTGTTGGAGAAACTTCGTATTTCAGAAACCCGTGTTGGGGAAACTCCGTGTTGGAGAAACTCCGTGTTGGAGAAACTCCGTGTTGTAGAAAATCCGTGTTGTAGAAACTCCGTGTTGGAGAAACTCCGTGTTGGAGGAACTCCTTGTTGGAGAAACTCCGTGTGTGAGAATCTCCGTGTTGGAGAAACTCCGTGTTGGAGAAACTCCGTGTTGGAGAAACACTGTGTTGTAGAAACTCCGTGTTGTAGATAGAAACTCCGTGTTTTAAAAACTCCGTGTTGGAGAAACATCGTGTGGGAGAAAGTCCGTGTTGGAGAAACTCCGTGTTGAAGAAACTCAGTGTTGGAGAAACTCTGTGTTGGAGAAGATCCATGTTGTAGAAAATCCGTGTTGTAGAAACTCGTGTTGGAGAATCTCCGTGTCGGAGAAACTACGTGTTGGAGAAACATCTTGTTGGTGAAACTCCTTGTTGGAGATACTTCGTGTTGGAGAAATTCCGTGTTGCAGAAAATTCGTGTTGGAGAAACTCTGTGTTGGGGAAACTCCGTGTTGTAGAAACTCCTTAATGGAGAAACTCTGTGTTGGAGAAACTCCGTGTTGGGGAAACTCCGTGTTTGAGAAACTCCGTGTTTCGGAAACTCCGTGTCGGAGAAACTCGGTGTTCGAGAAACTTTGTGTTGGAGAAACTTCATGTCGGAGAAACTCTTTGTTGGAGAAATTCTTTGTTGGAGAAACTCCGTCTTGGAGAAATTCCGTGTTCGAGAAACTCCATGTAGGAGAAACTCCTTGTTGGAGAAACTCCGTGTTGGGGAAAATCCGTGTTGGAGAAATTCCGTGTTGGAGAACTTCGTGTTGGAGAATTTCCGTGTTGGAGAAACTCCGTGTTGGAGAAACTCCGTTTTGGAGAAACTCCTTGTTGGAAAAACTCCGCGTTGGGGAAACTCCGTGTTGGAGAAACTTCGTGTTGGGGAAACGCCGTGATGGAGAAACTCCTTGTTGGAGAAACTCCGTGTTGGAGAAACTCCGTGTCGGAGAAACTCCGTGTTTGAGAAACTCCGTGTTGGAGAAACTTCGTGTTCGGGAAACTACGTGTTGGAGAAACTCCGTGTTGGAGACATTCCGTGTAGGAGATACTCCGTGTTCGAGAAACTCCGTGTTGGAGAAACTCCTTGTTGGAGGAACTCCTTGTTGGAGAAACTCCGTGTTGGAGAAACTCCGTGTCCTAGAAACTCCGTGTTGTAGAAACACGGTGTTGTAGAAACTCTGTGTTGGAGAAACTTTGTGTTGGAGAAACTCCGTGTTGTAGAAACTCCGTGTTGGAGAAACTCCGTGTTGCAGAAACTCCGTGTAGGAGAAATCCGTATCGGATAAACTCCGTGTTGGATAAACTCCGTGTTGGAGAAATTCCGTGTTGGAGAAACTCCGTTTTGGTGAAACTACGTGTTGGTGAAAAACTCCTTGTTGGAGAAACTCCTTGTTGGAGAAACTCCTTGTTGGAGAAACTCCGTGTAGGAGAAACTCTGTGTTGGAGAAAATTCGTGTTGGAGAAACTCCGTGTTGGGGATACTCCGTGTTTAAGAAACTCTATGTTGGAGCAACTCCGTGTAGGAGAAACTCCGTTTTGCAGAAACTCCGTGTTGGATAAAGTCCGTGTTGGGGAACTCCGTGTTGGGGAACTCCGTGTTGGGGAAACTCCGTGTTGGAGAAACTTCGTATTGGGGAAACTCCGTGTTGGGGAAACTCCGTGTTGGAGAAACTTCGTGTTGGAGAAACTCCTTGTTGCAGAAACTCTTTGTTGGAGAAGCTCCTTGACGGAGAAACTCCGCGTTGGAGAAATTCCGTGTTGGAGAAACTCCTTGTTGGATAAACTCCGTGTTGGAGAATCTCCGTGTTAGAGAAACTCTGTGTTGGAGAAACTCCGTGTTGTTGAAACTCTGTGTTGTAAAAACTTCGTGTTGAAGAAACTCCTTGTTGGAGAAACACCGTGTTGGATAAACTCCGTGTTGGAGAAACTTCGTGTTGGAGAAACTCCATGCTGTGGAAACTGGGTGTTGGAGAAACTCCGTTTTGGAGAAACTCCGTTTTGGAGAAACTCCGTGTTGGAGCAACTCCCTGTTGGAGAAACTCCCTGTTGGAAAAACTCCGTGTTAGAGAAACTTCGTGTTGGGGAACCTCCGTGTTGGAGAAACTTCGTATTTCAGAAACCCGTGTTGGGGAAACTCCGTGTTGGAGAAATTCCGTGTTGGAGAAACTCCGTGTTGTAGAAAATCCGTGTTGTAGAAACTCCGTGTTGGAGAAACTCCGTGTTGGAGGAACTCCTTGTTGGAGAAACTCCGTGTGTGAGAATCTCCGTGTTGGAGAAACTCCGTGTTGGAGAAACTCCGTGTTGGAGAAACACTGTGTTGTAGAAACTCCGTGTTGTAGATGGAAACTCCGTGTTTTAGAAACTCCGTGTTGGAGAAACATCGTGTGGGAGAAACTCCGTGTTGGAGAAACTCCGTGTTGAAGAAACTCAGTGTTGGAGAAACTGTGTTGGAGAAGATCCGTGTTGTAGAAAATCCGTGTTGTAGAAACTCGTGTTGGAGAATCTCCGTGTCGGAGAAACTACGTGTTGGAGAAACATCTTGTTGGTGAAACTCCTTGTTGGAGATACTTCGTGTTGGAGAAATTCCGTGTTGGAGAAAATTCGTGTTGGAGAAACTCTGTGTTGGGGAAACTCCGTGTTGTAGAAACTCCTTAATGGAGAAACTCTGTGTTGGAGAAACTCCGTGTTGGGGAAACTCCGTGTTTGAGAAACTCCGTGTTTCGGAAACTCCGTGTCGGAGAAACTCGGTGTTCGAGAAACTTTGTGTTGGAGAAACTCCATGTCGGAGAAACTCTTTGTTGGAGAAATTCTTTGTTGGAGAAACTCCGTCTTGGAGAAATTCCGTGTTCGAGAAACTCCATGTAGGAGAAACTCCTTGTTGGAGAAACTCCGTGTTGGGGAAAATCCGTGTTGGAGAAATTCCGTGTTGGAGAACTTCGTGTTTGAGAATTTCCGTGTTGGAGAAACTCCGTGTTGGAGAAACTCCGTTTTGGAGAAACTCCTTGTTGGAAAAACTCCGCGTTGGGGAAACTCCGTGTTGGAGAAACTTCGTGTTGGGGAAACGCCGTGATGGAGAAACTCCTTGTTGGAGAAACTCCGTGTTGGAGAAACTCCGTGTCGGAGAAACTCCGTGTTTGAGAAACTCCGTGTTGGAGAAACTTCGTGTTCGGGAAACTACGTGTTGGAGATACTCCGTGTTGGAGACATTCCGTGTAGGAAATACTCCGTGTTCGAGAAACTCCGTGTTGGAGAAACTCCTTGTTGGAGGAACTCCTTGTTGGAGAAACTCCCTGTTGGAGAAACTCCGTGTCCTAGAAACTCCGTGTTGTAGAAACACGGTGTTGTAGAAACTCTGTGTTGGAGAAACTTTGTGTTGGAGAAACTCCGTGTTGTAGAAACTCCGTGTTGGTGAAACTACGTGTTGGTGAAATACTCCTTGTTGGAGAAACTCCTTGTTGGAGAAACTCCGTGTAGGAGAAACTCTGTGTTGGAGAAAATTCGTGTTGGAGAAACTCCGTGTCGGGGATACTCCGTGTTTAAGAAACTCTATGTTGGAGCAACTCCGTGTAGGAGAAACTCCGTTTTGCAGAAACTCCGTGTTGGCTAAAGTCCGTGTTGGGGAACTCCGTGTTGGGGAACTACGTGTTGGGGAAACTCCGTGTTCGAGAAACTTCGTATTGGGGAAACTCCGTGTTGGGGAAACTCCGTGTTGGAGAAACTTCGTGTTGGAGAAACTCCTTGTTGCAGAAACTCTGTTGGAGAAGCTCCTTGACGGAGAAACTCCGCGTTGGAGAAATTCCGTGTTGGAGAAACTCCGTGTTGACAAACTCCGTGTTGGAGAATCTCCGTGTTGGAGAAACTCCTCGTTGGAGGAACTCCTTGTTGGATAAACTCCGTGTTGGAGAATCTCCGTGTTAGAGAAACTCTGTGTTGGAGAAACTTCGTGTTGAAGAAACTCCTTGTTGGAGAAACACCGTGTTGGATAAACTCCGTGTTGGAGAAACTTCGTGTTGGAGAAACTCCATGCTGTGGAAACTGGGTGTTGGAGAAACTCCGTTTTGGAGAAACTCCGTTTTGGAGAAACTCCGTGTTGGAGCAACTCCCTGTTGGAGAAACTCCCTGTTGGAAAAACTCCGTGTTAGAGAAACTTCGTGTTGGGGAACCTCCGTGTTGGAGAAACTTCGTATTTCAGAAACCCGTGTTGGGGAAACTCCGTGTTGGAGAAACTCCGTGTTGGAGAAACTCCGTGTTGTAGAAAATCCGTGTTGTAGAAACTCCGTGTTGGAGAAACTCCGTGTTGGAGGAACTCCTTGTTGGAGAAACTCCGTGTGTGAGAATCTCCGTGTTGGAGAAACTCCGTGTTGGAGAAACACTGTGTTGTAGAAACTCCGTGTTGTAGATAGAAACTCCGTGTTTTGGAAACTCCGTGTTGGAGAAACTTCGTGTGGGAGAAACTCCGTGTTGAAGAAACTCAGTGTTGGAGAAACTCTGTGTTGTAGAAGATCCGTGTTGTAGAAAATCCGTGTTGTAGAAACTCGTGTTGGAGAAACTCCGTGTCGGAGAAACTACGTGTTGGAGAAACATCTTGTTGGTGAAACTCCTTGTTGGAGATACTTCGTGTTGGAAAATTCCGTGTTGGAGAAAATTCGTGTTGGAGAAACTCCGTGTTGTAGAAACTCCTTAATGGAGAAACTCTGTGTTGGAGAAACTCCGTGTTGGGGAAACTCCGTGTTTGAGAAACTCCGTGTTTCGGAAACTCCGTGTCGGAGAAACCCGGTGTTCGAGAAACTTTGTGTTGGAGAAACTCCATGTCGGAGAAACTCTTTGTTGGAGAAATTCTTTGTTGGAGAAACTCCTTCTTGGAGAAATCCCGTGTTCGAGAAACTCCATGTAGGAGAAACTCCTTGTTGGAGAAACTCCGTGTTGGGGAAAATCCGTGTTGGAGAAATTCCGTGTTGGAGAACTTCGTGTTGGAGAATTTCCGTGTTGGAGAAACTCCGTGTTGGAGAAACTCCGTTTTGGAGAAACTCCTTGTTGGAAAAGCTCCGCGTTGGAGAAACTCCGTGTTGGAGAAACTTCGTGTTGGGGAAACGCCGTGATGGAGAAACTCCTTGTTGGAGAAACTCCGTGTAGGAGAAACTCCGTGTCGGAGAAACTCCGTGTTGGAGAAACTCCGTGTTGGAGAAACTTCGTGTTCGGGAAACTACGTGTTGGAGAAACTCCGTGTTGGAGAAACTCCGTGTTGGAAAAACGCCTTGTTGGAGAAAGTCCTTGTTGGAGCAACTCCGTGTTGGAGAAGCTCCGTGTTGGAGAAACTCCGTGTTTGAGAAACTCCGTGTTGGAGAAATTCCTTGTCGTAGAAACTCCGGGTCGGAGAAACTCCGTGTCGGAGAAACTCCGAGTTGGGGAAACTCCGTGTTAGAGAAACTCCTTGTTGGAGAAACGCCTTGTTGGAGAAACTCCGCGTTGTAGAAACTTTGTGTTGGAGAAACTTCGTGTTGGAGGAACTCGCGTGTTGTAGAATGTCCGTATTGGAGAAACTCCGTGTTGGAGAATCTCCGTATTGGAGAAACTCCGTGTTTGAGAAACTCCGTGTTGGAGAAATTCCTTGTCGTAGAAACTCCGGGTCGGAGAAACTCCGTGTCGGAGAAACTCCGAGTTGGGGAAACTCCGTGTTAGAGAAACTCCTTGTTGGAGAAACGCCTTGTTGGAGAAACTCCGCGTTGTAGAAACTTTGTGTTGGAGAAACTTCGTGTTGGAGGAACTCGCGTGTTGTAGAATGTCCGTATTGGAGAAACTCCGTGTTGGAGAAACTTCGTTTTGCAGAAATTTCGTGATGGAGAAACTCCGTGCTGGAGAAACTGTGTTGGATAAACTTCATGTTGGAGAATTTTCGTGTTGGAGAAATTCCGTGTTGGAGACACTCCGGGTCGGAGAAACTTCGTGTCGGAGAAACTCCGTGTCGGAGAAACTCCCTGTCGGAGAGACTCCGTGTTGGAGAAACTCCGTGTTGGAGAACCTCCGTGCTGGAGTAACTCCGTGTTGGAGAAACTCCGTGCTGGAGAAACTCCGTGTTGGAAAAAAGTCCGTGTCGGAGAAACTCCGTGTTGGAGAAATTCCGTGTTGGAGAAACTCCGTTTTGGTGAAAATACGTGTTGGTGAAACTCCTTGTTGGAGAAACTCCTTGTTGGAGAAACTCCGTGTAGGAGAAACTCTGTGTTGGAGAAAATTCGTGTCGGAGAAACTCCGTGTTGGGGATACTCCGTGTTCAAGAAACTCCGTGTTTAAGAAAATCTATGTTGGAGCAACTCCGTGTAGGAGAAACACCGTTTTGCAGAAACTCCGTGTTGGAGAAAGTCCGTGTTGGGGAACTCCGTGTTGGGGAACTCCGTGTTGGGGAAACTCCGTGTTGGGGAAACTTCGTATTGGGGAAACTCCGTGTTGGCGAAACTCCGTGTTGGAGAAACTTCGTGTTGGAGAAACTCCTTGTTGCAGAAACTCCTTGTTGGAGAAGCTCCTTGACGGAGAAACTCCGTGTTGGAGAAATTCCGTGTTGAAGAAACTCCGTGTTGGACAAACTCCGTATTGGAGAATCTCCGTTTTGGAGAAACTCCTCGTTGGAGGAACTCCTTGTTGGATAAACTCCGTGTTGGAGAATCTCCGTGTTAGAGACACTCTGTGTTGGAGAAACTCCGTGTTGTAGAAACTCCGTGTTGTAAAAACATCGTGTTGAAGAAACTCCTTGTTGGAGAAACACCGTGTTGGATAAACTCCGTGTTGGAGAAACTTCGTGTTGGAGAAACTCCATGCTGTGGAAACTCCGTGTTGGAGAAACTCCGTTTTGGAGAAACTCCGTGTTGGAGCAACTCCCTGTTGGAGCAACTCCCTGTTGGAGAAACTCCGTGTTAGAGAAACTTCGTATTTCGGAAACCCGTGTTGGGGAAACTCCGTGTTAGAGAAACTCCGTGTTGGAGAAACTCCGTGTTGTAGAAAATCCGTGTTGTAGAAACTCCGTGTTGGAGAAACTCCGTGTTGGAGAAACTCCTTGTTGGAGAAACTCCGTGTGTGAGAATCTCCGTCTTGGAGAAACTCCGTGTTGGAGAAACTTCGTGTTGTAAAAACATCGTGTTGAAGAAACTCCTTGTTGGAGAAACACCGTGTTGGATAAACTCCGTGTTGGAGAAACTTCGTGTTGGAGAAACTCCATGCTGTGGAAACTCCGTGTTGGAGAAACTCCGTTTTGGAGAAACTCCGTGTTGGAGCAACTCCCTGTTGGAGCAACTCCCTGTTGGAGAAACTCCGTGTTAGAGAAACTTCGTATTTCGGAAACCCGTGTTGGGGAAACTCCGTGTTAGAGAAACTCCGTGTTGGAGAAACTCCGTGTTGTAGAAAATCCGTGTTGTAGAAACTCCGTGTTGGAGAAATTCCGTGTTGGAGAAACTCCTTGTTGGATAAACTCCGTGTTGGAGAATCTCCGTGTTAGAGAAACTCTGTGTTGGAGAAACTCCGTGTTGTTGAAACTCTGTTGTAAAAACTTCGTGTTGAAGAAACTCCTTGTTGGAGAAACACCGTGTTGGATAAACTCCGTGTTGGAGAAACTTCGTGTTGGAGAAACTCCATGCTGTGGAAACTGGGTGTTGGAGAAACTCCGTTTTGGAGAAACTCCGTTTTGGAGAAACTCCGTGTTGGAGCAACTCCCTGTTGGAGAAACGCCCTGTTGGAAAAACTCCGTGTTAGAGAAACTTCGTGTTGGGGAACCTCCGTGTTGGAGAAACTTCGTATTTCAGAAACCCGTGTTGGGGAAACTCCGTGTTGGAGAAATTCCGTGTTGGAGAAACTCCGTGTTGTAGAAAATCCGTGTTGTAGAAACTCCGTGTTGGAGAAACTCCGTGTTGGAGGAACTCCTTGTTGGAGAAACTCCGTGTGTGAGAATCTCCGTGTTGGAGAAACTCCGTGTTGGAGAAACTCCGTGTTGGAGAAACACTGTGTTGTAGAAACTCCGTGTTGTAGATGGAAACTCCGTGTTTTAGAAACTCCGTGTTGGAGAAACATCGTGTGGGAGAAACTCCGTGTTGGAGAAACTCCGTGTTGAAGAAACTCAGTGTTGGAGAAACTGTGTTGGAGAAGATCCGTGTTGTAGAAAATCCGTGTTGTAGAAACTCGTGTTGGAGAATCTCCGTGTCGGAGAAACTACGTGTTGGAGAAACATCTTGTTGGTGAAACTCCTTGTTGGAGATACTTCGTGTTGGAGAAATTCCGTGTTGGAGAAAATTCGTGTTGGAGAAACTCTGTGTTGGGGAAACTCCGTGTTGTAGAAACTCCTTAATGGAGAAACTCTGTGTTGGAGAAACTCCGTGTTGGGGAAACTCCGTGTTTGAGAAACTCCGTGTTTCGGAAACTCCGTGTCGGAGAAACTCGGTGTTCGAGAAACTTTTTGTTGGAGAAACTCCATGTCGGAGAAACTCTTTGTTGGAGAAATTCTTTGTTGGAGAAACTCCGTCTTGGAGAAATTCCGTGTTCGAGAAACTCCATGTAGGAGAAACTCCTTGTTGGAGAAACTCCGTGTTGGGGAAAATCCGTGTTGGATAAATTCCGTGTTGGAGAACTTCGTGTTTGAGAATTTCCGTGTTGGAGAAACTCCGTGTTGGAGAAACTCCGTTTTGGAGAAACTCCTTGTTGGAAAAACTCCGCGTTGGGGAAACTCCGTGTTGGAGAAACTTCGTGTTGGGGAAACGCCGTGATGGAGAAACTCCTTGTTGGAGAAACTCCGTGTTGGAGAAACTCCGTGTCGGAGAAACTCCGTGTTTGAGAAACTCCGTGTTGGAGAAACTTCGTGTTCGGGAAACTACGTGTTGGAGAAACTCCGTGTTGGAGACATTCCGTGTAGGAGATACTCCGTGTTCGAGAAACTCCGTGTTGGAGAAACTCCTTGTTGGAGGAACTCCTTGTTGGAGAAACTCCCTGTTGGAGAAACTCCGTGTCCTAGAAACTCCGTGTTGTAGAAACACGGTGTTGTAGAAACTCTGTGTTGGAGAAACTTTGTGTTGGAGAAACTCCGTGTTGTAGAAACTCCGTGTTGGTGAAACTACGTGTTGGTGAAAAACTCCTTGTTGGAGAAACTCCTTGTTGGAGAAACTCCGTGTAGGAGAAACTCTGTGTTGGAGAAAATTCGTGTTGGAGAAACTCCGTGTCGGGGATACTCCGTGTTTAAGAAACTCTATGTTGGAGCAACTCCGTGTAGGAGAAACTCCGTTTTGCAGAAACTCCGTGTTGGCTAAAGTCCGTGTTGGGGAACTCCGTGTTGGGGAACTACGTGTTGGGGAAACTCCGTGTTCGAGAAACTTCGTATTGGGGAAACTCCGTGTTGGGGAAACTCCGTGTTGGAGAAACTTCGTGTTGGAGAAACTCCTTGTTGCAGAAACTCTGTTGGAGAAGCTCCTTGACGGAGAAACTCCGCGTTGGAGAAATTCCGTGTTGGAGAAACTCCGTGTTGACAAACTCCGTGTTGGAGAATCTCCGTGTTGGAGAAACTCCTCGTTGGAGGAACTCCTTGTTGGATAAACTCCGTGTTGGAGAATCTCCGTGTTAGAGAAACTCTGTGTTGGAGAAACTTCGTGTTGAAGAAACTCCTTGTTGGAGAAACACCGTGTTGGATAAACTCCGTGTTGGAGAAACTTCGTGTTGGAGAAACTCCATGCTGTGGAAACTGGGTGTTGGAGAAACTCCGTTTTGGAGAAACTCCGTTTTGGAGAAACTCCGTGTTGGAGCAACTCCCTGTTGGAGAAACTCCCTGTTGGAAAAACTCCGTGTTAGAGAAACTTCGTGTTGGGGAACCTCCGTGTTGGAGAAACTTCGTATTTCAGAAACCCGTGTTGGGGAAACTCCGTGTTGGAGAAACTCCGTGTTGGAGAAACTCCGTGTTGTAGAAAATCCGTGTTGTAGAAACTCCGTGTTGGAGAAACTCCGTGTTGGAGGAACTCCTTGTTGGAGAAACTCCGTGTGTGAGAATCTCCGTGTTGGAGAAACTCCGTGTTGGAGAAACACTGTGTTGTAGAAACTCCGTGTTGTAGATAGAAACTCCGTGTTTTGGAAACTCCGTGTTGGAGAAACTTCGTGTGGGAGAAACTCCGTGTTGAAGAAACTCAGTGTTGGAGAAACTCTGTGTTGTAGAAGATCCGTGTTGTAGAAAATCCGTGTTGTAGAAACTCGTGTTGGAGAAACTCCGTGTCGGAGAAACTACGTGTTGGAGAAACATCTTGTTGGTGAAACTCCTTGTTGGAGATACTTCGTGTTGGAAAATTCCGTGTTGGAGAAAATTCGTGTTGGAGAAACTCCGTGTTGTAGAAACTCCTTAATGGAGAAACTCTGTGTTGGAGAAACTCCGTGTTGGGGAAACTCCGTGTTTGAGAAACTCCGTGTTTCGAAAACTCCGTGTCGGAGAAACCCGGTGTTCGAGAAACTTTGTGTTGGAGAAACTCCATGTCGGAGAAACTCTTTGTTGGAGAAATTCTTTGTTGGAGAAACTCCTTCTTGGAGAAATCCCGTGTTCGAGAAACTCCATGTAGGAGAAACTCCTTGTTGGAGAAACTCCGTGTTGGGGAAAATCCGTGTTGGAGAAATTCCGTGTTGGAGAACTTCGTGTTGGAGAATTTCCGTGTTGGAGAAACTCCGTGTTGGAGAAACTCCGTTTTGGAGAAACTCCTTGTTGGAAAAGCTCCGCGTTGGAGAAACTCCGTGTTGGAGAAACTTCGTGTTGGGGAAACGCCGTGATGGAGAAACTCCTTGTTGGAGAAACTCCGTGTAGGAGAAACTCCGTGTCGGAGAAACTCCGTGTTGGAGAAACTCCGTGTTGGAGAAACTTCGTGTTCGGGAAACTACGTGTTGGAGAAACTCCGTGTTGGAGAAACTCCGTGTTGGAAAAACGCCTTGTTGGAGAAAGTCCTTGTTGGAGCAACTCCGTGTTGGAGAAGCTCCGTGTTGGAGAAACTCCGTGTTTGAGAAACTCCGTGTTGGAGAAATTCCTTGTCGTAGAAACTCCGGGTCGGAGAAACTCCGTGTCGGAGAAACTCCGAGTTGGAGAAACTCAGTGTCGGAGAAGCTCGTGCTGGAGAAACTCCGTGTTTGAGAAACTCCGTTTTGTTGAAACTACGTGTTGGTGAAACTCCTTGTTGGAAAAACTCCTTGTTGGAGAAACTCCGTGTTGGAGAAACTCTGTGTTGGAGAAAATTCGTGTTGGAGAAACTCCGTGTTTGAGAAACTTCATGTTGGTGAAACTCCTTGTTGGAGAAACTCCGTGTTGGAGAAACTCCGTTTTGCAGAAACTCCGTGTTGGAGAAACTCCGTGCTGGAGAAACTCTGTGTTGGGGAAACTCCGTGTTGGAGAAACTCCGTGTTGGAGAAACGCCTTGTTGGAGAAAGTCCTTGTTGGAGCAACTCCGTGTTGGAGAAGCTCCGTGTTGGAGAAACTCCGTGTTTGAGAAACTCCGTGTTGGAGAAATTCCTTGTCGTAGAAACTCCGGGTCGGAGAAACTCCGTGTCGGAGAAACTCCGAGTTGGGGAAACTCCGTGTTAGAGAAACTCCTTGTTGGAGAAACGCCTTGTTGGAGAAACTCCGCGTTGTAGAAACTTTGTGTTGGAGAAACTTCGTGTTGGAGGAACTCGCGTGTTGTAGAATGTCCGTATTGGAGAAACTCCGTGTTGGAGAATCTCCGTATTGGAGAAACTCCGTGTTTGAGAAACTCCGTGTTGGAGAAATTCCTTGTCGTAGAAACTCCGGGTCGGAGAAACTCCGTGTCGGAGAAACTCCGAGTTGGGGAAACTCCGTGTTAGAGAAACTCCTTGTTGGAGAAACGCCTTGTTGGAGAAACGCCGCGTTGTAGAAACTTTGTGTTGGAGAAACTTCGTGTTGGAGGAACTCGCGTGTTGTAGAATGTCCGTATTGGAGAAACTCCGTGTTGGAGAAACTCCGTTTTGCAGAAATTTCGTGATGGAGAAACTCCGTGCTGGAGAAACTGTGTTGGATAAACTTCATGTTGGAGAATTTTCGTGTTGGAGAAATTCCGTGTTGGAGACACTCCGGGTCGGAGAAACTTCGTGTCGGAGAAACTCCGTGTCGGAGAAACTCCCTGTCGGAGAGACTCCGTGTTGGAGAAAATCCGTGTTGGAGAACCTCCGTGCTGGAGTAACTCCGTGTTGGAGAAACTCCGTGCTGGAGAAACTCCGTGTTGGAAAAAAGTCCGTGTCGGAGAAACTCCGTGTTGGAGAAATTCCGTGTTGGAGAAACTCCGTTTTGGTGAAAATACGTGTTGGTGAAACTCCTTGTTGGAGAAACTCCTTGTTGGAGAAACTCCGTGTAGGAGAAACTCTGTGTTGGAGAAAATTCGTGTCGGAGAAACTCCGTGTTGGGGATACTCCGTGTTCAAGAAACTCCGTGTTTAAGAAAATCTATGTTGGAGCAACTCCGTGTAGGAGAAACACCGTTTTGCAGAAACTCCGTGTTGGAGAAAGTCCGTGTTGGGGAACTCCGTGTTGGGGAACTCCGTGTTGGGGAAACTCCGTGTTGGGGAAACTTCGTATTGGGGAAACTCCGTGTTGGCGAAACTCCGTGTTGGAGAAACTTCGTGTTGGAGAAACTCCTTGTTGCAGAAACTCCTTGTTGGAGAAGCTCCTTGACGGAGAAACTCCGTGTTGGAGAAATTCCGTGTTGAAGAAACTCCGTGTTGGACAAACTCCGTATTGGAGAATCTCCGTTTTGGAGAAACTCCTCGTTGGAGGAACTCCTTGTTGGATAAACTCCGTGTTGGAGAATCTCCGTGTTAGAGACACTCTGTGTTGGAGAAACTCCGTGTTGTAGAAACTCCGTGTTGTAAAAACATCGTGTTGAAGAAACTCCTTGTTGGAGAAACACCGTGTTGGATAAACTCCGTGTTGGAGAAACTTCGTGTTGGAGAAACTCCATGCTGTGGAAACTCCGTGTTGGAGAAACTCCGTTTTGGAGAAACTCCGTGTTGGAGCAACTCCCTGTTGGAGCAACTCCCTGTTGGAGAAACTCCGTGTTAGAGAAACTTCGTATTTCGGAAACCCGTGTTGGGGAAACTCCGTGTTAGAGAAACTCCGTGTTGGAGAAACTCCGTGTTGTAGAAAATCCGTGTTGTAGAAACTCCGTGTTGGAGAAACTCCGTGTTGGAGAAACTCCTTGTTGGAGAAACTCCGTGTGTGAGAATCTCCGTCTTGGAGAAACTCCGTGTTGGAGAAACTTCGTGTGGGAGAAACTCCGTGTTGGAGAAACTCCGTGTTGAAGAAACTCAGTGTTGGAGAAACTCTGTGTTGGAGAAGCTCCGTGTTGTAGAAAATCCGTGTTGTAGAAACTCTGTGTTGGGGAAACTCCGTGTTGTAGAAACTCCGAAATGGAGAAACTCTGTGTTGCAGAAACTCAGTGTTGGGGAAACTCCGTGTTGGAGAAACTCCGTGTTTCGGAAACTCCGTGTCGGAGAAACTCGGTGTTCGAGAAACTTTGTGTTGGAGAAACTCCTTGTCGGCGAAACTCTTTGTTGGAGAAATTCTTTGTTGGAGAAACTCCGTCTTGGAGAAATTCCGTGTTGGAGAAACTCCATGTAGGAGAAACTCCGTGGTGGGGAAAATTCGTGTTGGAGAAATTCCGTGTTGGAGAACTTCGTGTTGGAGAATTTCCGTGTTGGAGAAACTACGTGTTGGAGAAACTCCGTTTTGGAGAAACTCCTTGTTGGAAAAACTTCGTGATGGGGAAACGCCGTGATGGAGAAACTCCTTGTTGGAGAAACTCCGTGTTGGAGAAACTCCGTGTCGGAGAGACTCCGTGTTGGAGAAACTCCGTGTTGGAGAAACTTCGTGTTGGGGAAACTACGTGTTGGAGAAACTCCGTGTTGGAGAAATTCCGTGTTGGAGATACTCCGTGTTCGAGAAACTCCGTGTTGGAGAAACTCCTTGTTGGAGGAACTCCTTGTTGGAGAAACTCCGTGTTGGAAAAACTCCGTGTCCTAGAAACTCCGTGTTGTAGAAACACGGTGTTGTAGAAACTCTGTGTTGGAGAAACTTCGTGTTGGAGAAACTCCGTGTTGTAGAAACTCCGTGTTGGAGAAACTCCGTGTTGCAGAAACTCTGTGTTGGAGAAATCCGTATTGGATAAACTCCGTGTTGGATAAACTCCGTGTTGAGAAAGTCCGTGTCGGAGAAACTCCGTGTCGGAGAAACTTCGTGTTGGAGAAACTCCGTGTCGGAGAAACTTCGTGTTGGAGAAACTCCCTGTCGGAGAAACTTCGTGTTGGTGAAAGTCCTTGTTGGAGAAACTCCTTGTTGGAGAAAATTCGTGTTGGAAAAACTCCATGTTGGAGAAAATGCGTGTTGTAGAATCTCCGTGTTGGAGAAACTCCGTGTCGGAGAAACTCTGTGTCGGAGAAATTCCCTGTCGGAGAAACTCCGTGTTGGAGAAACTCCGCGTTGAAGAAACTCCGTGTTGGAGTAACTCCGTGTTAGAGAAACTCCGTGTTGGAGAAATTCCGTGTCGTAGAAACTCCGCGTCGGAGAAACTCCGTGTCGGAGACACTCCCTGTTGGAGAAACTCCGTGTCGGATAAGCTCGTGTTGGAGAAACTCCGTGTTTGAGAAACTCCGTTTTGTTTAAACTACGTGTTGGTGAAACTCCTTGTTGGAAAAACTCCTTGTTGGAGAAACTCCCTATTGGAGAAACTCCCTGTTGGAGAAACTCCGTGTTAGAGAAACTCCGTGTTGGGGAACCTCCGTGTTGGAGAAACTTCGTATTTCGGAAACCCGTGTTGGGGAAACTCCGTGTAGGAGAAACTCCGTGTTGGAGAAACTCCGTGTTGGAGAAACTCCGTGTTGTAGAAAATCCGTGTTGTAGAAACTCCGTGTTGGAGAAACTCCGTGTTGGAGGAACTCCTTGTTGGAGAAACTCCGTGTGTGAGAATCGCCGTGTTGGAGAAACTCCGTGTTGGAGAAACTCCGTGTTGGAGAAACACTGTGTTGTAAAAACTCCGTGTTGTAGATAGAAACTCCGTGTTTTAGAAACTCCGTGTTGGAGAAACTCCCTGTTGGAGAAACTTCGTGTTGGTGAAACTCCTTGTTGGAGAAACTCCTTGTTGGAGAAAATTCGTGTTGGAGAAACTCCATGTTGGAGAAAATTCGTGTTGGAGAAACTCTGTGTTGGGGAAACTCCGAATTGAAGAAACTCAGTGTTGTAGAAACTCCGTGTGGGAGAAACTTCGTGTTGGAGAAACTCCGTGTTGGAGAAACTCTATGCTGGAGAAACTCCGTGTTGGAGAAACTCCGTGTTGGAGAAACTCCGTGTTTGAGAAACTCCGTGCTGGAGAAGCTCCGCGTTGCAGAAACGCCTTATTGGAGAAACTCTGTGTTGGAGAAACTTCATGTTGGAGAAAATTCGTGTTGTAGAAACTCCGTGTTGGAGAAACTCCGTGTCGCAGAAACTCTGTGTCGGAGAAACTCCGTGTCGGAGAAATTCCGTGTCGTAGAAACTCCGGGTCGGAGAAACTCCGTGTCGGAGACACTCCCTGTTGGAGAAACTCCGTGTCGGATAAGCTCGTGTTGGAGAAACTCCGTGTTTGAGAAACTCCGTTTTGTTGAAACTACGTGTTGGTGAAACTCCTTGTTGGAAAAACTCCTTGTTGGAGAAACTCCCTGTTGGAGAAACTCCCTGTTGGAGAAACTCCGTGTTAGAGAAACTCCGTGTTGGGGAACCTCCGTGTTGGAGAAACTTCGTATTTCGGAAACCCGTGTTGGGGAAACTCCGTGTAGGAGAAACTCCGTGTTGGAGAAACTCCGTGTTGGAGAAACTCCGTGTTGTAGAAAATCCGTGTTGTAGAAACTCCGTGTTGGAGAAACTCCGTGTTGGAGGAACTCCTTGTTGGAGAAACTCCGTGTGTGAGAATCGCCGTGTTGGAGAAACTCCGTGTTGGAGAAACTCCGTGTTGGAGAAACACTGTGTTGTAGAAACTCCGTGTTGTAGATAGAAACTCCGTGTTTTAGAAACTCCGTGTTGGAGAAACTCCCTGTTGGAGAAACTTCGTGTTGGTGAAACTCCTTGTTGGAGAAACTCCTTGTTGGAGAAAATTCGTGTTGGAGAAACTCCATGTTGGAGAAAATTCGTGTTGGAGAAACTCTGTGTTGGGGAAACTCCGAATTGAAGAAACTCAGTGTTGTAGAAACTCCGTGTGGGAGAAACTTCGTGTTGGAGAAACTCCGTGTTGGAGAAATTCTATGCTGGAGAAACTCCGTGTTGGAGAAACTCCGTGTTGGAGAAACTCCGTGTTTGAGAAACTCCGTGCTGGAGAAGCTCCGCGTTGCAGAAACGCCTTATTGGAGAAACTCTGTGTTGGAGAAACTTCATGTTGGAGAAAATTCGTGTTGTAGAAACTCCGTGTTGGAGAAACTCCGTGTCGGAGAAACTCTGTGTCGGAGAAACTCCGTGTCGGAGAAATTTCCTGTCGGAGAAACTCCGTGTTGGGGAAACTCCGCGTTGAAGAAACTCCGTGTTGGAGTAACTCCGTGTTCGAGAAACTCCGTGTTGGAGAAATTCCGTTTTGTTGAAACTACGTGTTGGTGAAACTCCTTGTTGGAAAAACTCCTTGTTGGAGAAACTCCGTGTTGGAGAAACTCTGTGTTGGAGAAAATTCGTGTTGGAGAAACTCCGTGTTTGAGAAACTTAATGTTGGTGAAACTCCTTGTTGGAGAAACTCCGTGTTGGAGAAACTCCGTTTTGCAGAAACTCCGTGTTGGAGAAACTCCGTGTTGGGGAAACTACGTGTTGGAGAAATTTCGTTTTGGGGAAACTTCGTGTTGGGGAAACTCCATGTTGGAGAAACTCCGTGTTGGGGAAACTCCGTGTTGGAGAAACTCCGTGCTGGAGAAACTCCGTGTTGGAAAAACTCCGTGTTGGAGAAACTCCGTGTTGGAGAAACGCCTTGTTGGAGAAAGTCCTTGTTGGAGAAACTCCGTGTTGGAGAAACTACCTTTTGGAGGAATTTCGTGTTGGAGAAACTCCGTGTTGGAGAAAATCTTTGTTGTGTAAACTGCGTTTTTGAGAAACTCCGTGTTTTGAGAAACTCCGTGTTGGAGAAACTCCGAGTTGGGGAAACTCCGTGTTGGAGAAATTTCGTGTTGGGGAAACTGTGTTGGGGAAAATCCGTGTTGGAGAAACTCTGTGTTGGAGAAACTCCGTGTCGGAGAAACTCCGTGTCGGAGAAACTTCGTGTTGGAGAAACTCCGTGTCGAAGAAACTTCGTGTTGGAGAAACTCCCTGTTGGAGAAACTTCGTGTTGGTGAAACTACTTGTTGGAGAAACTCCTTGTTGGAGAAAATTCGTGTTGGAGAAACTCCATGTTGGAGAAAATTCGTGTTGGAGAAACTCTGTGTTGGGGAAACTCCGAATTGAAGAAACACAGTGTTGTAGAAACTCCGTATTGGGGACACTCCGTGTTGGAGAAACTCCGTGTTGGAGAAAGTCCGTGTTGGAGAAACTCCTTGTGGCCGAAATTCTCTGTTGGAGAAACTCCGTCTTGTAGAAGCACCGCGTTGGAGACACTCCGTGTTGGAGAAACTTCGTGTTGGAGAACCTCCGTGCTGGAGTAACTCCT
This sequence comes from Amblyomma americanum, assembly GCF_052857255.1. Taxonomy (NCBI): domain Eukaryota; kingdom Metazoa; phylum Arthropoda; class Arachnida; order Ixodida; family Ixodidae; genus Amblyomma; species Amblyomma americanum. The sequence continues at coordinate 156,070 of NW_027526579.1, read as the reverse complement.
TGTTGGAGAAACTCCGTGTAGGAGAAACTCTGTGTTGGAGAAAATTCGTGTTGGAGAAACTCCGTGTTGGGGATACTCCGTGTTTAAGAAACTCTATGTTGGAGCAACTCCGTGTAGGAGAAACTCCGTTTTGCAGAAACTCCGTGTTGGATAAAGTCCGTGTTGGGGAACTCCGTGTTGGGGAACTCCGTGTTGGGGAAACTCCGTGTTGGAGAAACTTCGTATTGGGGAAACTCCGTGTTGGGGAAACTCCGTGTTGGAGAAACTTCGTGTTGGAGAAACTCCTTGTTGCAGAAACTCTTTGTTGGAGAAGCTCCTTGACGGAGAAACTCCGAGTTGGAGAAATTCCGTGTTGGAGAAACTCCTTGTTGGATAAACTCCGTGTTGGAGAATCTCCGTGTTAGAGAAACTCTGTGTTGGAGAAACTCCGTGTTGTTGAAACTCTGTGTTGTAAAAACTTCGTGTTGAAGAAACTCCTTGTTGGAGAAACACCGTGTTGGATAAACTCCGTGTTGGAGAAACTTCGTGTTGGAGAAACTCCATGCTGTGGAAACTGGGTGTTGGAGAAACTCCGTTTTGGAGAAACTCCGTTTTGGAGAAACTCCGTGTTGGAGCAACACCCTGTTGGAGAAACTCCCTGTTGGAAAAACTCCGTGTTAGAGAAACTTCGTGTTGGGGAACCTCCGTGTTGGAGAAACTTCGTATTTCAGAAACCCGTGTTGGGGAAACTCCGTGTTGGAGAAACTCCGTGTTGGAGAAACTCCGTGTTGTAGAAAATCCGTGTTGTAGAAACTCCGTGTTGGAGAAACTCCGTGTTGGAGGAACTCCTTGTTGGAGAAACTCCGTGTGTGAGAATCTCCGTGTTGGAGAAACTCCGTGTTGGAGAAACTCCGTGTTGGAGAAACACTGTGTTGTAGAAACTCCGTGTTGTAGATAGAAACTCCGTGTTTTAGAAACTCCGTGTTGGAGAAACATCGTGTGGGAGAAACTCCGTGTTGGAGAAACTCCGTGTTGAAGTAACTCAGTGTTGGAGAAACTCTGTGTTGGAGAAGATCCGTGTTGTAGAAAATCCGTGTTGTAGAAACTCGTGTTGGAGAATCTCCGTGTCGGAGAAACTACGTGTTGGAGAAACATCTTGTTGGTGAAACTCCTTGTTGGAGATACTTCGTGTTGGAGAAATTCCGTGTTGGAGAAAATTCGTGTTGGAGAAACTCTGTGTTGGGGAAACTCCGTGTTGTAGAAACTCCTTAATGGAGAAACTCTGTGTTGGAGAAACTCCGTGTTGGGGAAACTCCGTGTTTGAGAAACTCCGTGTTTCGGAAACTCCGTGTCGGAGAAACTCGGTGTTCGAGAAACTTTGTGTTGGAGAAACTCCATGTCGGAGAAACTCTTTGTTGGAGAAATTCTTTGTTGGAGAAACTCCGTCTTGGAGAAATTCCGTGTTCGAGAAACTCCATGTAGGAGAAACTCCTTGTTGGAGAAACTCCGTGTTGGGGAAAATCCGTGTTGGAGAAATTCCGTGTTGGAGAACTTCGTGTTGGAGAATTTCCGTGTTGGAGAAACTCCATGTTGGAGAAACTTCGTGTTGGGGAAACGCCGTGATGGAGAAACTCCGTGTCGGAGAAACTCCGTGTTTGAGAAACTCCGTGTTGGAGAAACTTCGTGTTCGGGAAACTACGTGTTGGAGAAACTCCGTGTTGGAGACATTCCGTGTAGGAGATACTCCGTGTTCGAGAAACTCCGTGTTGGAGAAACTCCTTGTTGGAGGAACTCCTTGTTGGAGAAACTCCGTGTTGGAGAAACTCCGTGTCCTAGAAACTCCGTGTTGTAGAAACACGGTGTTGTAGAAACTCTGTGTTGGAGAAACTTTGTGTTGGAGAAACTCCGTGTTGTAGAAACTCCGTGTTGGAGAAACTCCGTGTTGCAGAAACTCCGTGTAGGAGAAATCCGTATCGGATAAACTCCGTGTTGGATAAACTCCGTGTTGGAGAAAGTCCGTGTCGGAGAAACTCCGTGTCGGAGAAACTCCGTGTCGGAGAAACTTCCTGTTGGAGAAACTCCGTGTCGGAGAAACTTCGTGTTGGAGAAACTCCGTGTCGGAGAAGCTTCGTGTTGGTGAGTCCTTGTTGGAGAAACTCCTTGTTGGAGAAAATTCGTGTTGGAGAAACTCCATGTTGGAGAAAATTCGTGTTGGAGAAACTCTGTGTTGGGGAAAATCCGAATTGAAGAAACTCAGTGTTGTAGAAACTCCGTGTCGGAGAAACTCTGTGTCGGAGAAACTCCGTGTCGGAGAAATTCCCTGTCGGAGAAACTCTGTGTTGGAGAAACTCCGTGTTGAAGAAACTCCGTGTTGGAGTAACTCCGTGTTCGAGAAACTCCGTGTTGGAGAAATTCCGTGTCGTAGTAACTCCGGGTCGGAGAAACTCCGTGTCGGAGACACTCCGCGTTGGAGAAACTCCGTGTCGGAGAAGCTCGTGTTGGAGAAACTCCGTGCTTGTGAAACTCCGTTTTGTTGAAACTACGTGTTGGTGAAACTCCTTGTTGGAAAAACTCCTTGTTGGAGAAACTCCCTGTTGGAGAAACTCTTTTTTAGAGAAACTCCGTGTTGGGGAACCTCCGTGTTGGAGAAACTTCGTATTTCGAAAACTCGTGTTGGGGAAACTCCGTGTAGGAGAAACTCCGTGTTGGAGAAACTCCGTGTTGTAGAAGATTCGTGTTGTAGAAACTCCGTGTTGGAGAAACTCCGTGTTGGAGGAACTCCTTGTTGGAGAAACTCCGTGTGTGAGAATCTCCGTGTTGGAGAAACTTCGTGTGGGAGAAACTCCGTGTTGGAGAAACTCCGTGTTGAAGAAACTCAGTGTTGGAGAAACTCTGTGTTGGACAAGCTCCATGTTGTAGAAAATCCGTGTTGTAGAAACTCGTGTTGGAGAAACTCCGTGTCGGAGAAACTCCGTGTTGGAGAAACATCTTGTTGGTGAAACTCCTTGTTGGAGATACTCCGTGTTGGAGAAACTCCGTGTTGGAGAAAATTCGTGTTGGAGAAACTCTGTGTTGGGGAAACTCCGTGTTGGGGAAACTCCGTGTTGGAGAAACTCCGTGTTTCGGAAACTCCGTGTCGGAGAAGCTCGGTGTTCGAGAAACTTTGTGTTGGAGAAAATCCTTGTCGGAGAAACTCTTTGTTGGAGAAATTCTTTGTTGGAGAAACTCCGTCTTGGAGAAATTCCGTGTTGGAGAAACTCCATGTAGGAGAAACTCCTTGTTGGAGAAACTCCGTGTTGGGGAAAATCCGTGTTGGAGAAATTCCGTGTTGGAGAACTTCGTGTTGGAGAATTTCTGTGTTGGAGAAACTCCGTGTTGGAGAAACTCCGTTTTGGAGAAACTCCTTGTTGGAAAATCTCCGTGTTGGAGAAACTTCGTGTTGGAGAAACTCCGTGTCGGAGAAACTCCGTGTTGGAGAAACTCCGTGTTGGAGAAACTTCGTGTTGGGGAAACTACGTGTTGGAGAAACTCCGTGTTGGAGAAACGCCTTGTTGGAGAAAGTCCTTGTTGGAGAAACTCCGTGTTGGAGAAACTACCTTTTGGAGGAATTTCGTGTTGGAGAAACTCCGTGTTGGAGAAAATCTTTGTTGTGTAAACTGCGTTTTTGAGAAACTCCGTGTTTTGAGAAACTCCGTGTTGGAGAAACTCCGAGTTGGGGAAACTCCGTGTTGGAGAAATTTCGTGTTGGGGAAACTGTGTTGGGGAAAATCCGTGTTGGAGAAACTCTGTGTTGGAGAAACTCCGTGCTGGAGAAACTCCGTGCTGGAGAAACTCCGTGTTGGGGAAACTCCGTGTTGGAGAAACTCCGTGTTGGAGAAACGCCTTGTTGGAGAAAGTCCTTGTTGGAGAAACTCCGTGTTGGAGAAATTCCGTGTTGGAGAAACTTCGTGTTGGAGAAACTCTGTGTTGGAGAAATTCCGTGCTGTAGAAACTCCGGGTCGGAAAAACTCCGTGTCGGAGAAACTCCGCGTTGGGGAAACTCCGTGTTAGAGAAACTCCTTTTTGGAGAAACGCCTTGTTGGAGAAACTCCGTGTTGGAGAAACTCCGTGTTGCAGAAACTCCGTGTTGGAGAAATCCGTTTTGGATAAACTCCGTGTTGGATAAACTCCGTGTTGGAGAAACTCCGTGTCGGAGAAACTCCGTGTCGGAGAAACTTCGTGTTGGAGAAACTCCGTGTCGAAGAAACTTCGTGTTGGAGAAACTCCCTGTTGGAGAAACTTCGTGTTGGTGAAACTACTTGTTGGAGAAACTCCTTGTTGGAGAAAATTCGTGTTGGAGAAACTCCATGTTAGAGAAAATTCGTGTTGGAGAAACTCTGTGTTGGGGAAACTCCGAATTGAAGAAACACAGTGTTGTAGAAACTCCGTGTTGGAGAAACTTCGTGTTGGAGAAACTCCGTGTTGGAGAAACTCCATGCTGGAGAAACTCCGTGTTGGAGAAACTTCGTGTTGGGGAAACTCCGTATTGGGGACACTCCGTGTTGGAGAAACTCCGTGTTGGAGAAAGTCCGTGTTGGAGAAACTCCTTTTGGCCGAAATTCTCTGTTGGAGAAACTCCGCCTTGTAGAAGCACCGTGTTGGAGACACTCCGTGTTGGAGAAACTTCGTGTTGGAGAACCTCCGTGCTGGAGTAACTCCGTGTTCGAGAAACTCCGTGTCGGAGAAACTCCGTGTTGGAGAAACTCCTTGTGGGAGAAACTCCGTGTAGGAGAAACTCTGTGTTGGAGAAAATTCGTGTTGGAGAAACTCCGTGTTGGGGATACTCCGTGTTTAAGAAACTCTATGTTGGAGCAACTCCGTGTAGGAGAAACTCCGTTTTGCAGAAACTCCGTGTTGGATAAAGTCCGTGTTGGGGAACTCCGGGTTGGGGAACTCCGTGTTGGGGAAACTCCGTGTTGGAGAAACTTCGTGTTGGAGAAACTCCTTGTTGCAGAAACTCTTTGTTGGAGAAGCTCCTTGACGGAGAAACTCCGCGTTGGAGAAATTCCGTGTTGGAGAAACTCCTTGTTGGATAAACTCCGTGTTGGAGAATCTCCGTGTTAGAGAAACTCTGTGTTGGAGAAACTCCGTGTTGTTGAAACTCTGTGTTGTAAAAACTTCGTGTTGAAGAAACTCCTTGTTGGAGAAACACCGTGTTGGATAAACTCCGTGTTGGAGAAACTTCGTGTTGGAGAAACTCCATGCTGTGGAAACTGGGTGTTGGAGAAACTCCGTTTTGGAGAAACTCCGTTTTGGAGAAACTCCGTGTTGGAGAAACTTCGTGTTGGGGAAACTACGTGTTGGAGAAACTCCGTGTTGGAGAAACGCCTTGTTGGAGAAAGTCCTTGTTGGAGAAACTCCGTGTTGGAGAAACTACCTTTTGGAGGAATTTCGTGTTGGAGAAACTCCGTGTTGGAGAAAATCTTTGTTGTGTAAACTGCGTTTTTGAGAAACTCCGTGTTTTGAGAAACTCCGTGTTGGAGAAACTCCGAGTTGGGGAAACTCCGTGTTGGAGAAATTTCGTGTTGGGGAAACTGTGTTGGGGAAAATCCGTGTTGGAGAAACTCTGTGTTGGAGAAACTCCGTGCTGGAGAAACTCCGTGTTGGGGAAACTCCGTGTTGGAGAAACTCCGTGTTGGAGAAACGCCTTGTTGGAGAAAGTCCTTGTTGGAGAAACTCCGTGTTGGAGAAATTCCGTTTTGGAGAAACTCCGTGTTGAAGAAACTCCGTGTTGGAGAAACTCTGTGTTGGAGAAATTCCGTGCTGTAGAAACTCCGGGTCGGAAAAACTCCGTGTCGGAGAAACTCCGCGTTGGGGAAACTCCGTGTTAGAGAAACTCCTTTTTGGAGAAACGCCTTGTTGGAGAAACTCCGTGTTGGAGAAACTCCGTGTTGCAGAAACTCCGTGTTGGAGAAATCCGTTTTGGATAAACTCCGTGTTGGATAAACTCCGTGTTGGAGAAACTCCGTGTCGGAGAAACTTCGTGTTGGAGAAACTCCGTGTCGAAGAAACTTCGTGTTGGAGAAACTCCCTGTTGGAGAAACTTCGTGTTGGTGAAACTACTTGTTGGAGAAACTCCTTGTTGGAGAAAATTCGTGTTGGAGAAACTCCATGTTGGAGAAAATTCGTGTTGGAGAAACTCTGTGTTGGGGAAACTCCGAATTGAAGAAACACAGTTTTGTAGAAACTCCGTGTTGGAGAAACTTTGTGTTGGAGAAACTCCGTGTTGGAGAAACTCCATGCTGGAGAAACTCCGTGTTGGAGAAACTTCGTGTTGGGGAAACTCCGTATTGGGGACACTCCGTGTTGGAGAGACTCCGTGTTGGAGAAAGTCCGTGTTGGAGAAACTCCTTGTGGCCGAAATTCTCTGTTGGAGAAACTCCGTCTTGTAGAAGCACCGTGTTGGAGACACTCCGTGTTGGAGAAACTTCGTGTTGGAGAACCTCCGTGCTGGAGTAACTCCGTGTTCGAGAAACTCCGTGTCGGAGAAACTCCGTGTTGGAGAAACTCCTTGTTGGAGAAACTCCGTGTAGGAGAAACTCTGTGTTGGAGAAAATTCGTGTTGGAGAAACTCCGTGTTGGGGATACTCCGTGTTTAAGAAACTCTATGTTGGAGCAACTCCGTGTAGGAGAAACTCCGTTTTGCAGAAACTCCGTGTTGGATAAAGTCCGTGTTGGGGAACTCCGTGTTGGGGAACTCCGTGTTGGGGAAACTCCGTGTTGGAGAAACTTCGTGTTGGAGAAACTCCTTGTTGCAGAAACTCTTTGTTGGAGAAGCTCCTTGACGGAGAAACTCCGCGTTGGAGAAATTCCGTGTTGGAGAAACTCCTTGTTGGATAAACTCCGTGTTGGAGAATCTCCGTGTTAGAGAAACTCTGTGTTGGAGAAACTCCGTGTTGTTGGAACTCTGTGTTGTAAAAACTTCGTGTTGAAGAAACTCCTTGTTGGAGAAACACCGTGTTGGATAAACTCCGTGTTGGAGAAACTTCGTGTTGGAGAAACTCCATGCTGTGGAAACTGGGTGTTGGAGAAACTCCGTTTTGGAGAAACTCCGTTTTGGAGAAACTCCGTGTTGGAGCAACTCCCTGTTGGAGAAACGCCCTGTTGGAAAAACTCCGTGTTAGAGAAACTTCGTGTTGGGGAACCTCCGTGTTGGAGAAACTTCGTATTTCAGAAACCCGTGTTGGGGAAACTCCGTGTTGGAGAAACTCCGTGTTGGAGAAACTCCGTGTTGTAGAAAATCCGTGTTGTAGAAACTCCGTGTTGGAGAAACTCCGTGTTGGAGGAACTCCTTGTTGGAGAAACTCCGTGTGTGAGAATCTCCGTGTTGGAGAAACTCCGTGTTGGAGAAACTCCGTGTTGGAGAAACACTGTTTTGTAGAAACTCCGTGTTGTAGATAGAAACTCCGTGTTTTAGAAACTCCGTGTTGGAGAAACATCGTGTGGGAGAAACTCCGTGTTGGAGAAACTCCGTGTTGAAGAAACTCAGTGTTGGAGAAACTCTGTGTTGGAGAAGATCCATGTTGTAGAAAATCCGTGTTGTAGAAACTCGTGTTGGAGAATCTCCGTGTCGGAGAAACTACGTGTTGGAGAAACATCTTGTTGGTGAAACTCCTTGTTGGAGATACTTCGTGTTGGAGAAATTCCGTGTTGGAGAAAATTCGTGTTGGAGAAACTCTGTGTTGGGGAAACTCCGTGTTGTAGAAACTCCTTAATGGAGAAACTCTGTGTTGGAGAAACTCCGTGTTGGGGAAACTCCGTGTTTGAGAAACTCCGTGTTTCGGAAACTCCGTGTCGGAGAAACTCGGTGTTCGAGAAACTTTGTGTTGGAGAAACTCCATGTCGGAGAAACTCTTTGTTGGAGAAATTCTTTGTTGGAGAAACTCCGTCTTGGAGAAATTCCGTGTTCGAGAAACTCCATGTAGGAGAAACTCCTTGTTGGAGAAACTCCGTGTTGGGGAAAATCCGTGTTGGAGAAATTCCGTGTTGGAGAACTTCGTGTTGGAGAATTTCCGTGTTGGAGAAACTCCGTGTTGGAGAAACTCCGTTTTGGAGAAACTCCTTGTTGGAAAAACTCCGCGTTGGGGAAACTCCGTGTTGGAGAAACTTCGTGTTGGGGAAACGCCGTGATGGAGAAACTCCTTGTTGGAGAAACTCCGTGTTGGAGAAACTCCGTGTCGGAGAAACTCCGTGTTTGAGAAACTCCGTGTTGGAGAAACTTCGTGTTCGGGAAACTACGTGTTGGAGAAACTCCGTGTTGGAGACATTCCGTGTAGGAGATACTCCGTGTTCGAGAAACTCCGTGTTGGAGAAACTCCTTGTTGGAGGAACTCCTTGTTGGAGAAACTCCGTGTTGGAGAAACTCCGTGTCCTAGAAACTCCGTGTTGTAGAAACACGGTGTTGTAGAAACTCTGTGTTGGAGAAACTTTGTGTTGGAGAAACTCCGTGTTGTAGAAACTCCGTGTTGGAGAAACTCCGTGTTGCAGAAACTCCGTGTAGGAGAAATCCGTATCGGATAAACTCCGTGTTGGATAAACTCCGTGTTGGAGAAATTCCGTGTTGGAGAAACTCCGTTTTGGTGAAACTACGTGTTGGTGAAAAACTCCTTGTTGGAGAAACTCCTTGTTGGAGAAACTCCTTGTTGGAGAAACTCCGTGTAGGAGAAACTCTGTGTTGGAGAAAATTCGTGTTGGAGAAACTCCGTGTTGGGGATACTCCGTGTTTAAGAAACTCTATGTTGGAGCAACTCCGTGTAGGAGAAACTCCGTTTTGCAGAAACTCCGTGTTGGATAAAGTCCGTGTTGGGGAACTCCGTGTTGGGGAACTCCGTGTTGGGGAAACTCCGTGCTGAAGAAACTCCGTGTTGGGGAAACTCCGTGTTGGAGAAACTCCGTGTTGGAGAAACGCCTTGTTGGAGAAAGTCCTTGTTGGAGAAACTCCGTGTTGGAGAAATTCCGTGTTGGAGAAACTCCGTGTTGAAGAAACTCCGTGTTGGAGAAACTCTGTGTTGGAGAAATTCCGTGCTGTAGAAACTCCGGGTCGGAAAAACTCCGTGTCGGAGAAACTCCGCGTTGGGGAAACTCCGTGTTAGAGAAACTCCTTTTTGGAGAAACGCCTTGTTGGAGAAACTCCGTGTTGGAGAAACTCCGTGTTGCAGAAACTCCGTGTTGGAGAAATCCGTTTTGGATAAACTCCGTGTTGGATAAACTCCGTGTTGGAGAAACTCCGTGTCGGAGAAACTTCGTGTTGGAGAAACTCCGTGTCGAAGAAACTTCGTGTTGGAGAAACTCCCTGTTGGAGAAACTTCGTGTTGGTGAAACTACTTGTTGGAGAAACTCCTTGTTGGAGAAAATTCGTGTTGGAGAAACTCCATGTTGGAGAAAATTCGTGTTGGAGAAACTCTGTGTTGGGGAAACTCCGAATTGAAGAAACACAGTGTTGTAGAAACTCCGTGTTGGAGAAACTTCGTGTTGGAGAAACTCCGTGTTGGAGAAACTCCATGCTGGAGAAACTCCGTGTTGGAGAAACTTCGTGTTGGGGAAACTCCGTATTGGGGACACTCCGTGTTGGAGAAACTTCGTGTTGGAGAACCTCCGTGCTGGAGTAACTCCGTGTTCGAGAAACTCCGTGTCGGAGAAACTCCGTGTTGGAGAAACTCCTTGTTGGAGAAACTCCGTGTTGGAGAAACTCTGTGTTGGAGAAAATTCGTGTTGGAGAAACTCCGTGTTGGGGATACTCCGTGTTTAAGAAACTCTATGTTGGAGCAACTCCGTGTAGGAGAAACTCCGTTTTGCAGAAACTCCGTGTTGGATAAAGTCCGTGTTGGGGAACTCCGTGTTGGGGAACTCCGTGTTGGGGAAACTCCGTGTTGGAGAAACTTCGTGTTGGAGAAACTCCTTGTTGCAGAAACTCTTTGTTGGAGAAGCTCCTTGACGGAGAAACTCCGCGTTGGAGAAATTCCGTGTTGGAGAAACTCCTTGTTGGATAAACTCCGTGTTGGAGAATCTCCGTGTTAGAGAAACTCTGTGTTGGAGAAACTCCGTGTTGTTGAAACTCTGTGTTGTAAAAACTTCGTGTTGAAGAAACTCCTTGTTGGAGAAACACCGTGTTGGATAAACTCCGTGTTGGAGAAACTTCGTGTTGGAGAAACTCCATGCTGTGGAAACTGGGTGTTGGAGAAACTCCGTTTTGGAGAAACTCCGTTTTGGAGAAACTCCGTGTTGGAGCAACTCCCTGTTGGAGAAACGCCCTGTTGGAAAAACTCCGTGTTAGAGAAACTTCGTGTTGGGGAACCTCCGTGTTGGAGAAACTTCGTATTTCAGAAACCCGTGTTGGGGAAACTCCGTGTTGGAGAAACTCCGTGTTGGAGAAACTCCGTGTTGTAGAAAATCCGTGTTGTAGAAACTCCGTGTTGGAGAAACTCCGTGTTGGAGGAACTCCTTGTTGGAGAAACTCCGTGTGTGAGAATCTCCGTGTTGGAGAAACTCCGTGTTGGAGAAACTCCGTGTTGGAGAAACACTGTGTTGTAGAAACTCCGTGTTGTAGATAGAAACTCCGTGTTTTAGAAACTCCGTGTTGGAGAAACATCGTGTGGGAGAAACTCCGTGTTGGAGAAACTCCGTGTTGAAGAAACTCAGTGTTGGAGAAACTCTGTGTTGGAGAAGATCCATGTTGTAGAAAATCCGTGTTGTAGAAACTCGTGTTGGAGAATCTCCGTGTCGGAGAAACTACGTGTTGGAGAAACATCTTGTTGGTGAAACTCCTTGTTGGAGATACTTCGTGTTGGAGAAATTCCGTGTTGGAGAAAATTCGTGTTGGAGAAACTCTGTGTTGGGGAAACTCCGTGTTGTAGAAACTCCTTAATGGAGAAACTCTGTGTTGGAGAAACTCCGTGTTGGGGAAACTCCGTGTTTGAGAAACTCCGTGTTTCGGAAACTCCGTGTCGGAGAAACTCGGTGTTCGAGAAACTTTGTGTTGGAGAAACTCCATGTCGGAGAAACTCTTTGTTGGAGAAATTCTTTGTTGGAGAAACTCCGTCTTGGAGAAATTCCGTGTTCGAGAAACTCCATGTAGGAGAAACTCCTTGTTGGAGAAACTCCGTGTTGGGGAAAATCCGTGTTGGAGAAATTCCGTGTTGGAGAACTTCGTGTTGGAGAATTTCCGTGTTGGAGAAACTCCGTGTTGGAGAAACTCCGTTTTGGAGAAACTCCTTGTTGGAAAAACTCCGCGTTGGGAAATCTCCGTGTTGGAGAAACTTCGTGTTGGGGAAACGCCGTGATGGAGAAACTCCTTGTTGGAGAAACTCCGTGTTGGAGAAACTCCGTGTCGGAGAAACTCCGTGTTTGAGAAACTCCGTGTTGGAGAAACTTCGTGTTCGGGAAACTACGTGTTGGAGAAACTCCGTGTTGGAGACATTCCGTGTAGGAGATACTCCGTGTTCGAGAAACTCCGTGTTGGAGAAACTCCTTGTTGGAGGAACTCCTTGTTGGAGAAACTCCGTGTTGGAGAAACTCCGTGTCCTAGAAACTCCGTGTTGTAGAAACACGGTGTTGTAGAAACTCTGTGTTGGAGAAACTTTGTGTTGGAGAAACTCCGTGTTGTAGAAACTCCGTGTTGGAGAAACTCCGTGTTGCAGAAACTCCGTGTAGGAGAAATCCGTATCGGATAAACTCCGTGTTGGATAAACTCCGTGTTGGAGAAATTCCGTGTTGGAGAAACTCCGTTTTGGTGAAACTACGTGTTGGTGAAAAACTCCTTGTTGGAGAAACTCCTTGTTGGAGAAACTCCTTGTTGGAGAAACTCCGTGTAGGAGAAACTCTGTGTTGGAGAAAATTCGTGTTGGAGAAACTCCGTGTTGGGGATACTCCGTGTTTAAGAAACTCTATGTTGGAGCAACTCCGTGTAGGAGAAACTCCGTTTTGCAGAAACTCCGTGTTGGATAAAGTCCGTGTTGGGGAACTCCGTGTTGGGGAACTCCGTGTTGGGGAAACTCCGTGTTGGAGAAACTTCGTATTGGGGAAACTCCGTGTTGGGGAAACTCCGTGTTGGAGAAACTTCGTGTTGGAGAAACTCCTTGTTGCAGAAACTCTTTGTTGGAGAAGCTCCTTGACGGAGAAACTCCGCGTTGGAGAAATTCCGTGTTGGAGAAACTCCTTGTTGGATAAACTCCGTGTTGGAGAATCTCCGTGTTAGAGAAACTCTGTGTTGGAGAAACTCCGTGTTGTTGAAACTCTGTGTTGTAAAAACTTCGTGTTGAAGAAACTCCTTGTTGGAGAAACACCGTGTTGGATAAACTCCGTGTTGGAGAAACTTCGTGTTGGAGAAACTCCATGCTGTGGAAACTGGGTGTTGGAGAAACTCCGTTTTGGAGAAACTCCGTTTTGGAGAAACTCCGTGTTGGAGCAACTCCCTGTTGGAGAAACTCCCTGTTGGAAAAACTCCGTGTTAGAGAAACTTCGTGTTGGGGAACCTCCGTGTTGGAGAAACTTCGTATTTCAGAAACCCGTGTTGGGGAAACTCCGTGTTGGAGAAACTCCGTGTTGGAGAAACTCCGTGTTGTAGAAAATCCGTGTTGTAGAAACTCCGTGTTGGAGAAACTCCGTGTTGGAGGAACTCCTTGTTGGAGAAACTCCGTGTGTGAGAATCTCCGTGTTGGAGAAACTCCGTGTTGGAGAAACTCCGTGTTGGAGAAACACTGTGTTGTAGAAACTCCGTGTTGTAGATGGAAACTCCGTGTTTTAGAAACTCCGTGTTGGAGAAACATCGTGTGGGAGAAACTCCGTGTTGGAGAAACTCCGTGTTGAAGAAACTCAGTGTTGGAGAAACTGTGTTGGAGAAGATCCGTGTTGTAGAAAATCCGTGTTGTAGAAACTCGTGTTGGAGAATCTCCGTGTCGGAGAAACTACGTGTTGGAGAAACATCTTGTTGGTGAAACTCCTTGTTGGAGATACTTCGTGTTGGAGAAATTCCGTGTTGGAGAAAATTCGTCTTGGAGAAACTCTGTGTTGGGGAAACTCCGTGTTGTAGAAACTCCTTAATGGAGAAACTCTGTGTTGGAGAAACTCCGTGTTGGGGAAACTCCGTGTTTGAGAAACTCCGTGTTTCGGAAACTCCGTGTCGGAGAAACTCGGTGTTCGAGAAACTTTGTGTTGGAGAAACTCCATGTCGGAGAAACTCTTTGTTGGAGAAATTCTTTGTTGGAGAAACTCCGTCTTGGAGAAATTCCGTGTTCGAGAAACTCCATGTAGGAGAAACTCCTTGTTGGAGAAACTCCGTGTTGGGGAAAATCCGTGTTGGAGAAATTCCGTGTTGGAGAACTTCGTGTTTGAGAATTTCCGTGTTGGAGAAACTCCGTGTTGGAGAAACTCCGTTTTGGAGAAACTCCTTGTTGGAAAAACTCCGCGTTGGGGAAACTCCGTGTTGGAGAAACTTCGTGTTGGGGAAACGCCGTGATGGAGAAACTCCTTGTTGGAGAAACTCCGTGTTGGAGAAACTCCGTGTCGGAGAAACTCCGTGTTTGAGAAACTCCGTGTTGGAGAAACTTCGTGTTCGGGAAACTACGTGTTGGAGAAACTCCGTGTTGGAGACATTCCGTGTAGGAGATACTCCGTGTTCGAGAAACTCCGTGTTGGAGAAACTCCTTGTTGGAGGAACTCCTTGTTGGAGAAACTCCGTGTTGGAGAAACTCCGTGTCCTAGAAACTCCGTGTTGTAGAAACACGGTGTTGTAGAAACTCTGTGTTGGAGAAACTTTGTGTTGGAGAAACTCCGTGTTGTAGAAACTCCGTGTTGGAGAAACTCCGTGTTGCAGAAACTCCGTGTAGGAGAAATCCGTATCGGATAAACTCCGTGTTGGATAAACTCTGTGTTGGAGAAAGTCCGTGCCGGAGAAACTCCGTGTCGGAGAAACTTCCTGTTGGAGAAACTCCGTGTCGGAGAAACTTCGTGTTGGAGAAACTCCGTGTCGGAGAAGCTTCGTGTTGGTGAAAGTCCTTGTAGGAGAAACTCCTTGTTGGAGAAAATTCGTGTTGGAGAAACTCCATGTTGGAGAAAATTCGTGTTGGAGAAACTCTGTGTTGGGGAAAATCCGAATTGAAGAAACTCAGTGTTGTAGAAACTCCGTGTCGGAGAAACTCTGTGTCGGAGAAACTCCGTGTCGGAGAAATTCCCTGTCGGAGAAACTCTGTGTTGGAGAAACTCCGCGTTGAAGAAACTCCGTGTTGGAGTAACTCCGTGTTCGAGAAACTCCGTGTTGGAGAAATTCCGTGTCGTAGTAACTCCGGGTCGGAGAAACTCCGTGTCGGAGACACTCCGCGTTGGAGAAACTCCGTGTCGGAGAAGCTCGTGTTGGAGAAACTCCGTGCTTGTGAAACTCCGTTTTGTTGAAACTACGTGTTGGTGAAACTCCTTGTTGGAAAAACTCCTTGTTGGAGAAACTCCCTGTTGGAGAAACTCCTTTTTAGAGAAACTCCGTGTTGGGGAACCTCCGTGTTGGAGAAACTTCGTATTTCGGAAACTCGTGTTGGGGAAATTCCGTGTAGGAGAAACTCCGTGTTGGAGAAACTCCGTGTTGTAGAAGATTCGTGTTGTAGAAACTCCGTGTTGGAGAAACTCCGTGTTGGAGGAACTCCTTGTTGGAGAAACTCCGTGTGTGGGAATCTCCGTGTTGGAGAAACCTATTGTGGGAGAAACTCCGTGTTGGAGAAACTCCGTGTTGAAGAAACTCAGTGTTGGAGAAACTCTGTGTTGGAGAAGCTCCATGTTGTAGAAAATCCGTGTTGTAGAAACTCGTGTTGGAGAAACTCCGTGTCGGAGAAACTCCGTGTTGGATAAACATCTTGTTGGTGAAACTCCTTGTTGGAGATACTCCGTGTTGGAGAAACTCCGTGTTGGAGAAAATTCGTGTTGGAGAAACTCTGTGTTGGGGAAACTCCGTGTTGTAGAAACTTCGTAATGGAGAAACTCTGTGTTGGAGAAACTCCGTGTTGGGGAAACTCCGTGTTGGAGAAACTCCGTGTTTCGGAAACTCCGTGTCGGAGAAACTCGGTGTTCGAGAAACTTTGTGTTGGAGAAAATCCTTGTCGGAGAAACTCTTTGTTGGAGAAATTCTTTGTTGGAGAAACTCCGTCTTGGAGAAATTCCGTGTTGGAGAAACTCCATGTAGGAGAAACTCCTTGTTGGAGAAACTCCGTGTTGGGGAAAATCCGTGTTGGAGAAATTCCGTGTTGGAGAACTTCGTGTTTGAGAATTTCCGTGTTGGAGAAACTCCGTGTTGGAGAAACTCCGTTTTGGAGAAACTCCTTGTTGGAAAAACTCCGCGTTGGGGAAACTCCGTGTTGGAGAAACTTCGTGTTGGGGAAACGCCGTGATGGAGAAACTCCTTGTTGGAGAAACTCCGTGTTGGAGAAACTCCGTGTCGGAGAAACTCCGTGTTTGAGAAACTCCGTGTTGGAGAAACTTCGTGTTCGGGAAACTACGTGTTGGAGAAACTCCGTGTTGGAGACATTCCGTGTAGGAGATACTCCGTGTTCGAGAAACTCCGTGTTGGAGAAACTCCTTGTTGGAGGAACTCCTTGTTGGAGAAACTCCGTGTTGGAGAAACTCCGTGTCCTAGAAACTCCGTGTTGTAGAAACACGGTGTTGTAGAAACTCTGTGTTGGAGAAACTTTGTGTTGGAGAAACTCCGTGTTGTAGAAACTCCGTGTTGGAGAAACTCCGTGTTGCAGAAACTCCGTGTAGGAGAAATCCGTATCGGATAAACTCCGTGTTGGATAAACTCTGTGTTGGAGAAAGTCCGTGCCGGAGAAACTCCGTGTCGGAGAAACTTCCTGTTGGAGAAACTCCGTGTCGGAGAAACTTCGTGTTGGAGAAACTCCGTGTCGGAGAAGCTTCGTGTTGGTGAAAGTCCTTGTAGGAGAAACTCCTTGTTGGAGAAAATTCGTGTTGGAGAAACTCCATGTTGGAGAAAATTCGTGTTGGAGAAACTCTGTGTTGGGGAAAATCCGAATTGAAGAAACTCAGTGTTGTAGAAACTCCGTGTCGGAGAAACTCTGTGTCGGAGAAACTCCGTGTCGGAGAAATTCCCTGTCGGAGAAACTCTGTGTTGGAGAAACTCCGCGTTGAAGAAACTCCGTGTTGGAGTAACTCCGTGTTCGAGAAACTCCGTGTTGGAGAAATTCCGTGTCGTAGTAACTCCGGGTCGGAGAAACTCCGTGTCGGAGACACTCCGCGTTGGAGAAACTCCGTGTCGGAGAAGCTCGTGTTGGAGAAACTCCGTGCTTGTGAAACTCCGTTTTGTTGAAACTACGTGTTGGTGAAACTCCTTGTTGGAAAAACTCCTTGTTGGAGAAACTCCCTGTTGGAGAAACTCCTTTTTAGAGAAACTCCGTGTTGGGGAACCTCCGTGTTGGAGAAACTTCGTATTTCGGAAACTCGTGTTGGGGAAATTCCGTGTAGGAGAAACTCCGTGTTGGAGAAACTCCGTGTTGTAGAAGATTCGTGTTGTAGAAACTCCGTGTTGGAGAAACTCCGTGTTGGAGGAACTCCTTGTTGGAGAAACTCCGTGTGTGGGAATCTCCGTGTTGGAGAAACCTATTGTGGGAGAAACTCCGTGCTGGAGAAACTCCGTGTTGGGGAAACTCCGTGTTGGAGAAACTCCGTGTTGGAGAAACGCCTTGTTGGAGAAAGTCCTTGTTGGAGAAACTCCGTGTTGGAGAAATTCCGTTTTGGAGAAACTCCGTGTTGAAGAAACTCCGTGTTGGAGAAACTCTGTGTTGGAGAAATTCCGTGCTGTAGAAACTCCGGGTCGGAAAAACTCCGTGTCGGAGAAACTCCGCGTTGGGGAAACTCCGTGTTAGAGAAACTCCTTTTTGGAGAAACGCCTTGTTGGAGAAACTCCGTGTTGGAGAAACTCCGTGTTGCAGAAACTCCGTGTTGGAGAAATCCGTTTTGGATAAACTCCGTGTTGGATAAACTCCGTGTTGGAGAAACTCCGTGTCGGAGAAACTTCGTGTTGGAGAAACTCCGTGTCGAAGAAACTTCGTGTTGGAGAAACTCCCTGTTGGAGAACCTTCGTGTTGGTGAAACTACTTGTTGGAGAAACTCCTTGTTGGAGAAAATTCGTGTTGGAGAAACTCCATGTTGGAGAAAATTCGTGTTGGAGAAACTCTGTGTTGGGGAAACTCCGAATTGAAGAAACACAGTTTTGTAGAAACTCCGTGTTGGAGAAACTTTGTGTTGGAGAAACTCCGTGTTGGAGAAACTCCATGCTGGAGAAACTCCGTGTTGGAGAAACTTCGTGTTGGGGAATCTCCGTATTGGGGACACTCCGTGTTGGAGAGACTCCGTGTTGGAGAAAGTCCGTGTTGGAGAAACTCCTTGTGGCCGAAATTCTCTGTTGGAGAAACTCCGTCTTGTAGAAGCACCGTGTTGGAGACACTCCGTGTTGGAGAAACTTCGTGTTGGAGAACCTCCGTGCTGGAGTAACTCCGTGTTCGAGAAACTCCGTGTCGGAGAAACTCCGTGTTGGAGAAACTCCGTGTTGGAGAAACTCCGTGTTGGAGAAACTCCGTGTTGTAGAAAATCCGTGTTGTAGAAACTCCGTGTTGGAGAAACTCCGTGTTGGAGGAACTCCTTGTTGGAGAAACTCCGTGTGTGAGAATCTCCGTGTTGGAGAAACTCCGTGTTGGAGAAACTCCGTGTTGGAGAAACACTGTGTTGTAGAAACTCCGTGTTGTAGATAGAAACTCCGTGTTTTAGAAACTCCGTGTTGGAGAAACATCGTGTGGGAGAAACTCCGTGTTGGAGAAACTCCGTGTTGAAGAAACTCAGTGTTGGAGAAACTCTGTGTTGGAGAAGATCCATGTTGTAGAAAATCCGTGTTGTAGAAACTCGTGTTGGAGAATCTCCGTGTCGGAGAAACTACGTGTTGGAGAAACATCTTGTTGGTGAAACTCCTTGTTGGAGATACTTCGTGTTGGAGAAATTCCGTGTTGGAGAAAATTCGTGTTGGAGAAACTCTGTGTTGGGGAAACTCCGTGTTGTAGAAACTCCTTAATGGAGAAACTCTGTGTTGGAGAAACTCCGTGTTGGGGAAACTCCGTGTTTGAGAAACTCCGTGTTTCGGAAACTCCGTGTCGGAGAAACTCGGTGTTCGAGAAACTTTGTGTTGGAGAAACTCCATGTCGGAGAAACTCTTTGTTGGAGAAATTCTTTGTTGGAGAAACTCCGTCTTGGAGAAATTCCGTGTTCGAGAAACTCCATGTAGGAGAAACTCCTTGTTGGAGAAACTCCGTGTTGGGGAAAATCCGTGTTGGAGAAATTCCGTGTTGGAGAACTTCGTGTTGGAGAATTTCCGTGTTGGAGAAACTCCGTGTTGGAGAAACTCCGTTTTGGAGAAACTCCTTGTTGGAAAAACTCCGCGTTGGGGAAACTCCGTGTTGGAGAAACTTCGTGTTGGGGAAACGCCGTGATGGAGAAACTCCTTGTTGGAGAAACTCCGTGTTGGAGAAACTCCGTGTCGGAGAAACTCCGTGTTTGAGAAACTCCGTGTTGGAGAAACTTCGTGTTCGGGAAACTACGTGTTGGAGAAACTCCGTGTTGGAGACATTCCGTGTAGGAGATACTCCGTGTTCGAGAAACTCCGTGTTGGAGAAACTCCTTGTTGGAGGAACTCCTTGTTGGAGAAACTCCGTGTTGGAGAAACTCCGTGTCCTAGAAACTCCGTGTTGTAGAAACACGGTGTTGTAGAAACTCTGTGTTGGAGAAACTTTGTGTTGGAGAAACTCCGTGTTGTAGAAACTCCGTGTTGGAGAAACTCCGTGTTGCAGAAACTCCGTGTAGGAGAAATCCGTATCGGATAAACTCCGTGTTGGATAAACTCCGTGTTGGAGAAATTCCGTGTTGGAGAAACTCCGTTTTGGTGAAACTACGTGTTGGTGAAAAACTCCTTGTTGGAGAAACTCCTTGTTGGAGAAACTCCTTGTTGGAGAAACTCCGTGTAGGAGAAACTCTGTGTTGGAGAAAATTCGTGTTGGAGAAACTCCGTGTTGGGGATACTCCGTGTTTAAGAAACTCTATGTTGGAGCAACTCCGTGTAGGAGAAACTCCGTTTTGCAGAAACTCCGTGTTGGATAAAGTCCGTGTTGGGGAACTCCGTGTTGGGGAACTCCGTGTTGGGGAAACTCCGTGCTGAAGAAACTCCGTGTTGGGGAAACTCCGTGTTGGAGAAACTCCGTGTTGGAGAAACGCCTTGTTGGAGAAAGTCCTTGTTGGAGAAACTCCGTGTTGGAGAAATTCCGTGTTGGAGAAACTCCGTGTTGAAGAAACTCCGTGTTGGAGAAACTCTGTGTTGGAGAAATTCCGTGCTGTAGAAACTCCGGGTCGGAAAAACTCCGTGTCGGAGAAACTCCGCGTTGGGGAAACTCCGTGTTAGAGAAACTCCTTTTTGGAGAAACGCCTTGTTGGAGAAACTCCGTGTTGGAGAAACTCCGTGTTGCAGAAACTCCGTGTTGGAGAAATCCGTTTTGGATAAACTCCGTGTTGGATAAACTCCGTGTTGGAGAAACTCCGTGTCGGAGAAACTTCGTGTTGGAGAAACTCCGTGTCGAAGAAACTTCGTGTTGGAGAAACTCCCTGTTGGAGAAACTTCGTGTTGGTGAAACTACTTGTTGGAGAAACTCCTTGTTGGAGAAAATTCGTGTTGGAGAAACTCCATGTTGGAGAAAATTCGTGTTGGAGAAACTCTGTGTTGGGGAAACTCCGAATTGAAGAAACACAGTGTTGTAGAAACTCCGTGTTGGAGAAACTTCGTGTTGGAGAAACTCCGTGTTGGAGAAACTCCATGCTGGAGAAACTCCGTGTTGGAGAAACTTCGTGTTGGGGAAACTCCGTATTGGGGACACTCCGTGTTGGAGAGACTCCGTGTTGGAGAAAGTCCGTGTTGGAGAAACTCCTTGTGGCCGAAATTCTCTGTTGGAGAAACTCCGTCTTGTAGAAGCACCGTGTTGGAGACACTCCGTGTTGGAGAAACTTCGTGTTGGAGAACCTCCGTGCTGGAGTAACTCCGTGTTCGAGAAACTCCGTGTCGGAGAAACTCCGTGTTGGAGAAACTCCTTGTTGGAGAAACTCCGTGTTGGAGAAACTCTGTGTTGGAGAAAATTCGTGTTGGAGAAACTCCGTGTTGGGGATACTCCGTGTTTAAGAAACTCTATGTTGGAGCAACTCCGTGTAGGAGAAACTCCGTTTTGCAGAAACTCCGTGTTGGATAAAGTCCGTGTTGGGGAACTCCGTGTTGGGGAACTCCGTGTTGGGGAAACTCCGTGTTGGAGAAACTTCGTGTTGGAGAAACTCCTTGTTGCAGAAACTCTTTGTTGGAGAAGCTCCTTGACGGAGAAACTCCGCGTTGGAGAAATTCCGTGTTGGAGAAACTCCTTGTTGGATAAACTCCGTGTTGGAGAATCTCCGTGTTAGAGAAACTCTGTGTTGGAGAAACTCCGTGTTGTTGAAACTCTGTGTTGTAAAAACTTCGTGTTGAAGAAACTCCTTGTTGGAGAAACACCGTGTTGGATAAACTCCGTGTTGGAGAAACTTCGTGTTGGAGAAACTCCATGCTGTGGAAACTGGGTGTTGGAGAAACTCCGTTTTGGAGAAACTCCGTTTTGGAGAAACTCCGTGTTGGAGCAACTCCCTGTTGGAGAAACGCCCTGTTGGAAAAACTCCGTGTTAGAGAAACTTCGTGTTGGGGAACCTCCGTGTTGGAGAAACTTCGTATTTCAGAAACCCGTGTTGGGGAAACTCCGTGTTGGAGAAACTCCGTGTTGGAGAAACTCCGTGTTGTAGAAAATCCGTGTTGTAGAAACTCCGTGTTGGAGAAACTCCGTGTTGGAGGAACTCCTTGTTGGAGAAACTCCGTGTGTGAGAATCTCCGTGTTGGAGAAACTCCGTGTTGGAGAAACTCCGTGTTGGAGAAACACTGTGTTGTAGAAACTCCGTGTTGTAGATAGAAACTCCGTGTTTTAGAAACTCCGTGTTGGAGAAACATCGTGTGGGAGAAACTCCGTGTTGGAGAAACTCCGTGTTGAAGAAACTCAGTGTTGGAGAAACTCTGTGTTGGAGAAGATCCATGTTGTAGAAAATCCGTGTTGTAGAAACTCGTGTTGGAGAATCTCCGTGTCGGAGAAACTACGTGTTGGAGAAACATCTTGTTGGTGAAACTCCTTGTTGGAGATACTTCGTGTTGGAGAAATTCCGTGTTGGAGAAAATTCGTGTTGGAGAAACTCTGTGTTGGGGAAACTCCGTGTTGTAGAAACTCCTTAATGGAGAAACTCTGTGTTGGAGAAACTCCGTGTTGGGGAAACTCCGTGTTTGAGAAACTCCGTGTTTCGGAAACTCCGTGTCGGAGAAACTCGGTGTTCGAGAAACTTTGTGTTGGAGAAACTCCATGTCGGAGAAACTCTTTGTTGGAGAAATTCTTTGTTGGAGAAACTCCGTCTTGGAGAAATTCCGTGTTCGAGAAACTCCATGTAGGAGAAACTCCTTGTTGGAGAAACTCCGTGTTGGGGAAAATCCGTGTTGGAGAAATTCCGTGTTGGAGAACTTCGTGTTGGAGAATTTCCGTGTTGGAGAAACTCCGTGTTGGAGAAACTCCGTTTTGGAGAAACTCCTTGTTGGAAAAACTCCGCGTTGGGGAATCTCCGTGTTGGAGAAACTTCGTGTTGGGGAAACGCCGTGATGGAGAAACTCCTTGTTGGAGAAACTCCGTGTTGGAGAAACTCCGTGTCGGAGAAACTCCGTGTTTGAGAAACTCCGTGTTGGAGAAACTTCGTGTTCGGGAAACTACGTGTTGGAGAAACTCCGTGTTGGAGACATTCCGTGTAGGAGATACTTCGTGTTCGAGAAACTCCGTGTTGGAGAAACTCCTTGTTGGAGGAACTCCTTGTTGGAGAAACTCCGTGTTGGAGAAACTCCGTGTCCTAGAAACTCCGTGTTGTAGAAACACGGTGTTGTAGAAACTCTGTGTTGGAGAAACTTTGTGTTGGAGAAACTCCGTGTTGTAGAAACTCCGTGTTGGAGAAACTCCGTGTTGCAGAAACTCCGTGTAGGAGAAATCCGTATCGGATAAACTCCGTGTTGGATAAACTCCGTGTTGGAGAAATTCCGTGTTGGAGAAACTCCGTTTTGGTGAAACTACGTGTTGGTGAAAAACTCCTTGTTGGAGAAACTCCTTGTTGGAGAAACTCCTTGTTGGAGAAACTCCGTGTAGGAGAAACTCTGTGTTGGAGAAAATTCGTGTTGGAGAAACTCCGTGTTGGGGATACTCCGTGTTTAAGAAACTCTATGTTGGAGCAACTCCGTGTAGGAGAAACTCCGTTTTGCAGAAACTCCGTGTTGGATAAAGTCCGTGTTGGGGAACTCCGTGTTGGGGAACTCCGTGTTGGGGAAACTCCGTGCTGAAGAAACTCCGTGTTGGGGAAACTCCGTGTTGGGGAAACTCCGTGTTGGAGAAACTTCGTGTTGGAGAAACTCCTTGTTGCAGAAACTCTTTGTTGGAGAAGCTCCTTGACGGAGAAACTCCGCGTTGGAGAAATTCCGTGTTGGAGAAACTCCTTGTTGGATAAACTCCGTGTTGGAGAATCTCCGTGTTAGAGAAACTCTGTGTTGGAGAAACTCCGTGTTGTTGAAACTCTGTGTTGTAAAAACTTCGTGTTGAAGAAACTCCTTGTTGGAGAAACACCGTGTTGGATAAACTCCGTGTTGGAGAAACTTCGTGTTGGAGAAACTCCATGCTGTGGAAACTGGGTGTTGGAGAAACTCCGTTTTGGAGAAACTCCGTTTTGGAGAAACTCCGTGTTGGAGCAACTCCCTGTTGGAGAAACTCCCTGTTGGAAAAACTCCGTGTTAGAGAAACTTCGTGTTGGGGAACCTCCGTGTTGTAGAAACTCCGTGTTGTAGATGGAAACTCCGTGTTTTAGAAACTCCGTGTTGGAGAAACATCGTGTGGGAGAAACTCCGTGTTGGAGAAACTCCGTGTTGAAGAAACTCAGTGTTGGAGAAACTGTGTTGGAGAAGATCCGTATTGTAGAAAATCCGTGTTGTAGAAACTCGTGTTGGAGAATCTCCGTGTCGGAGAAACTACGTGTTGGAGAAACATCTTGTTGGTGAAACTCCTTGTTGGAGATACTTCGTGTTGGAGAAATTCCGTGTTGGAGAAAATTCGTCTTGGAGAAACTCTGTGTTGGGGAAACTCCGTGTTGGGGAAAATCCGTGTTGGAGAAATTCCGTGTTGGAGAACTTCGTGTTGGAGAATTTCCGTGTTGGAGAAACTCCGTGTTGGAGAAACTCCGTTTTGGAGAAACTCCTTGTTGGAAAAACTCCGCGTTGGGGAAACTCCGTGTTGGAGAAACTTCGTGTTGGGGAAACGCCGTGATGGAGAAACTCCTTGTTGGAGAAACTCCGTGTTGGAGAAACTCCGTGTCGGAGAAACTCCGTGTTTGAGAAACTCCGTGTTGGAGAAACTTCGTGTTCGGAAAACTACGTGTTGGAGAAACTCCGTGTTGGAGACATTCCGTGTAGGAGATACTCCGTGTTCGAGAAACTCCGTGTTGGAGAAACTCCTTGTTGGAGGAACTCCTTGTTGGAGAAACTCCGTGTTGGAGAAACTCCGTGTCCTAGAAACTCCGTGTTGTAGAAACACGGTGTTGTAGAAACTCTGTGTTGGAGAAACTTTGTGTTGGAGAAACTCCGTGTAGTAGAAACTCCGTGTTGGAGAAACTCCGTGTTGCAGAAACTCCGTGTAGGAGAAATCCGTATCGGATAAACTCCGTGTTGGATAAACTCCGTGTTGGAGAAATTCCGTGTTGGAGAAACTCCGTTTTGGTGAAACTACGTGTTGGTGAAAAACTCCTTGTTGGAGAAACTCCTTGTTGGAGAAACTCCTTGTTGGAGAAACTCCGTGTAGGAGAAACTCTGTGTTGGAGAAAATTCGTGTTGGAGAAACTCCGTGTTGGGGATACTCCGTGTTTAAGAAACTCTATGTTGGAGCAACTCCGTGTAGGAGAAACTCCGTTTTGCAGAAACTCCGTGTTGGATAAAGTCCGTGTTGGGGAACTCCGTGTTGGGGAACTCCGTGTTGGGGAAACTCCGTGCTGAAGAAACTCCGTGTTGGGGAAACTCCGTGTTGGAGAAACTCCGTGTTGGAGAAACGCCTTGTTGGAGAAAGTCCTTGTTGGAGAAACTCCGTGTTGGAGAAATTCCGTGTTGGAGAAACTCCGTGTTGAAGAAACTCCGTGTTGGAGAAACTCTGTGTTGGAGAAATTCCGTGCTGTAGAAACTCCGGGTCGGAAAAACTCCGTGTCGGAGAAACTCCGCGTTGGGGAAACTCCGTGTTAGAGAAACTCCTTTTTGGAGAAACGCCTTGTTGGAGAAACTCCGTGTTGGAGAAACTCCGTGTTGCAGAAACTCCGTGTTGGAGAAATCCGTTTTGGATAAACTCCGTGTTGGATAAACTCCGTGTTGGAGAAACTCCGTGTCGGAGAAACTTCGTGTTGGAGAAACTCCGTGTCGAAGAAACTTCGTGTTGGAGAAACTCCCTGTTGGAGAAACTTCGTGTTGGTGAAACTACTTGTTGGAGAAACTCCTTGTTGGAGAAAATTCGTGTTGGAGAAACTCCATGTTGGAGAAAATTCGTGTTGGAGAAACTCTGTGTTGGGGAAACTCCGAATTGAAGAAACACAGTGTTGTAGAAACTCCGTGTTGGAGAAACTTCGTGTTGGAGAAACTCCGTGTTGGAGAAACTCCATGCTGGAGAAACTCCGTGTTGGAGAAACTTCGTGTTGGGGAAACTCCGTATTGGGGACACTCCGTGTTGGAGAGACTCCGTGTTGGAGAAAGTCCGTGTTGGAGAAACTCCTTGTGGCCGAAATTCTCTGTTGGAGAAACTCCGTCTTGTAGAAGCACCGTGTTGGAGACACTCCGTGTTGGAGAAACTTCGTGTTGGAGAACCTCCGTGCTGGAGTAACTCCGTGTTCGAGAAACTCCGTGTCGGAGAAACTCCGTGTTGGAGAAACTCCTTGTTGGAGAAACTCCGTGTTGGAGAAACTCTGTGTTGGAGAAAATTCGTGTTGGAGAAACTCCGTGTTGGGGATACTCCGTGTTTAAGAAACTCTATGTTGGAGCAACTCCGTGTAGGAGAAACTCCGTTTTGCAGAAACTCCGTGTTGGATAAAGTCCGTGTTGGGGAACTCCGTGTTGGGGAACTCCGTGTTGGGGAAACTCCGTGTTGGAGAAACTTCGTGTTGGAGAAACTCCTTGTTGCAGAAACTCTTTGTTGGAGAAGCTCCTTGACGGAGAAACTCCGCGTTGGAGAAATTCCGTGTTGGAGAAACTCCTTGTTGGATAAACTCCGTGTTGGAGAATCTCCGTGTTAGAGAAACTCTGTGTTGGAGAAACTCCGTGTTGTTGAAACTCTGTGTTGTAAAAACTTCGTGTTGAAGAAACTCCTTGTTGGAGAAACACCGTGTTGGATAAACTCCGTGTTGGAGAAACTTCGTGTTGGAGAAACTCCATGCTGTGGAAACTGGGTGTTGGAGAAACTCCGTTTTGGAGAAACTCCGTTTTGGAGAAACTCCGTGTTGGAGCAACTCCCTGTTGGAGAAACGCCCTGTTGGAAAAACTCCGTGTTAGAGAAACTTCGTGTTGGGGAACCTCCGTGTTGGAGAAACTTCGTATTTCAGAAACCCGTGTTGGGGAAACTCCGTGTTGGAGAAACTCCGTGTTGGAGAAACTCCGTGTTGTAGAAAATCCGTGTTGTAGAAACTCCGTGTTGGAGAAACTCCGTGTTGGAGGAACTCCTTGTTGGAGAAACTCCGTGTGTGAGAATCTCCGTGTTGGAGAAACTCCGTGTTGGAGAAACTCCGTGTTGGAGAAACACTGTGTTGTAGAAACTCCGTGTTGTAGATAGAAACTCCGTGTTTTAGAAACTCCGTGTTGGAGAAACATCGTGTGGGAGAAACTCCGTGTTGGAGAAACTCCGTGTTGAAGAAACTCAGTGTTGGAGAAACTCTGTGTTGGAGAAGATCCATGTTGTAGAAAATCCGTGTTGTAGAAACTCGTGTTGGAGAATCTCCGTGTCGGAGAAACTACGTGTTGGAGAAACATCTTGTTGGTGAAACTCCTTGTTGGAGATACTTCGTGTTGGAGAAATTCCGTGTTGGAGAAAATTCGTGTTGGAGAAACTCTGTGTTGGGGAAACTCCGTGTTGTAGAAACTCCTTAATGGAGAAACTCTGTGTTGGAGAAACTCCGTGTTGGGGAAACTCCGTGTTTGAGAAACTCCGTGTTTCGGAAACTCCGTGTCGGAGAAACTCGGTGTTCGAGAAACTTTGTGTTGGAGAAACTCCATGTCGGAGAAACTCTTTGTTGGAGAAATTCTTTGTTGGAGAAACTCCGTCTTGGAGAAATTCCGTGTTCGAGAAACTCCATGTAGGAGAAACTCCTTGTTGGAGAAACTCCGTGTTGGGGAAAATCCGTGTTGGAGAAATTCCGTGTTGGAGAACTTCGTGTTGGAGAATTTCCGTGTTGGAGAAACTCCGTGTTGGAGAAACTCCGTTTTGGAGAAACTCCTTGTTGGAAAAACTCCGCGTTGGGGAATCTCCGTGTTGGAGAAACTTCGTGTTGGGGAAACGCCGTGATGGGGAAACTCCGTGTTGGAGAAACTCCGTGTCGGAGAAACTCCGTGTTTGAGAAACTCCGTGTTGGAGAAACTTCGTGTTCGGGAAACTACGTGTTGGAGAAACTCCGTGTTGGAGACATTCCGTGTAGGAGATACTCCGTGTTCGAGAAACTCCGTGTTGGAGAAACTCCTTGTTGGAGGAACTCCTTGTTGGAGAAACTCCGTGTTGGAGAAACTCCGTGTCCTAGAAACTCCGTGTTGTAGAAACACGGTGTTGTAGAAACTCTGTGTTGGAGAAACTTTGTGTTGGAGAAACTCCGTGTTGTAGAAACTCCGTGTTGGAGAAACTCCGTGTTGCAGAAACTCCGTGTAGGAGAAATCCGTATCGGATAAACTCCGTGTTGGATAAACTCCGTGTTGGAGAAATTCCGTGTTGGAGAAACTCCGTTTTGGTGAAACTACGTGTTGGTGAAAAACTCCTTGTTGGAGAAACTCCTTGTTGGAGAAACTCCTTGTTGGAGAAACTCCGTGTAGGAGAAACTCTGTGTTGGAGAAAATTCGTGTTGGAGAAACTCCGTGTTGGGGATACTCCGTGTTTAAGAAACTCTATGTTGGAGCAACTCCGTGTAGGAGAAACTCCGTTTTGCAGAAACTCCGTGTTGGATAAAGTCCGTGTTGGGGAACTCCGTGTTGGGGAACTCCGTGTTGGGGAAACTCCGTGTTGGAGAAACTTCGTAGTGGGGAAACTCCGTGTTGGGGAAACTCCGTGTTGGAGAAACTTCGTGTTGGAGAAACTCCTTGTTGCAGAAACTCTTTGTTGGAGAAGCTCCTTGACGGAGAAACTCCGCGTTGGAGAAATTCCGTGTTGGAGAAACTCCTTGTTGGATAAACTCCGTGTTGGAGAATCTCCGTGTTAGAGAAACTCTGTGTTGGAGAAACTCCGTGTTGTTGAAACTCTGTGTTGTAAAAACTTCGTGTTGAAGAAACTCCTTGTTGGAGAAACACCGTGTTGGATAAACTCCGTGTTGGAGAAACTTCGTGTTGGAGAAACTCCATGCTGTGGAAACTGGGTGTTGGAGAAACTCCGTTTTGGAGAAACTCCGTTTTGGAGAAACTCCGTGTTGGAGCAACTCCCTGTTGGAGAAACTCCCTGTTGGAAAAACTCCGTGTTAGAGAAACTTCGTGTTGGGGAACCTCCGTGTTGGAGAAACTTCGTATTTCAGAAACCCGTGTTGGGGAAACTCCGTGTTGGAGAAACTCCGTGTTGGAGAAACTCCGTGTTGTAGAAAATCCGTGTTGTAGAAACTCCGTGTTGGAGAAACTCCGTGTTGGAGGAACTCCTTGTTGGAGAAACTCCGTGTGTGAGAATCTCCGTGTTGGAGAAACTCCGTGTTGGAGAAACTCCGTGTTGGAGAAACACTGTGTTGTAGAAACTCCGTGTTGTAGATGGAAACTCCGTGTTTTAGAAACTCCGTGTTGGAGAAACATCGTGTGGGAGAAACTCCGTGTTGGAGAAACTCCGTGTTGAAGAAACTCAGTGTTGGAGAAACTGTGTTGGAGAAGATCCGTGTTGTAGAAAATCCGTGTTGTAGAAACTCGTGTTGGAGAATCTCCGTGTCGGAGAAACTACGTGTTGGAGAAACATCTTGTTGGTGAAACTCCTTGTTGGAGATACTTCGTGTTGGAGAAATTCCGTGTTGGAGAAAATTCGTCTTGGAGAAACTCTGTGTTGGGGAAACTCCGTGTTGTAGAAACTCCTTAATGGAGAAACTCTGTGTTGGAGAAACTCCGTGTTGGGGAAACTCCGTGTTTGAGAAACTCCGTGTTTCGGAAACTCCGTGTCGGAGAAACTCGGTGTTCGAGAAACTTTGTGTTGGAGAAACTCCATGTCGGAGAAACTCTTTGTTGGAGAAATTCTTTGTTGGAGAAACTCCGTCTTGGAGAAATTCCGTGTTCGAGAAACTCCATGTAGGAGAAACTCCTTGTTGGAGAAACTCCGTGTTGGGGAAAATCCGTGTTGGAGAAATTCCGTGTTGGAGAACTTCGTGTTTGAGAATTTCCGTGTTGGAGAAACTCCGTGTTGGAGAAACTCCGTTTTGGAGAAACTCCTTGTTGGAAAAACTCCGCGTTGGGGAAACTCCGTGTTGGAGAAACTTCGTGTTGGGGAAACGCCGTGATGGAGAAACTCCTTGTTGGAGAAACTCCGTGTTGGAGAAACTCCGTGTCGGAGAAACTCCGTGTTTGAGAAACTCCGTGTTGGAGAAACTTCGTGTTCGGGAAACTACGTGTTGGAGAAACTCCGTGTTGGAGACATTCCGTGTAGGAGATACTCCGTGTTCGAGAAACTCCGTGTTGGAGAAACTCCTTGTTGGAGGAACTCCTTGTTGGAGAAACTCCGTGTTGGAGAAACTCCGTGTCCTAGAAACTCCGTGTTGTAGAAACACGGTGTTGTAGAAACTCTGTGTTGGAGAAACTTTGTGTTGGAGAAACTCCGTGTTGTAGAAACTCCGTGTTGGAGAAACTCCGTGTTGCAGAAACTCCGTGTAGGAGAAATCCGTATCGGATAAACTCCGTGTTGGATAAACTCTGTGTTGGAGAAAGTCCGTGCCGGAGAAACTCCGTGTCGGAGAAACTTCCTGTTGGAGAAACTCCGTGTCGGAGAAACTTCGTGTTGGAGAAACTCCGTGTCGGAGAAGCTTCGTGTTGGTGAAAGTCCTTGTAGGAGAAACTCCTTGTTGGAGAAAATTCGTGTTGGAGAAACTCCATGTTGGAGAAAATTCGTGTTGGAGAAACTCTGTGTTGGGGAAAATCCGAATTGAAGAAACTCAGTGTTGTAGAAACTCCGTGTCGGAGAAACTCTGTGTCGGAGAAACTCCGTGTCGGAGAAATTCCCTGTCGGAGAAACTCTGTGTTGGAGAAACTCCGCGTTGAAGAAACTCCGTGTTGGAGTAACTCCGTGTTCGAGAAACTCCGTGTTGGAGAAATTCCGTGTCGTAGTAACTCCGGGTCGGAGAAACTCCGTGTCGGAGACACTCCGCGTTGGAGAAACTCCGTGTCGGAGAAGCTCGTGTTGGAGAAACTCCGTGCTTGTGAAACTCCGTTTTGTTGAAACTACGTGTTGGTGAAACTCCTTGTTGGAAAAACTCCTTGTTGGAGAAACTCCCTGTTGGAGAAACTCCTTTTTAGAGAAACTCCGTGTTGGGGAACCTCCGTGTTGGAGAAACTTCGTATTTCGGAAACTCGTGTTGGGGAAATTCCGTGTAGGAGAAACTCCGTGTTGGAGAAACTCCGTGTTGTAGAAGATTCGTGTTGTAGAAACTCCGTGTTGGAGAAACTCCGTGTTGGAGGAATTCCTTGTTGGAGAAACTCCGTGTGTGGGAATCTCCGTGTTGGAGAAACCTATTGTGGGAGAAACTCCGTGTTGGAGAAACTCCGTGTTGAAGAAACTCAGTGTTGGAGAAACTCTGTGTTGGAGAAGCTCCATGTTGTAGAAAATCCGTGTTGTAGAAACTCGTGTTGGAGAAACTCCGTGTCGGAGAAACTCCGTGTTGGATAAACATCTTGTTGGTGAAACTCCTTGTTGGAGATACTCCGTGTTGGAGAAACTCCGTGTTGGAGAAAATTCGTGTTGGAGAAACTCTGTGTTGGGGAAACTCCGTGTTGTAGAAACTTCGTAATGGAGAAACTCTGTGTTGGAGAAACTCCGTGTTGGGGAAACTCCGTGTTGGAGAAACTCCGTGTTTCGGAAACTCCGTGTCGGAGAAACTCGGTGTTCGAGAAACTTTGTGTTGGAGAAAATCCTTGTCGGAGAAACTCTTTGTTGGAGAAATTCTTTGTTGGAGAAACTCCGTCTTGGAGAAATTCCGTGTTGGAGAAACTCCATGTAGGAGAAACTCCTTGTTGGAGAAACTCCGTGTTGGGGAAAATCCGTGTTGGAGAAATTCCGTGTTGGAGAACTTCGTGTTGGAGAATTTCCGTGTTGGAGAAACTCCGTGTTGGAGAAACTCCGTGTTGTAGAAAATCCGTGTTGTAGAAACTCCGTGTTGGAGAAACTCCGTGTTGGAGGAACTCCTTGTTGGAGAAACTCCGTGTGTGAGAATCTCCGTGTTGGAGAAACTCCGTGTTGGAGAAACTCCGTGTTGGAGAAACACTGTGTTGTAGAAACTCCGTGTTGTAGATGGAAACTCCGTGTTTTAGAAACTCCGTGTTGGAGAAACATCGTGTGGGAGAAACTCCGTGTTGGAGAAACTCCGTGTTGAAGAAACTCAGTGTTGGAGAAACTCTGTGTTGGAGAAGATCCGTGTTGTAGAAAATCCGTGTTGTAGAAACTCGTGTTGGAGAATCTCCGTGTCGGAGAAACTACGTGTTGGAGAAACATCTTGTTGGTGAAACTCCTTGTTGGAGATACTTCGTGTTGGAGAAATTCCGTGTTGGAGAAAATTCGTGTTGGAGAAACTCTGTGTTGGGGAAACTCCGTGTTGTAGAAACTTCGTAATGGAGAAACTCTGTGTTGGAGAAACTCCGTGTTGGGGAAACTCCGTGTTCGAGAAACTCCGTGTTGGAGAAATTCCGTGTCGTAGTAACTCCGGGTCGGAGAAACTCCGTGTCGGAGACACTCCGCGTTGGAGAAACTCCGTGTCGGAGAAGCTCGTGTTGGAGAAACTCCGTGCTTGAGAAACTCCGTTTTGTTGAAACTACGTGTTGGTGAAACTCCTTGTTGGAAAAACTCCTTGTTGGAGAAACTCCCTGTTGGAGAAACTCCCTGTTGGAGAAATTCCTTTTTAGAGAAACTCCGTGTTGTGGAACCTCCGTGTTGGAGAAACTTCGTATTTCGGAAACTCGTGTTGGGGAAACTCCGTGTAGGAGAAACTCCGTGTTGGAGAAACTCCGTGTTGTAGAAAATCCGTGTTGTAGAAACTCCGTGTTGGAGAAACTCCGTGTGTGAGAATCTCCGTGTTGGAGAAACTTCGTGTGGGAGAAACTCCGTGTTGGAGAAACTCCGTGTTGAAGAAACTCAGTGTTGGAGAAACTCTGTGTTGGAGAAGCTCCATGTTGTAGAAAATCCGTGTTGTAGAAACTCGTGTTGGAGAAACTCCGTGTCGGAGAAACTCCGTGTTGGAGAAACATCTTGTTGGTGAAACTCCTTGTTGGAGATACTCCGTGTTGGAGAAACTCCGTGTTGGAGAAAATTCGTGTTGGAGAAACTCTGTGTTGGGGAAACTCCGTGTTGTAGAAACTCCGTAATGGAGAAACTCTGTGTTGGAGAAACTCCGTGTTGGGGAAACTCCGTGTTGGAGAAACTCCGTGTTTCGGAAACTCCGTGTCGAAGAAACTCGGTGTTCGAGAAACTTTGAGTTGGAGAAAATCCTTGTCGGAGAAACTCTTTGTTGGAGAAATTCTTTGTTGGAGAAACTCCGTCTTGGAGAAATTCCGTGTTGGAGAAACTCCATGTAGGAGAAACTCCTTGTTGGAGAAACTCCGTGTGGGGGAAAATCCGTGTTGGAGAAATTCCGTGTTGGAGAACTTCGTGTTGGAGAATTTCCGTGTTGGAGAAACTCCGTGTTGGAGAAACTCCGCTTTGGAGAAACTCCTTGTTGGAAAATCTCCGTGTTGGAGAAACTTCGTGTTGGAGAAACTCCGTGTTGGAGAAATTCCGTGTTGGAGATACTCCGTGTTAGAGAAACTCCGTGTTGGAGAAACTCCTTGTTGGAGGAACTCGTTGTTGGAGAAACTCCGTGTTGGAGAAACTCCGTGTAGGAGAAACTCTGTGTTGGAGAAACTCCGTGTTGGAGAAACTCCGTGTCCTAGAAACTCCGTGTTGTAGAAACACGGTGTTGTAGAAAATCTGTGTTGGAGAAACTTCGTGTTGGAGAAACTCCGTTTTGTTGAAACTCCGTGTTGGAGAAACTCCGTGTTGCAAAAACTCCGTGTTGGAGAAATCTGTATTGGATAAACTCCGTGTTGGATAAACTCCGTGTTGGAGAATGTCCGTGTCGGAGAAACTCCGTGTCGGAGAAACTTCGTGTTGGAGAAACTCCGTGTCGGAGAAACTTCATGTTGGAGAAACTCCCTGTTGGAGAAACTTCGTGTTGGTGAAACTCCTTGTTGGAGAAACACCTTGTAGGGAGAAAATACGTGTTGGAGAAACTCCATGTTGGAGAAAAGTCGTGTTGGAGAAACTCTGTGTTGGGGAAACTCCAAATTGAAGGAACTCAGTGTTGTAGAAACTCCGTGTGGGAGAAACATCGTGTTCGAGAAACTAAGTGTTGGAGAAATTCCGTGTCGTAGAAACTCCGGGTCGGAGAAACTCCGTATCGGAGTCACTCCGTGTTGGAGAAACTCCGTGTCGGAGAAGCTCGTGTTGGAGAAACTCCGTTTTTGAGAAACTCTGTTTTGTTGAAACTACGTGTTGGTGAAACTCCTTGTTGGAGAAACTCCGTGTTGGAGAAACTCCGTTTTGCAGAAACTCTGTGTTGGAGAAACTCCGTGTTGGGGAAACTACGTGTTGGAGAAATTTCGTGTTGGGGAAACTTCGTGTTGGGGAAACTCTGTGTTGGAGAAACTCCGTGTTGGGGAAACTCCGTGTTGGAGAAATTCCGTGCTGGAGAAACTCCGTGTTGTGGAAACTCCGTGTTGGAGAAACTCCGTGTTGGAGAAACGCCTTGTTGGAGAAAGTCTTTGTTGGAGAAACTCCGTGTTGGAGAAACTACCTTTTATAGGAATTTCGTGTTGGAGAAACTCCGTGTTGGAGAAACTCTTTGTTGTGTAAACTCCGTTTTTGAGAAACTCCGAGTTTTGAGAAACTCCGTGTTGGAGAAACTCCTTGTTGCAGAAATTCTTTGCTGGAGAAACACTTTGTTGGAGAAACTCCGTGTTGTAGAAACACCGTGTTGGGGAAACTGCGTGTCGGAGAAACTTCGTGTCGGAGAAACTCCGTGTCGGAGAAACTCCCTGTCTGAGAGACTCCGTGCTGGAGTAACTCCGTGTTCGAGAAACTCCGTGTTGGAGAAACTCCGTGTTGGAGAAACTCCGTGTTGGAGAAATCCGTTTTGGATAAACTCCGTGTTGGATAAACTCCGTGTTAGAGAAACTCCGTGTCGGAGAAACTCCGTGTCGGAGAAACTCCGTGTCGGAGAAACTTCGTGTTGGAGAAACTCCGTGTCGGAGAAACTCCTTGTTGGAGAAAATTTGTGTTAGAAACTCCATGTTGGAGAAAATTCGTGTTGGAGAAACTCTGTGTTGGGGAAACTCCGAATTGAAGTAACTCAGTGTTGTAGAAACTCCGTGTTGGAGAAACTTCGTGTTGGAAAAACTCCGTGTTGGAAAAACTCCATGCTGGAGAAACTCCGTGTTGGAGAAACTCCGTGTTGGAGAAACTCCGTGTTTGTGAAACTCCGTGCTGGAGAAGCTCCGCGTTGCAGAAACGCCTTATTGGAGAAACTCTGTGTTGGAGAAACTCCGTGTTGGTGAAACACGTGTTGTAGAAACTCCGTGTTGGAGAAACTCCGTGTCGGAGAAACTCTGTGTCGGAGAAACTCTGGGTCGGAGAAACTCCGTGTCGGAGACACTCCGTGTTGGAGAAACTCCGTGTCGGAGAAGCTCGTGTTGGAGAAACTCCGTGTTTGAGAAACTCCGTTTTGTTGAAACTACGTGTTGATGAAACTCCTTGTTGGAAAAACTCCTTGTTGGAAAAACTCCGTGTTGGAGAAACTCTGTGTTGGCGAAACTCCTTGTTGGAGAAACTCCGTGTTGGAGAAACTGCGTTTTGCAGAAACTCCGTGTTGGAGAAACTCCGTGTTGGGGAAACTACGTGTTGGAGAAATTTTGTGTTGGGGAAACTTCGTGTTGGGGAAACTCCGTGTTGGAGAAACTCCGTGTTGGAGAAATTCCGTGTTGGAGAAACTCCGTGTTGGGGAAACTCCGTGTTGGAGAAATTTCGTGTTGGGGAAACTTCGTGCTGGGAAAATTTCGTGTTGGAAAAACTCCGTGTTGGAGAAACTCCGTGCTGGAGAAACTCTGTGTTGGGGAAACACCGTGTTGGAGAAACTCAGTGTTGGAGAAACGCCTTGTTGGAGAAAGTTCTTGTTGGAGAAACTCTGTGTTGGAGAAGCTCCGTGTTGGAGAAACTCCGTGATTGAGAAACTCCGTGTTGGAGAAATTCCGTGTCGTAGAAACTCCGGGTCGGAGAAACTCCGTGTCGGAGAAACTCCGAGTTGGGGAAACTCTGTGTTAGAGAAATTCCTTGTTGGAGAAACGCCTTGTTGGAGAAACTCCGTGTTGTAGAAACTCTGTGTTGGAGAAACTTCGTGTTGGAGAAACTCCGTGTTGTAGAATCTCCGTTTTGGAGAAACTCCGTGTTGGAGAATCTCCGTATTGGAGAAACTGTCTTGGAGAAACTCCGAGTTGGAGAAACTCCGTGTTGGAGAAACTCCGTTTTGCAGAAATTTCGTGTTGGAGAAACTTCGTGTTGGGGAAACTCCGTGTTGGAGAAACTTCGTGTTGGGTAAAGTCCGTATTGAAAAAACTCCGTGTCGGAGAAACTTCGTGTTGGACAAACTCCCTGTTGCAGAAAGTCTTTGTTAGAGAAACTCCGTGTTGGAGAAACTCCGTGTTGGAGAAACACAGTGTTCTAGAAACTCCGTGTTGAAAAAACTTCGTGTTGGAGAAACTCCGTTTTGAAGAAACTTCGTGAGGGAGAAACTCCGTGCTGGAGAAACTGTGTTGAAGAAACTTCGTGTTGGAGAATTTTCGTGTTGGAGAAACTCCGTGTTGGAGAAACTCCGTTTTGGAGAAACTCCTTGTTGGAAAAACTTGGTGTTGGGGAAACTCCGTGTTGGAGAAACTTCGTGTTGGGGAAACTCTGTGTTGGGGACACTGTGTTGGAGAAACTCCGTGTTGGAGAAACTCCTTGTTGCAGAAATTCTTTGCTGGAGAAACACTTTGTTGGAGAAACTCCGTGTTGTAGAAACACCGTGTTGGGGAAACTCCGTGTCGGAGAAACTTCGTGTCGGAGAAACTCCGTGTAGGAGAAACTCCCTGTCTGAGAGACTCCGTGTTGGAGAAACTCCGTGTTGCAGAAACTTCGTGCTGGAGTAACTCCGTGTTCGAGAAACTCCGTGTTGGAGAAACTCCGTGTTGGAGAAATTCCGTGTCGTAGAAACTCCGGGTCGGAGAAACTCCGTGTTGGAAAAAAGTCCGTGTCGGAGAAACTCCGTGTTGGAGAAACTCCGTGTTGGAGAAACTCCGTTTTGGTGAAACAACGTGTTGGTGAAACTCCTTGTTGGAGAAACTCCGTGTAGGAGAAACTCTGTGTTGGAGAAAATTCGTGTTGGAGAAACTCCTTGTTGCAGAAACTCTTTGTTGGAGAAGCTCCTTGACGAAGAAACTCCGTGTTGGAGAAATTCCGTGTTGGAGAAACTCCGTGTTGGAGAATCTCCGTGTTGGAGAATCTCCGTGTTGGAGAAACTCCTCGTTGGAGGACCTCCTTGTTGGATAAACTCCGTGTTGGAGAATCTCTGTGTTGGAGAAACTCCGTGTTGGAGAAACTCCGTGTTGCAGAAACTCCGTGTTGGAGAAATCCGTTTTGGATAAACTCCGTGTTGGATAAACTCCGTGTTGGAGAAACTCCCTGTCGGAGAAACTCCGTGTCAGAGAAACTTCGTGTTGGAGAAACTCCGTGTCGAAGAAACTTCGTGTTGGAGAAACTCCCTGTTGGAGAAACTTCGTGTTGGTGAAACTCCTTGTTGGAGAAACTCCTTGTTGGAGAAAATTCGTGTTGGAGAAACTCCATGTTGGTGAAAATTCGTGTTGGAGAAACTCTGTGTTGGGGAAACTCCGAATTGAAGAAACAGTGTTGTAGAAACTTCGTGTTGTAGAAACTCCGTGTTGGAGAAACTCCATGCTGGAGAAACTCCGTGTTGAAGAAACTCCGTGTTGGAGAATCTCCGTGTTTGAGAAACTCCGTGCTGGAGAAGCTCCGCGTTGCAGAAACGCCTTATTGGAGAAACTCTGTGTTGGAGAAACTCCGTGTTGGTGAAACACGTGTTGTAGAAACTCCGTGTTGGAGAAACTCCGTGTCGGAGAAACTCTGTGTCGGAGAAACTCCGTGTCGGAGAAATTCCCTGTCGGAGAAACTCCGTGTTGGAGAAACTCCGCGTTGAAGAAACTCCGTGTTGGAGTAACTCCGTGTTCGAGAAACTCCGTGTTGGAGAAACTCCGTGTTGGAGAAATTCCGTTGGAGAAACTTCATGTTGGTGAAACTGCTTGTTGGAGAAACTCCTTGTTGGAGAAAATTTGTGTTGGAGAAACTCCATGTTGTAGAAAATTCGTTTTGGAGAAACTCTGTGTTGGGGAAACTCCGAATTGAAGAAACTCAGTGTTGTAGAAACTCCGTGTTGGAGAAACTTCGTGTTGGAAAAACTCCGTGTTGGAGAAACTCCGTGTTTGAGAAACTCCGTGCTGGAGAAGCTCCGCGTTGCAGAAACGCCTTATTGAAGAAACTCTGTGTTGGAGAAACTCCGTGTTGGTGAAACACGTGTTGTAGAAACTCCGTGTTGGAGAAACTCCGTGTCGGAGAAACTCTGTGTCGGAGAAACTCCGTGTCGGAGAAATTCCCTGTGAGAGAAACTCCGTTTTGGAGAAACTCCGCGTTGAAGAAACTCCGTGTTGGATTAACTCCGTGTTCGAGAAACACCGTGTTGGAGAAACTCCGTGTTGGAGAAATTCCGTGTCGTAGAAACTCCGGGTCGGAGAAACTCCGTGTTGGTGAAACTCCTTGTCGGCGAAGCTCGTGTTGGAGAAAATCCGTGTTTGAGAAACTCCGTTTTGTTGAAACTACGTGTTGGAGAAACTCCTTGTTGGAAAAACTCCTTGTTGGAGAAACTCCGTGTTGGAGAAATTTCGTGTTGGGGAAACTTCGTGTTGGGGAAACTCCGTGTTGGGGAAACTCCGTGTTGGAGAAACTCCGTGTTGGAGAAACGCCTTGTTGGAGAAAGTCCTTGTTGGAGAAACTCCGTGTTGGAGAAGCTCCGTGTTGGAGAAACTCCGTGTTTGAGAAACTCCGTATTGGAGAAATTCCGTGTCGTAGAAACTCCGGTTCAGAGAAACTCCGTGTCGGAGAAACTCCAAGTTGGGGAAACTCTGTGTTAGAGAAACTCCTTGTTGGAGAAACGCCTTGTTGGAGAAACTCCGTGTTGTAGAAACTCTGTGTTGGAGAAACTTCGTGTTGGAGAAACTGCATGTTGTAGAATCTCCGTTTTGGAGAAACTCCGTGTTGGAGAATCTCCGTATTGGAGAAACTAAGTCTTGGAGAAACTCCGAGTTGGAGAAACTCCGTGTTGGAGAAACTCCGTGTTGGAGAAACTCCGTTTTGCAGAAATTTCGTGTTAGAGAAACTTCGTGTTGGGGAAACTCCGTGTTGGAGAAACTTCGTGTTGGGGAAAGTCCGTATTGAAGAAACTCCGTGTCGGAGAAACTTCGTGTTGGACAAACTCCTTGTTGCAGAAAGTCTTTGTTAGAGAAACTCTGTGTTGGAGAAACTCCGTGTTGGAGAAACTCCGTTTTGGAGAAACTCCTTGTTGGAAAAACTTGGTGTTGGGGAAACTCCGTGTTGGAGAAACTTCGTGTTGGGGAAACTCCGTGTTGGGGACACTCTGTGTTGGAGAAACTCCGTGTTGGAGAAACTCCGTGTTTGAGAAACTCCGTGCTGGAGAAGCTCCGCGTTGCAGAAACGCCTTATTGAAGAAACTCTGTGTTGGAGAAACTCCGTGTTGGTGAAACACGTGTTGTAGAAACTCCGTGTTGGAGAAACTCCGTGTCGGAGAAACTCTGTGTCGGAGAAACTCCGTGTCGGAGAAATTCCCTGTGAGAGAAACTCCGTTTTGGAGAAACTCCGCGTTGAAGAAACTCCGTGTTGGATTAACTCCGTGTTCGAGAAACACCGTGTTGGAGAAACTCCGTGTTGGAGAAATTCCGTGTCGTAGAAACTCCGGGTCGGAGAAACTCCGTGTCGGAGACACTCCGTGTTGGTGAAACTCCTTGTCGGCGAAGCTCGTGTTGGAGAAAATCCGTGTTTGAGAAACTCCGTTTTGTTGAAACTACGTGTTGGAGAAACTCCTTGTTGGAAAAACTCCTTGTTGGAGAAACTCCGTGTTGGAGAAATTTCGTGTTGGGGAAACTTCGTGTTGGGGAAACTCCGTGTTGGGGAAACTCCGTGTTGGAGAAACTCCGTGTTGGAGAAACGCCTTGTTGGAGAAAGTCCTTGTTGGAGAAACTCCGTGTTGGAGAAGCTCCGTGTTGGAGAAACTCCGTGTTTGAGAAACTCCGTATTGGAGAAATTCCGTGTCGTAGAAACTCCGGTTCAGAGAAACTCCGTGTCGGAGAAACTCCAAGTTGGGGAAACTCTGTGTTAGAGAAACTCCTTGTTGGAGAAACGCCTTGTTGGAGAAACTCCGTGTTGTAGAAACTCTGTGTTGGAGAAACTTCGTGTTGGAGAAACTGCATGTTGTAGAATCTCCGTTTTGGAGAAACTCCGTGTTGGAGAATCTCCGTATTGGAGAAACTAAGTCTTGGAGAAACTCCGAGTTGGAGAAACTCCGTGTTGGAGAAACTCCGTGTTGGAGAAACTCCGTTTTGCAGAAATTTCGTGTTAGAGAAACTTCGTGTTGGGGAAACTCCGTGTTGGAGAAACTTCGTGTTGGGGAAAGTCCGTATTGAAGAAACTCCGTGTCGGAGAAACTTCGTGTTGGACAAACTCCTTGTTGCAGAAAGTCTTTGTTAGAGAAACTCTGTGTTGGAGAAACTCCGTGTTGGAGAAACTCCGTTTTGGAGAAACTCCTTGTTGGAAAAACTTGGTGTTGGGGAAACTCCGTGTTGGAGAAACTTCGTGTTGGGGAAACTCCGTGTTGGGGACACTCTGTGTTGGAGAAACTCCGTGTTGGAGAAACTCCTTGTTGGAGAAATTCTTTGCTGGAGAAACACTTTGATGGAGAAACTCCGTGTCGGAGAAACTCCCTGTCTGAGAGACTACGTGTTGGAGAAACTCCGTGTTGCAGAAACTCCGTGCTGGAGTAACTCCGTGTTCAAGAAACTCCGTGTTGGAGAAACTCCGTGTTGGAGAAATTCCGTGTCGTAGAAACTCCTGGTCGGAGAAACTCCGTGTTGGAAAAAAGTCCATGTCGGAGAAACTCCGTGTTGGAGAAACTCCGTGTTGGAGAAACTCCGTTTTGGTGAAACAACGTGTTGGTGAAACTCCTTGTTGGAGAAACTCCGTGCAGGAGAAACTCTGTGTTGGAGAAAATTCGTGTTGGAGAAACTCCTTGTTGGGGATACTCCGTGTGTTAGATACTCCGTGTTGTAGAAACTCTATGTTGGAGACACCGTGTTGGAGAAACTCCGTGTCGGAGAAGCTCGTGTTGGAGAAACTCCGTGTTTGAGAAACTCCGTTTTGTTGAAACTACGTGTTGTGAAACACTTGTTGGAAAAACTCCTTGTTGGAGAAACTCCGTGTTGGAGAAACTCTGTGTTGGAGAAAATTCGTGTTGGAGAAACTCCGTGTTGGAGAAACTTCATGTTGGTGAAACTCCTTGTTGGAGAAACTCCGTGTTGGAGAAACTCAGTTTTGCAGAATCTCCGTGTTGGAGAAACTCCGTGTTGGGGAAACTACGTGTTGGGGAAATTTCGTGTTGGGGAAACTTCGTGTTGGAGAAACTCCGTGTTGTAGAAACTCCGTGCTGGAGAAACTCCGTGTTGGGGAAACTCCGTGTTGGAGAAACTCCGTGTTGGAGAAACGCCTTGTTGGAGAAAGTCCTTGTTGGAGAAACTCCGTGTTGGAGAAACTACCTTTAGGAGGAAATTCGTGTTGGTGGAACTCCGTGTTGGAGAAACTCTTTGTTGTGTAAACTCTGTTTTAGAGAAACTCCGTGTTTTGAGAAACTCCGTGTTGGAGAAACTCCGTGTTGGAGAAACTCCGGTGTGGAGAAACTCCGTGTTGGAGAAATTTCGTGTCGTAGAAACTCCGGGTCGGAGAAACTCCGTGTCGGAGAAACTCCGAGTTTGGGAAACTCCGTGTTAGAGAAACTCCTTGTTGGAGAAACGCCTTGTTGGAGAAACTCCGTGTTGTAGAAACTCCGTGTTGGAGAAACTCCGTGTTGCAGAAACTTCGTGTTGGAGAAATCCGTTTTGGATAAACTCCGTGTTGGATAAACTCCGTGTTAGAGAAACTCCGTGTCGGAGAAACTCCGTGTCGGAGAAACTTCGTGTTGCAGAAACTCCGTGTCGGAGAAACTTCGTGTTGGAGAAACTCCGTTGGAGAAACTTCATGTTGGTGAAACTGCTTGTTGGAGAAACTCCTTGTTGGAGAAAATTTGTGTTGGAGAAACTCCATGTTGGAGAAAATTCGTTTTGGAGAAACTCTGTGTTGTGGAAACTCCGAATTGAAGAAACTCAGTGTTGTAGAAACTCCGTGTTGGAGAAACTTCGTGTTGGAAAAACTCCGTGTTGGAGAAACTCCGTGTTTGAGAAACTCTGTGTCGGAGAAACTCCGTGTCGGAGAAATTCCCTGTCAGAGAAACTCCGTTTTGGAGAAACTCCGCGTTGAAGAAACTCCGTGTTGGATTAACTCCGTGTTCGAGAAACTCCGTGTTGGAGAAACTCCGTGTTGGAGAAATTCCGTGTCGTAGAAACTCCGGGTCGGAGAAACTCCGTGTCGGAGACACTCCGTGTTGGAGAAACTCCGTGTCGGCGAAGCTCGTGTTGGAGAAAATCCGTGTTTGAGAAACTCCGTTTTGTTGAAACTACGTGTTGGAGAAACTCCTTGTTGGAAAAACTCCTTGTTGGAGGAACTCCGTGCTGGAGAAACTACGTGTTGGAGAAATTTCGTGTTGGGGAAACTTCGTGTTGGGGAAACTCCGTGTTGGAGAAACTCCATGTTAGAGAAACTCCGTGTTGGAGAAACTCCGTGTTGGAGAAATTTCGTGTTGGGGAAACTTCGTGTTGGGGAAACTCCGTGTTGGGGAAACTCCGTGTTGGAGAAACTCCGTGTTGGAGAAACGCCTTGTTGGAGAAAGTCCTTGTTGGAGAAACTCCGTGTTGGAGAAGCTCCGTGTTGGAGAAACTCCGTGTTTGAGAAACTCCGTATTGGAGAAATTCCGTGTCGTAGAAACTCCGGGTCAGAGAAACTCCGTGTCGGAGAAACTCCGAGTTGGGGAACTCTGTGTTAGAGAAACTCTTTTTTGGAGAAACGCCTTGTTGGAGAAACTCCGTGTTGTATAAACTCTGTGTTGGAGAAACTCCGTGTTGGAGAATCTCCGTATTGGAGAAACTAAGTCTTGGAGAAACTCCGAGTTGGAGAAACTCCGTGTTGGAGAAACTCCGTGTTGGAGAAACTCCGTTTTGCAGAAATTTCGTGTTAGAGAAACTTCGTGTTGGGGAAACTCCGTGTTGGAGAAACTTCGTGTTGGGGAAAGTCCGTATTGAAGAAACTCCGTGTCGGAGAAACTTCGTGTTGGACAAACTCCTTGTTGCAGAAAGTCTTTGTTAGAGAAACTCTGTATTGGAGAAACTCCGTGTTGGAGAAACTCCGAGTTGGAGAAACTCTGTGTTGGAGAAAATTCGTGTTGGAGAAACTCCGTGTTGGAGAAACTTCATGTTGGTGAAACTCCTTGTTGGAGAAACTCCGTGTTGGAGAAACTCCGCTTTGCAGAATCTCCGTGTTGGAGAAACTCCGTGTTGGGGAAACTACGTGTTGGGGAAATTTCGTGTTGGGGAAACTTCGTGTTGGGGAAACTCCGTGTTGGAGAAACTCCGTGTTGTAGAAACTCCGTGCTGGAGAAACTCCGTGTTGGGGAAACTCCGTGTTGGAGAAACTTCGTGTTGGAGAAACGCCTTGTTGGAGAAAGTCCTTGTTGGAGAAGCTCCGTGTTGGAGAAACTACTTTAGGAGGAAATTCGTGTTGGAGGAACTCCGTGTTGGAGAAACTCTTTGTTGTGTAAACTCTGTTTTTGAGAAACTCCGTGTTTTGAGAA
Source organism: Amblyomma americanum (assembly GCF_052857255.1). Taxonomy (NCBI): domain Eukaryota; kingdom Metazoa; phylum Arthropoda; class Arachnida; order Ixodida; family Ixodidae; genus Amblyomma; species Amblyomma americanum. The sequence goes on along the minus strand of NW_027526579.1, from coordinate 113,362 downwards.
ACTCCGTGTTGGAGAAACTCCGTGTTGGAGAAACTCCGGTGTGGAGAAACTCCGTGTTGGAGAAATTTCGTGTCGTAGAATCTCCGGGTCGGAGAAACTCCGTGTCGGAGAAACTCCGAGTTTGGGAAACTCCGTGTTAGAGAAACTCCTTGTTGGAGAAACGCCTTGTTGGAGAAACTCCGTGTTGGAGAAACTCCGTGTTGCAGAAACTTCGTGTTGGAGAAATCCGTTTTGGATAAACTCCGTGTTGGATAAACTCCGTGTTAGAGAAACTCCGTGTCGGAGAAACTTCATGTTGGAGAAACTCCGTGTCGGAGAAACTTCGTGTTGGAGAAACTCCGTTGGAGAAACTTCATGTTGGTGAATCTGCTTGTTGGAGAAACTCCTTGTTGGAGAAAATTTGTGTTGGAGAAACTCCATGTTGGAGAAAATTCGTTTTGGAGAAACTCTGTGTTGGGGAAACTCCGAATTGAAGAAACTCAGTGTTGTAGAAACTCCGTGTTGGAGAAACTTCGTGTTGGAAAAACTCCGTGTTGGAGAAACTCCGTGTTTGAGAAACTCCGTTCTGGAGAAGCTCCGCGTTGCAGAAACGCCTTATTGAAGAAACTCTGTGTTGGAGAAACTCCGTGTTGGTGAAACACGTGTTGTAGAAACTCCGTGTTGGAGAAACTCCGTGTCGGAGAAACCCTGTGTCGGAGAAACTCCGTGTCGGAGAAATTTTCTGTCAGAGAAACTCCGTTTTGGAGAAACTCCGCGTTGAAGAAACTCCGTGTTGGATTAACTCCGTGTTCGAGAAACTCCGTGTTGGAGAAACTCCGTGTTGGAGAAATTCCGTGTCGTAGAAACCCCGGGTCGGAGAAACTCCGTGTCGGAGACACTCCGTGTTGGAGAAACTCCGTGTCGGCGAAGCTCGTGTTGGAGAAAATCCGTGTTTGAGAAACTCCGTTTTGTTGAAACTACGTGTTGGAGAAACTCCTTGTTGGAAAAACTCCTTGTTGGAGAAACTCCGTGTTGGAGAAACTACGTGTTGGAGAAATTTCGTGTTGGGGAAACTTCGTGTTGGGGAAACTCCGTGTTGGAGAAACTCCGTGTTGGAGAAACGCCTTGTTGGAGAAAGTCCTTGTTGGAGAAACTCCGTGTTGGAGAAGCTCCGTGTTGGAGAAACTCCGTGTTTGAGAAACTCCGTATTGGAGAAATTCCGTGTCGTAGAAACTCCGGGTCAGAGAAACTCCGTGTCGGAGAAACTCCGAGTTGGGGAAACTCTGTGTTAGAGAAACTCCTTGTTGGAGAAACGCCTTGTTGGAGAAACTCCGTGTTGTAGAAACTCTGTGTTGGAGAAACTTCGTGTTGGAGAAACTCCGTGTTGTAGAATCTCCGTTTTGGAGAAACTCCGTGTTGGAGAATCTCCGTATTGGAGAAACTAAGTCTTGGAGAAACTCCGAGTTGGAGAAACTCCGTGTTGGAGAAACTCCGTGTTGGAGAAACTCCGTTTTGCAGAAATTTCGTGTTAGAGAAACTTCGTGTTGGGGAAACTCCGTGTTGGAGAAACTTCGTGTTAGAGAAACTCCTTGTTGCAGAAACTCTTTGTTGGAGAAGCTCCTTGACGGAGAAACTCCCTGTTGGAGAAATTCCGTGTTGGAGAAACTCCGTGTTGGAGAATCTCCGTGTTGGAGAATCTCCGTGTTGGAGAAACTCCTCGATGGAGGACCTCCTTGTTGGATAAACTCCGTGTTGGAAAATCTCTGTGTTGGAGAAACTCTGTGTTGGAGAAACTCCGTGTTGGATAAACTCTTTGTTGGAGAAACTCCGTGTTGTAGAAACTCCGTGTTGTAAAAACTTCGTGTTGAAGAAACTCCTTGTTGGAGAAACACCGTGTTGGATAAACTCCGTGTTGGAGAAACTTCGTGTTGGAGAAACTCCATGCTGTGGAAACTCCGTGTTGGAGAAACTCCGTTTTGTATAAACTCTGGGTTGGAGCAACTCCCTGTTGGAGAAACTCCCTGTTGGAGAAACTCCGTGTTAGAGAAACTCCGTGTTGGGGAAACTTCGTGTTGGAGAAACTTCGTCTTTCGGAATCTTCGTGTTGGGGAAACTCCGTGTTGGAGAAACTCTGTGCTGGAGAAATTCCGCGTTGGAGAAACCCTGTGTTGGAGAAACTCCTTGTTGGAGGAACTCCTTGTTGGAGAAACTCTGTGTTGGAGAATCTCCGTTTTGGAGAAACTCCGTGTTGGAGAAACTTCGTGTTAGAGAAACACTGTGTTGTAGAAACTCTGTGTTGTAGATAGAAACTCCGTGTTTTAGAAACTCCGTGTTGGAGAAACTCCGTGTTGGAGAAACTCCGTTTTGGTGAAACAACGTGTTGGTGAAACTCCTTGTTGGAGAAACTCCGTGTAGGAGAAACTCTGTGTTGGAGAAAATTCGTGTTGGAGGAACTCCTTGTTGGGGATACTCCGTGTGTTAGATACTCCGTGTTGTAAAAACTCTATGTTGGAGAAACTCCGTGTAGGATAAACTCCGTTTTGCAGAAACTCCGTGTTGGAGAACCTCGGTGTTGGAGAAACTTCGTGTTGGAGAAACTCCTTGTTGCAGAAACTCTTTGTTGGAGAAGCTCCTTGACGAAGAAACTCCGTGTTGGAGAAATTCCGTGTTGGAGAAACTCCGTGTTGGAGAATCTCCGTGTTGGAGAATCTCCGTGTTGGAGAAACTCCTCGTTGGAGGACCTCCTTGTTGGATAAACTCCGCGTTGGAGAATCTCTGTGTTGGAGAAACTCCGTGTTGGAGAAACTCCGTGTTGCAGAAACTCCGTGTTGGAGAAATCCGTTTTTGATAAACTCCGTGTTGGATAAACTCCGTGTTGGAGAAACTCCGTGTCGGAGAAACTCCGTGTCGGAGAAACTTCGTGTTGGAGAAACTCCGTGTCGAAGAAACTTCGTGTTGGAGAAACTCCCTGTTGGAGAAACTTCGTGTTGGTGAAACTCCTTGTTGGAGAAACTCCTTGTTGGAGAAAATTCGTGTTGGAGAAACTCCATGTTGGAGAAAATTCGTGTTGGAGAAACTCTGTGTTGGGGAAACTCCGAATTGAAGAAACTTAGTGTTGTAAAAACTTCGTGTTGGAGAAACTCCGTGTTGGAGAAACTCCATGCTGGAGAAACTCCGTGTTGGAGAAACTCCGTGTTGGAGAATCTCCGTGTTTGAGAAACTCCGTGCTGGAGAAGCTCCGCGTTGCAGAAACGCCTTATTGGAGAAACTCTGTGTTGGAGAAACTCCGTGTTGGTGAAACACGTGTTGTAGAAAGTCCGTGTTGGAGAAACTCCGTGTCGGAGAAACTCTGTGTCGGAGAAACTCCGTGTCGGAGAAATTCCCTGTCGGAGAAACTCCGTGTTGGAGAAACTCCGCGTTGAAGAAACTCCGTGTTGGAGTAACTCCGTGTTCGAGAAACTCCGTGTTGGAGAAACTCCGTGTTGGAGAAATTCCGTGTCGTAGAAACTTCGGGTCAGAGAAACTTTGTGTCGGAGACACTCTGTGTTGGAGAAACTCCGTGTCGGAGAAGCTCGTGTTGGAGAAACTCCGTGTTTGAGAAACTCCGTTTTGTTGAAACTACGTGTTGTGAAACTCCTTGTCGGAAAAACTCCTTGTTGGAGAAACTCCGTGTTGGAGAAACTCTGTGTTGGAGAAAATTCGTGTTGGAGAAACTCCGTGTTGGAGAAACTTCATGTTGGTGAAACTTTTTGTTGGGGAAACTCCGTGTTGGAGAAACTCCGTTTTGCAGAATCTCCGTGTTGGAGAAACTCCGTGTTGGGGAAACTACGTGTTGGGGAAATTTCGTGTTGGGGAAACTTCGTGTTGGGGAAACTCCGTGTTGGAGAAACTCCGTGTTGTAGAAACTCCGTGCTGGAGAAACTCCGTGTTGGGGAAACTCCGTGTTGGAGAAACTCCGTGTTGGAGAAACGCCTTGTTGGAGAAAGTCCTTGTTGTAGAAACTCCGTGTTGGAGAAACTACCTTTAGGAGGAAATTCGTGTTGGAGAAACTCCGTGTTGGAGAAACTCCGTGTTGTAGAAACTCCGTGCTGGAGAAACTCCGTGTTGGGGAAACTCCGTGTTGGAGAAACTCCGTGTTGGAGAAACGCCTTGTTGGAGAAAGTCCTTGTTGGAGAAACTCCGTGTTGGAGAAACTACCTTTAGGAGGAAATTCGTGTTGGTGGAACTCCGTGTTGGAGAAACTCTTTGTTGTGTAAACTCTGTTTTAGAGAAACTCCGTGTTTTGAGAAACTCCGTGTTGGAGAAACTCCGGTGTGGAGAAACTCCGTGTTGGAGAAATTTCGTGTCGTAGAAACTCCGGGTCGGAGAAACTCCGTGTCGGAGAAACTCCGAGTTTGGGAAACTCCGTGTTAGAGAAACTCCTTGTTGGAGAAACGCCTTGTTGGAGAAACACCGTGTTGTAGAAACTCCGTGTTGCAAAAACTCCGTGTTGGAGAAATCCGTTTTGGATAAACTCCGTGTTGGATAAACTCCGTGTTAGAGAAACTCCGTTTCGGAGAAACTCCGTGTCGGAGAAACTTCGTGTTGCAGAAACTCCGTGTCGGAGAAACTTCGTGTTGGAGAAACTCCGTTGGAGAAACTTCATGTTGGTGAAACTGCTTGTTGGAGAAACTCCTTGTTGGAGAAAATTTGTGTTGGAGAAACTCCATGTTGGAGAAAATTCGTTTTGGAGAAACTCTGTGTTGGGGAAACTCCGAATTGAAGAAACTCAGTGTTGTAGAAACTCCGTGTTGGAGAAACTTCGTGTTGGAAAAACTCCGTGTTGGAGAAACTCCGTGTTTGAGAAACTCCGTGCTGGAGAAGCTCCGCGTTGCAGAAACGCCTTATTGAAGAAACTCTGTGTTGGAGAAACTCCGTGTTGGTGAAACACGTGTTGTAGAAACTCCGTGTTGGAGAAACTCCGTGTCGGAGAAACTCTGTGTCGGAGAAACTCCGTGTCGGAGAAATTCCCTGTCAGAGAAACTCCGTTTTGGAGAAACTCCGCGTTGAAGAAACTCCGTGTTGGATTAACTCCGTGTTCGAGAAACTCCGTGTTGGAGAAACTCCGTGTTGGAGAAATTCCGTGTCGTAGAAACTCCGGGTCGGAGAAACTCCGTGTCGGAGACACTCCGTGTTGGAGAAACTCCGTGTCGGCGAAGCTCGTGTTGGAGAAAATCCGTGTTTGAGAAACTCCGTTTTGTTGAAACTACGTGTTGGAGAAACTCCTTGTTGGAAAAACTCCTTGTTGGAGGAACTCCGTGCTGGAGAAACTACGTGTTGGAGAAATTTCGTGTTGGAGAAACTCCGTGTCGGAGAATCTCCGTGTTGGAGAATCTCCGTGTTGGAGAAACTCCTCGTTGGAGGACCTCCTTGTTGGATAAACTCCGCGTTGGAGAATCTCTGTGTTGGAGAAACTCCGTGTTGGAGAAACTCCGTGTTGCAGAAACTCCGTGTTGGAGAAATCCGTTTTTGATAAACTCCGTGTTGGATAAACTCCGTGTTGGAGAAACTCCGTGTCTGAGAAACTCCGTGTCGGAGAAACTTCGTGTTGGAGAAACTCCGTGTCGAAGAAACTTCGTGTTGGAGAAACTCCCTGTTGGAGAAACTTCGTGTTGGTGAAACTCCTTGTTGGAGAAACTCCTTGTTGGAGAAAATTCGTGTTGGAGAAACTCCATGTTGGAGAAAATTCGTGTTGGAGAAACTCTGTGTTGGGGAAACTCCGAATTGAAGAAACTTAGTGTTGTAGAAACTTCGTGTTGGAGAAACTCCGTGTTGGAGAAACTCCATGCTGGAGAAACTCCGTGTTGGAGAAACTCCGTGTTGGAGAATCTCCGTGTTTGAGAAACTCCGTGCTGGAGAAGCTCCGCGTTGCAGAAACGCCTTATTGGAGAAACTCTGTGTTGGAGAAACTCCGTGTTGGTGAAACACGTGTTGTAGAAAGTCCGTGTTGGAGAAACTCCGTGTCGGAGAAACTCTGTGTCGGAGAAACTCCGTGTCGGAGAAATTCCCTGTCGGAGAAACTCCGTGTTGGAGAAACTCCGCGTTGAAGAAACTCCGTGTTGGAGTAACTCCGTGTTCGAGAAACTCCGTGTTGGAGAAACTCCGTGTTGGAGAAATTCCGTGTCGTAGAAACTTCGGGTCAGAGAAACTTTGTGTCGGAGACACTCTGTGTTGGAGAAACTCCGTGTCGGAGAAGCTCGTGTTGGAGAAACTCCGTGTTTCAGAAACTCCGTTTTGTTGAAACTACGTGTTGTGAAACTCCTTGTCGGAAAAAATCCTTGTTGGAGAAACTCCGTGTTGGAGAAACTCTGTGTTGGAGAAAATTCGTGTTGGAGAAACTCCGTGTTGGAGAAACTTCATGTTGGTGAAACTTTTTGTTGGAGAAACTCCGTGTTGGAGAAACTCCGTTTTGCAGAATCTCCGTGTTGGAGAAACTCCGTGTTGGGGAAACTACGTGTTGGGGAAATTTCGTGTTGGGGAAACTTCGTGTTGGGGAAACTCCGTGTTGGAGAAACTCCGTGTTGTAGAAACTCCGTGCTGGAGAAACTCCGTGTTGGGGAAACTCCGTGTTGGAGAAACTCCGAGTTGGAGAAACGCCTTGTTGGAGAAAGTCCTTGTTGTAGAAACTCCGTGTTGGAGAAACTACCTTTAGGAGGAAATTCGTGTTGGAGAAACTCCGTGTTGGAGAAACTCTTTGTTGTGTAAACTCTGTTTTTGAGAAACTCCGTGTTTTGAGAAACTCCGTGTTGGAGAAACTCCGTGTTGGAGAAACTCCGGTGTGGAGAAACTCCGTGTTGGAGAAATTTCGTGTCGTAGAAACTCCGGGTCGGAGAAACTCCGTGTCGGAGAAACTCCGAGTTGGGGAAATTCCGTGTTAGAGAAACTCCTTGTTGGAGAAACGCCTTGTTGGAGAAACTCCGTGTTGTAGAAACTCCGTGTTGGAGAAACTCCGTGTTGCAGAAAATCCGTGTTGGAGAAATCCGTTTTGGATAAACTCCGTGTTGGATAAACTCCGTGTTAGAGAAACTCCGTGTCGGAGAAACTCCGTGTCGGAGAAACTTCGTGTTGGAGAAACTCCGTGTCGGAGAAACTTCGTGTTGGAGAAACTCCCTGTTGGAGAAACTTCGTGTTGGTGAAACTCCTTTTTGGAGAAACTCCTTGTTGGAGAAAATTTGTGTTGGAGAAACTCCATGTTGGAGAAAATTCGTGTTGGAGAAACTCTGTGTTGGGGAAACTCCGAATTGAAGAAACTCAGTGTTGTAGAAACTCCGTGTTGGAGAAACTTCGTGTTGGAAAAACTCCGTGTTGGAGAAACTCCATGCTGGAGAAACTCCGTGTCGGAGAAACTCCGTGTTGGAGAAACTCCGTGTTTGAAAAACTGCGTGCTGGAGAAGCTCCGCGTTGCAGAAACGCCTTATTGGAGAAACTCTGTGTTGGAGAAACTCCGTGTTGGTGAAACACGTGTTGTAGAAACTCCGTGTTGGAGAAACTCCGTGTCGGAGAAACTCTGTGTCGGAGAAACTCCGTGTCGGAGAAATTCCCTGTCAGAAAAACTCCGTGTTGGAGAAACTCCGCGTTGTAGAATCTCCGTGTTGGATTAACTCCGTGTTCGAGAAACTCCGTGTTGGAGAAACTCCGTGTTGGAGAAATTCCGTGTCGTAGAAACTCTGGGTCGGAGAAACTCCGTGTCGGAGACACTCCGTGTTGGAGAAACTCCGTGTCGGAGAAGCTCGTGTTGGAGAAACTCCGTGTTTAAGAAACTCCGTTTTGTTGAAACTACGTGTTGATGAAACTCCTTGTTAGAAAAACTCCTTGTTGGAGAAACTCTGTGTTGGCGAAACTCCTTGTTGGAGAAACTCCGTGTTGGAGAAACTCCGTTTTGCAGAAACTCCGTGTTGGAGAAACTCCGTGTTGGGGAAACTACGTGTTGGAGAAATTTTGTGTTGGGGAAACTTCGTGTTGGGGAAACTCCGTGTTGGAGAAACTCCGTGTTGGAGAAATTCCGTGTTGGAGAAACTCCGTGTTGGGGAAACTCCGTGTTGGAGAAATTTCGTGTTGGGGAAACTTCGTGCTGGGGAAATTCCGTGTTGGAAAAACTCCGTGTTGGAGAAACTCCGTGCTGGAGAAACTCTGTGTTGGGGAAACACCGTGTTGGAGAAACTCAGTGTTGGAGAAACGCCTTGTTGGAGAAAGTCCTTGTTGGAGAAACTCCGTGTTGGAGAAGCTCCGTGTTGGAGAAACTCCGTGTTTGAGAAACTCCGTGTTGGAGAAATTCCGTGTCGTAGAAACTCCGGGTCGGAGAAACTCCGTGTCGGAGAAACTCCGAGTTGGGGAAACTCTGTGTTAGAGAAATTCCTTGTAGGAGAAACGCCTTGTTGGAGAAACTCCGTGTTGTAGAAACTCTGTGTTGGAGAAACTTCGTGTTGGAGAAACTCCGTGTTGTAGAATCTCCGTTTTGGAGAAACTCCGTGTTGGAGAATCTCCGTATTGGAGAAACTATGTCTTGGAGAAACTCCGAGTTGGAGAAACTCCGTGTTGGAGAAACTCCGTTTTGCAGAAATTTCGTGTTGGAGAAACTTCGTGTTGGGGAAACTCCGTGTTGGAGAAACTTCGTGTTGGGTAAAGTCCGTATTGAAAAAACTCCGTGTCGGAGAAACTTCGTGTTGGACAAACTCCTTGTTGCAGAAAGTCTTTGTTAGAGAAACTCCGTGTTGGAGAAACTTCGTGTTGGAGAAACTCCGTTTTGAAGAAACTTCGTGAGGGAGAAACTCCGTGCTGGAGAAACTGTGTTGGAGAAACTTCGTGTTGGAGAATTTTCGTGTTGGAGAAACTCCGTGTTGGAGAAACTCCGTTTTGGAGAAACTCCTTGTTGGAAAAACTTGGTGTTGGGGAAACTCCGTGTTGGAGAAACTTCGTGTTGGGGAAACTCTGTGTTGGGGACACTCTGTGTTGGAGAAACTCCGTGTTGGAGAAACTCCTTGTTGCAGAAATTCTTTGCTGGAGAAACACTTTGTTGGAGAAACTCCGTGTTGTAGAAACACCGTGTTGGGGAAACTCCGTGTCGGAGAAACTTCGTGTCGGAGAAACTCCGTGTCGGAGAAACTCCCTGTCTGAGAGACTCCGTGTTGGAGAAACTCCGTGTTGCAGAAACTCCGTGCTGGAGTAACTCCGTGTTCGAGAAACTCCGTGTTGGAGAAACTCCGTGTTGGAGAAATTCCGTGTCGTAGAAACTCCGGGTCGGAGAAACTCCGTGTTGGAAAAAAGTCCGTGTCGGAGAAACTCCGTGTTGGAGAAACTCCGTGTTGGAGAAACTCCGTTTTGGTGAAACAACGTGTTGGAGAATCTCCGTGTTGGAGAAACTCCTCGTTGGAGGACCTCCTTGTTGGATAAACTCCGTGTTGGAGAATCTCTGTGTTGGAGAAACTCCGTGTTGGAGAAACTCCGTGTTGCAGAAACTCCGTGTTGGAGAAATCGGTTTTGGATAAACTCCGTGTTGGATAAACTCCGTGTTGGAGAAACTCCTTGTCGGAGAAACTCCGTGTCGGAGAAACTTCGTGTTGGAGAAACTCCGTGTCGAAGAAACTTCGTGTTGGAGAAACTCCCTGTTGGAGAAACTTCGTGTTGGTGAAACTCCTTGTTGGAGAAACTCCTTGTTGGAGAAAATTCGTGTTGGAGAAACTCCATGTTGGAGAAAATTCGTGTTGGAGAAACTCTGTGTTGGGGAAACTCCGAATTGAAGAAACAGTGTTGTAGAAACTTCGTGTTGGAGAAACTCCGTGTTGGAGAAACTAAATGCTGGAGAAACTCCGTGTTGGAGAAACTCCGTGTTGGAGAATCTCCGTGTTTGAGAAACTCCGTGCTGGAGAAGCTCCGCGTTGCAGAAAAGCCTTATTGGAGAAACTCTGTGTTGGAGAAACTCCGTGTTGGTGAAACACGTGTTGTAAAAACTCCGTGTTGGAGAAACTCCGTGTCGGAGAAACTCTGTGTCGGAGAAACTCCGTGTCGGAGAAATTCCCTGTCGGAGAAACTCCGTGTTGGAGAAACTCCGCGTTGAAGAAACTCCGTGTTGGAGTAACTCCGTGTTCGAGAAACTCCGTGTTGGAGACACTCCGTGTTTGAGAAACTCCGTGTCGGAGAAGCTCGTGTTGGAGAAACTCCGTGTTTGAGAAACTCCGTTTTGTTGAAACTACGTGTTGTGAAACTCCTTGTTGGAAAAACTCCTTGTTGGAGAAACTCCGTGTTGGAGAAACTCTGTGTTGGAGAAAATTCGTGTTGGAGAAACTCCGTGTTGGAGAAACTTTATGTTGGTGAAACTCCTTGTTGGAGAAACTCCGTGTTGGAGAAACTCCGTTTTGCAGAATCTCCGTGTTGGAGAAACTTCGTGTTGGGGAAAATACGTGTTGGGGAAATTTCGTGTTGGGGAAACTTCGTGTTGGGGAAACTCCGTGTTGGAGAAACTCCGTGTTGTAGAAACTCCGTGCTGGAGAAACTCCGTGTTGGGGAAACTCCGTGTTGGAGAAACTCCGTGTTGGAGAAACGCCTTGTTGGAGAAAGTCCTTGTTGGAGAATCTCCGTGTTGGAGAAACTACCTTTAGGAGGAAATTCGTGTTGGAGAAACTCCGTGTTGGAGAAACTCTTTGTTGTGTAAACTGTTTTTGAGAAACTCCGTGTTTTGAGAAACTCCGTGTTGGAGAAACTCCGTGTTGGAGAAACTCCGGTGTGGAGAAACTCCGTGTTGGAGAAATTTCGTGTCGTAGAAACTCCGGGTCGGAGAAACTCCGTGTCGGAGAAACTCCGAGTTTGGGAAACTCCGTGTTAGAGAAACTCCTTGTTGGAGAAACGCCTTGTTGGAGAAACACCGTGTTGTAGAAACTCCGTGTTGCAAAAACTCCGTGTTGGAGAAATCCGTTTTGGATAAACTCCGTGTTGGATAAACTCCGTGTTAGAGAAACTCCGTTTCGGAGAAACTCCGTGTCGGAGAAACTTCGGGTTGGAGAAACTCCGTGTCGGAGAAACTTCGTGTTGGAGAAACTCCCTGTTGGAGAAAATTCGTGTTGGTGAAACTGCTTGTTGGAGAAACTCCTTGTTGGAGAAAATTTGTGTTGGAGAAACTCCATGTTGGAGAAAATTCGTGTTGGAGAAACTCTGTGTTGGGGAAACTCCGAATTGAAGAAACTCAGTGTAGTAGAAACTCCGTGTTGGAGAAACTTCGTGTTGGAAAAACTCCGTGTTGGAGAAACTCCATGCTGGAGAAACTCTGTGTTGGAGAAACTCCGTGTTGGTGAAACACGTGTTGTAGAAACTCCGTGTTGGAGAAACTCCGTGTCGGAGAAACTCTGTGTCGGAGAAACTCCGTGTCGGAGAAATTCCCTGTCAGAGAAACTCCGTGTTGGAGAAACTCCGCGTTGAAGAAACTCCGTGTTGGATTAACTCCGTGTTCGAGAAACTCCGTGTTGGAGAAACTCCGTGTTGGAGAAATTCCGTGTCGTAGAAACTCCGGGTCGGAGAAACTCCGTGTCGGAGACACTCCGTGTTGGAGAAACTCCGTGTCGGCGAAGCTCGTGTTGGAGAAAATCCGTGTTTGAGAAACTCCGTTTTGTTGAAACTACGTGTTGGAGAAACTCCTTGTTGGAAAAACTCCTTGTTGGAGAAACTCCGTGTTGGAGAAACTCTGTGTTGGCGAAACTCCTTGTTGGAGAAACTACGTGTTGGAGAAATTTCGTGTTGGGGAAACTTCGTGTTGGGGAAACTCCGTGTTGGAGAAACTCCGTGTTGGAGAAACTCCGTGTTGGAGAAATTTAGTGTTGGGGAAACTTCGTGTTGGGGAAACTCCGTGTTGGAAAAACTCCGTGTTGGAGAAACTCCGTGCTGGAGAAACTGTGTTGAGGAAACTCCGTGTTGGAGAAACTCCGTGTTGGAGAAACGCCTTGTTGGAGAAAGTCCTTGTTGGAGAAACTCCGTGTTGGAGAAGCTCTGTGTTGGAGAAACTCCGTGTTTGAGAAACTCCGTATTGGAGAAATTCCGTGTCGTAGAAACTCCGGGTCGGAGAAACTCCGTGTCGGAGAAACTCCGAGTTGGGGAAACTCTGTGTTAGAGAAACTCCTTGTTGGAGAAACGCCTTGTTGGAGAAACTCTGTGTTGTAGAAACTGTGTGTTGGAGAAACTTCGTGTTGGAGAAACTCCGTGTTGTAGAATCTCCGTTTTGGAGAAACTCCGTGTTGGAGAATCTCCGTATTGGAGAAACTAAGTCTTGGAGAAACTCCGAGTTGGAGAAACTCCGTGTTGGAGAAACTCCGTGTTGGAGAAACTCCGTTTTGCAGAAATTTCGTGTTGGAGAAACTTCGTGTTGGGGAAACTCCGTGTTGGAGAAACTTCGTGTTGGGGAAAGTCCGTATTGAAGAAACTCCGTGTCGGAGAAACTTCGTGTTGGACAAACTCCTTGTGGCAGAAAGTCTTTGTTAGAGAAACTCTGTGTTGGAGAAACTACGTGTTGGAGAAACTCCGTTTTGGAGAAACTCCTTGTTGGAAAAACTTGGTGTTGGGGAAACTCCGTGTTGGAGAAACTCCGTGTTGGAGAAACTCCGTTTTGGTGAAACAACGTGTTGGTGAAACTCCTTGTTGGAGAAACTCCGTGCAGGAGAAACTCTGTGTTGGAGAAAATTCGTGTTGGAGAAACTCCTTGTTGGGGATACTCCGTGTGTTAGATACTCCGTGTTGTAGAAACTCTATGTTGGAGACACCGTGTTGGAGAAACTCCGTGTCGGAGAAGCTCGTGTTGGAGAAACTCCGTGTTTGAGAAACTCCGTTTTGTTGAAACTACGTGTTGTGAAACACTTGTTGGAAAAACTCCTTGTTGGAGAAACTCCGTGTTGGAGAAACTCTGTGTTGGAGAAAATTCGTGTTGGAGAAACTCCGTGTTGGAGAAACTTCATGTTGGTGAAACTCCTTGTTGGAGAAACTCCGTGTTGGAGAAACTCAGTTTTGCAGAATCTCCGTGTTGGAGAAACTCCGTGTTGGGGAAACTACGTGTTGGGGAAATTTCGTGTTGGGGAAACTTCGTGTTGGAGAAACTCCGTGTTGTAGAAACTCCGTGCTGGAGAAACTCCGTGTTGGGGAAACTCCGTGTTGGAGAAACTCCGTGTTGGAGAAACGCCTTGTTGGAGAAAGTCCTTGTTGGAGAAACTCCGTGTTGGAGAAACTACCTTTAGGAGGAAATTCGTGTTGGTGGAACTCCGTGTTGGAGAAACTCTTTGTTGTGTAAACTCTGTTTTAGAGAAACTCCGTGTTTTGAGAAACTCCGTGTTGGAGAAACTCCGTGTTGGAGAAACTCCGGTGTGGAGAAACTCCGTGTTGGAGAAATTTCGTGTCGTAGAAACTCCGGGTCGGAGAAACTCCGTGTCGGAGAAACTCCGAGTTTGGGAAACTCCGTGTTAGAGAAACTCCTTGTTGGAGAAACGCCTTGTTGGAGAAACTCCGTGTTGTAGAAACTCCGTGTTGGAGAAACTCCGTGTTGCAGAAACTTCGTGTTGGAGAAATCCGTTTTGGATAAACTCCGTGTTGGATAAACTCCGTGTTAGAGAAACTCCGTGTCGGAGAAACTCCGTGTCGGAGAAACTTCGTGTTGCAGAAACTCCGTGTCGGAGAAACTTCGTGTTGGAGAAACTCCGTTGGAGAAACTTCATGTTGGTGAAACTGCTTGTTGGAGAAACTCCTTGTTGGAGAAAATTTGTGTTGGAGAAACTCCATGTTGGAGAAAATTCGTTTTGGAGAAACTCTGTGTTGGGGAAACTCCGAATTGAAGAAACTCAGTGTTGTAGAAACTCCGTGTTGGAGAAACTTCGTGTTGGAAAAACTCCGTGTTGGAGAAACTCCGTGTTTGAGAAACTCCGTGCTGGAGAAGCTCCGCGTTGCAGAAACGCCTTATTGAAGAAACTCTGTGTTGGAGAAACTCCGTGTTGGTGAAACACGTGTTGTAGAAACTCCGTGTTGGAGAAACTCCGTGTCGGAGAAACTCTGTGTCGGAGAAACTCCGTGTCGGAGAAATTCCCTGTCAGAGAAACTCCGTTTTGGAGAAACTCCGCGTTGAAGAAACTCCGTGTTGGATTAACTCCGTGTTCGAGAAACTCCGTGTTGGAGAAACTCCGTGTTGGAGAAATTCCGTGTCGTAGAAACTCCGGGTCGGAGAAACTCCGTGTCGGAGACACTCCGTGTTGGAGAAACTCCGTGTCGGCGAAGATCGTGTTGGAGAAAATCCGTGTTTGAGAAACTCCCTTTTGTTGAAACTACGTGTTGGAGAAACTCCTTGTTGGAAAAACTCCTTGTTGGAGGAACTCCGTGCTGGAGAAACTACGTGTTGGAGAAATTTCGTGTTGGGGAAACTTCGTGTTGGGGAAACTCCGTGTTGGAGAAACTCCATGTTAGAGAAACTCCGTGTTGGAGAAACTCCGTGTTGGAGAAATTTCGTGTTGGGGAAACTTCGTGTTGGGGAAACTCCGTGTTGGGGAAACTCCGTGTTGGAGAAACTCCGTGTTGGAGAAACGCCTTGTTGGAGAAAGTCCTTGTTGGAGAAACTCCGTCTTGGAGAAGCTCCGTGTTGGAGAAACTCCGTGTTTGAGAAACTCCGTATTGGAGAAATTCCGTGTCGTAGAAACTCCGGGTCAGAGAAACTCCGTGTCGGAGAAACTCCGAGTTGGGGAAACTCTGTGTTAGAGAAACTCTTTTTTGGAGAAACGCCTTGTTGGAGAAACTCCGTGTTGTATAAACTCTGTGTTGGAGAAACTTCGTGTTGGAGAAACTCCGTGTTGGAGAATCTCCGTATTGGAGAAACTAAGTCTTGGAGAAACTCCGAGTTGGAGAAACTCCGTGTTGGAGAAACTCCGTGTTGGAGAAACTCCGTTTTGCAGAAATTTCGTGTTAGAGAAACTTCGTGTTGGGGAAACTCCGTGTTGGAGAAACTTCGTGTTGGGGAAAGTCCGTATTGAAGAAACTCCGTGTCGGAGAAACTTCGTGTTGGACAAACTCCTTGTTGCAGAAAGTCTTTGTTAGAGAAACTCTGTATTGGAGAAACTCCGTGTTGGAGAAACTCCGAGTTGGAGAAACTCTGTGTTGGAGAAAATTCGTGTTGGAGAAACTCCGTGTTGGAGAAACTTCATGTTGGTGAAACTCCTTGTTGGAGAAACTCCGTGTTGGAGAAACTCCGCTTTGCAGAATCTCCGTGTTGGAGAAACTCCGTGTTGGGGAAACTACGTGTTGGGGAAATTTCGTGTTGGGGAAACTTCGTGTTGGGGAAACTCCGTGTTGGAGAAACTCCGTGTTGTAGAAACTCCGTGCTGGAGAAACTCCGTGTTGGGGAAACTCCGTGTTGGAGAAACTCCGTGTTGGAGAAAAGCCTTGTTGGAGAAAGTCCTTGTTGGAGAAGCTCCGTGTTGGAGAAACTACTTTAGGAGGAAATTCGTGTTGGAGGAACTCCGTGTTGGAGAAACTCTTTGTTGTGTAAACTCTGTTTTTGAGAAACTCCGTGTTTTGAGAAACTCCGTGTTGGAGAAACTCCGTGTTGGAGAAACTCCGGTGTGGAGAAACTCCGTGTTGGAGAAATTTCGTGTCGTAGAATCTCCGGGTCGGAGAAACTCCGTGTCGGAGAAACTCCGAGTTTGGGAAACTCCGTGTTAGAGAAACTCCTTGTTGGAGAAACGCCTTGTTGGAGAAACTCCGTGTTGGAGAAACTCCGTGTTGCAGAAACTTCGTGTTGGAGAAATCCGTTTTGGATAAACTCCGTGTTGGATAAACTCCGTGTTAGAGAAACTCCGTGTCGGAGAAACTTCATGTTGGAGAAACTCCGTGTCGGAGAAACTTCGTGTTGGAGAAACTCCGTTGGAGAAACTTCATGTTGGTGAATCTGCTTGTTGGAGAAACTCCTTGTTGGAGAAAATTTGTGTTGGAGAAACTCCATGTTGGAGAAAATTCGTTTTGGAGAAACTCTGTGTTGGGGAAACTCCGAATTGAAGAAACTCAGTGTTGTAGAAACTCCGTGTTGGAGAAACTTCGTGTTGGAAAAACTCCGTGTTGGAGAAACTCCGTGTTTGAGAAACTCCGTTCTGGAGAAGCTCCGCGTTGCAGAAACGCCTTATTGAAGAAACTCTGTGTTGGAGAAACTCCGTGTTGGTGAAACACGTGTTGTAGAAACTCCGTGTTGGAGAAACTCCGTGTCGGAGAAACCCTGTGTCGGAGAAACTCCGTGTCGGAGAAATTTTCTGTCAGAGAAACTCCGTTTTGGAGAAACTCCGCGTTGAAGAAACTCCGTGTTGGATTAACTCCGTGTTCGAGAAACTCCGTGTTGGAGAAACTCCGTGTTGGAGAAATTCCGTGTCGTAGAAACCCCGGGTCGGAGAAACTCCGTGTCGGAGACACTCCGTGTTGGAGAAACTCCGTGTCGGCGAAGCTCGTGTTGGAGAAAATCCGTGTTTGAGAAACTCCGTTTTGTTGAAACTACGTGTTGGAGAAACTCCTTGTTGGAAAAACTCCTTGTTGGAGAAACTCCGTGTTGGAGAAACTACGTGTTGGAGAAATTTCGTGTTGGGGAAACTTCGTGTTGGGGAAACTCCGTGTTGGAGAAACTCCGTGTTGGAGAAACGCCTTGTTGGAGAAAGTCCTTGTTGGAGAAACTCCGTGTTGGAGAAGCTCCGTGTTGGAGAAACTCCGTGTTTGAGAAACTCCGTATTGGAGAAATTCCGTGTCGTAGAAACTCCGGGTCAGAGAAACTCCGTGTCGGAGAAACTCCGAGTTGGGGAAACTCTGTGTTAGAGAAACTCCTTGTTGGAGAAACGCCTTGTTGGAGAAACTCCGTGTTGTAGAATCTCCGTTTTGGAGAAACTCCGTGTTGGAGAATCTCCGTATTGGAGAAACTAAGTCTTGGAGAAACTCCGAGTTGGAGAAACTCCGTGTTGGAGAAACTCCGTGTTGGAGAAACTCCGTTTTGCAGAAATTTCGTGTTAGAGAAACTTCGTGTTGGGGAAACTCCGTGTTGGAGAAACTTCGTGTTAGAGAAACTCCTTGTTGCAGAAACTCTTTGTTGGAGAAGCTCCTTGACGGAGAAACTCCCTGTTGGAGAAATTCCGTGTTGGAGAAACTCCGTGTTGGAGAATCTCCGTGTTGGAGAATCTCCGTGTTGGAGAAACTCCTCGATGGAGGACCTCCTTGTTGGATAAACTCCGTGTTGGAAAATCTCTGTGTTGGAGAAACTCTGTGTTGGAGAAACTCCGTGTTG
This sequence comes from Amblyomma americanum, assembly GCF_052857255.1. Classification (NCBI taxonomy): domain Eukaryota; kingdom Metazoa; phylum Arthropoda; class Arachnida; order Ixodida; family Ixodidae; genus Amblyomma; species Amblyomma americanum. The sequence continues at coordinate 96,081 of NW_027526579.1, read as the reverse complement.
GATAAACTCTTTGTTGGAGAAACTCCGTGTTGTAGAAACTCCGTGTTGTAAAAACTTCGTGTTGAAGAAACTCCTTGTTGGAGAAACACCGTGTTGGATAAACTCCGTGTTGGAGAAACTTCGTGTTGGAGAAACTCCATGCTGTGGAAACTCCGTGTTGGAGAAACTCCGTTTTGTAGAAACTCTGGGTTGGAGCAACTCCCTGTTGGAGAAACTCCCTGTTGGAGAAACTCCGTGTTAGAGAAACTCCGTGTTGGGGAAACTTCGTGTTGGAGAAACTTCGTCTTTCGGAATCTTCGTGTTGGGGAAACTCCGTGTTGGAGAAACTCTGTGCTGGAGAAATTCCGCGTTGGAGAAACCCTGTGTTGGAGAAACTCCTTGTTGGAGGAACTCCTTGTTGGAGAAACTCTGTGTTGGAGAATCTCCGTTTTGGAGAAACTCCGTGTTGGAGAAACTTCGTGTTAGAGAAACACTGTGTTGTAGAAACTCTGTGTTGTAGATAGAAACTCCGTGTTTTAGAAACTCCGTGTTGGAGAAACTCCGTGTTGGAGAAACTCCGTTTTGGTGAAACAACGTGTTGGTGAAACTCCTTGTTGGAGAAACTCCGTGTAGGAGAAACTCTGTGTTGGAGAAAATTCGTGTTGGAGGAACTCCTTGTTGGGGATACTCCGTGTGTTAGATACTCCGTGTTGTAAAAACTCTATGTTGGAGAAACTCCGTGTAGGATAAACTCCGTTTTGCAGAAACTCCGTGTTGGAGAACCTCGGTGTTGGAGAAACTTCGTGTTGGAGAAACTCCTTGTTGCAGAAACTCTTTGTTGGAGAAGCTCCTTGACGAAGAAACTCCGTGTTGGAGAAATTCCGTGTTGGAGAAACTCCGTGTTGGAGAATCTCCGTGTTGGAGAATCTCCGTGTTGGAGAAACTCCTCGTTGGAGGACCTCCTTGTTGGATAAACTCCGCGTTGGAGAATCTCTGTGTTGGAGAAACTCCGTGTTGGAGAAACTCCGTGTTGCAGAAACTCCGTGTTGGAGAAATCCGTTTTTGATAAACTCCGTGTTGGATAAACTCCGTGTTGGAGAAACTCCGTGTCGGAGAAACTCCGTGTCGGAGAAACTTCGTGTTGGAGAAACTCCGTGTCGAAGAAACTTCGTGTTGGAGAAACTCCCTGTTGGAGAAACTTCGTGTTGGTGAAACTCCTTGTTGGAGAAACTCCTTGTTGGAGAAAATTCGTGTTGGAGAAACTCCATGTTGGAGAAAATTCGTGTTGGAGAAACTCTGTGTTGGGGAAACTCCGAATTGAAGAAACTTAGTGTTGTAAAAACTTCGTGTTGGAGAAACTCCGTGTTGGAGAAACTCCATGCTGGAGAAACTCCGTGTTGGAGAAACTCCGTGTTGGAGAATCTCCGTGTTTGAGAAACTCCGTGCTGGAGAAGCTCCGCGTTGCAGAAACGCCTTATTGGAGAAACTCTGTGTTGGAGAAACTCCGTGTTGGTGAAACACGTGTTGTAGAAAGTCCGTGTTGGAGAAACTCCGTGTCGGAGAAACTCTGTGTCGGAGAAACTCCGTGTCGGAGAAATTCCCTGTCGGAGAAACTCCGTGTTGGAGAAACTCCGCGTTGAAGAAACTCCGTGTTGGAGTAACTCCGTGTTCGAGAAACTCCGTGTTGGAGAAACTCCGTGTTGGAGAAATTCCGTGTCGTAGAAACTTCGGGTCAGAGAAACTTTGTGTCGGAGACACTCTGTGTTGGAGAAACTCCGTGTCGGAGAAGCTCGTGTTGGAGAAACTCCGTGTTTGAGAAACTCCGTTTTGTTGAAACTACGTGTTGTGAAACTCCTTGTCGGAAAAACTCCTTGTTGGAGAAACTCCGTGTTGGAGAAACTCTGTGTTGGAGAAAATTCGTGTTGGAGAAACTCCGTGTTGGAGAAACTTCATGTTGGTGAAACTTTTTGTTGGGGAAACTCCGTGTTGGAGAAACTCCGTTTTGCAGAATCTCCGTGTTGGAGAAACTCCGTCTTGGGGAAACTACGTGTTGGGGAAATTTCGTGTTGGGGAAACTTCGTGTTGGGGAAACTCCGTGTTGGAGAAACTCCGTGTTGTAGAAACTCCGTGCTGGAGAAACTCCGTGTTGGGGAAACTCCGTGTTGGAGAAACTCCGTGTTGGAGAAACGCCTTGTTGGAGAAAGTCCTTGTTGTAGAAACTCCGTGTTGGAGAAACTACCTTTAGGAGGAAATTCGTGTTGGAGAAACTCCGTGTTGGAGAAACTCCGTGTTGTAGAAACTCCGTGCTGGAGAAACTCCGTGTTGGGGAAACTCCGTGTTGGAGAAACTCCGTGTTGGAGAAACGCCTTGTTGGAGAAAGTCCTTGTTGGAGAAACTCCGTGTTGGAGAAACTACCTTTAGGAGGAAATTCGTGTTGGTGGAACTCCGTGTTGGAGAAACTCTTTGTTGTGTAAACTCTGTTTTAGAGAAACTCCGTGTTTTGAGAAACTCCGTGTTGGAGAAACTCCGGTGTGGAGAAACTCCGTGTTGGAGAAATTTCGTGTCGTAGAAACTCCGGGTCGGAGAAACTCCGTGTCGGAGAAACTCCGAGTTTGGGAAACTCCGTGTTAGAGAAACTCCTTGTTGGAGAAACTCCGTGTTGTAGAAACTCCGTGTTGGAGAAACTCCGTGTTGCAGAAACTTCGTGTTGGAGAAATCCGTTTTGGATAAACTCCGTGTTGGATAAACTCCGTGTTAGAGAAACTCCGTGTCGGAGAAACTCCGTGTCGGAGAAACTTCGTGTTGCAGAAACTCCGTGTCGGAGAAACTTCGTGTTGGAGAAACTCCGTTGGAGAAACTTCATGTTGGTGAAACTGCTTGTTGGAGAAACTCCTTGTTGGAGAAAATTTGTGTTGGAGAAACTCCATGTTGGAGAAAATTCGTTTTGGAGAAACTCTGTGTTGGGGAAACTCCGAATTGAAGAAACTCAGTGTTGTAGAAACTCCGTGTTGGAGAAACTTCGTGTTGGAAAAACTCCGTGTTGGAGAAACTCCGTGTTTGAGAAACTCCGTGCTGGAGAAGCTCCGCGTTGCAGAAACGCCTTATTGAAGAAACTCTGTGTTGGAGAAACTCCGTGTTGGTGAAACACGTGTTGTAGAAACTCCGTGTTGGAGAAACTCCGTGTCGGAGAAACTCTGTGTCGGAGAAACTCCGTGTCGGAGAAATTCCCTGTCAGAGAAACTCCGTTTTGGAGAAACTCCGCGTTGAAGAAACTCCGTGTTGGATTAACTCCGTGTTCGAGAAACTCCGTGTTGGAGAAACTCCGTGTTGGAGAAATTCCGTGTCGTAGAAACTCCGGGTCGGAGAAACTCCGTGTCGGAGACACTCCGTGTTGGAGAAACTCCGTGTCGGCGAAGCTCGTGTTGGAGAAACTACGTGTTGGAGAAACTCCTTGTTGGAAAAACTCCTTGTTGGAGGAACTCCGTGCTGGAGAAACTACGTGTTGGAGAAATTTCGTGTTGGGGAAACTTCGTGTTGGGGAAACTCCGTGTTGGAGAAACTCCATGTTAGAGAAACTCCGTGTTGGAGAAACTCCGTGTTGGAGAAATTTCGTGTTGGGGAAACTTCGTGTTGGGGAAACTCCGTGTTGGGGAAACTCCGTGTTGGAGAAACTCCGTGTTGGAGAAACGCCTTGTTGGAGAAAGTCCTTGTTGGAGAAACTCCGTCTTGGAGAAGCTCCGTGTTGGAGAAACTCCGTGTTTGAGAAACTCCGTATTGGAGAAATTCCGTGTCGTAGAAACTCCGGGTCAGAGAAACTCCGTGTCGGAGAAACTCCGAGTTGGGGAAACTCTGTGTTAGAGAAACTCTTTTTTGGAGAAACGCCTTGTTGGAGAAACTCCGTGTTGTATAAACTCTGTGTTGGAGAAACTTCGTGTTGGAGAAACTCCGTGTTGGAGAATCTCCGTATTGGAGAAACTAAGTCTTGGAGAAACTCCGAGTTGGAGAAACTCCGTGTTGGAGAAACTCCGTGTTGGAGAAACTCCGTTTTGCAGAAATTTCGTGTTAGAGAAACTTCGTGTTGGGGAAACTCCGTGTTGGAGAAACTTCGTGTTGGGGAAAGTCCGTATTGAAGAAACTCCGTGTCGGAGAAACTTCGTGTTGGACAAACTCCTTGTTGCAGAAAGTCTTTGTTAGAGAAACTCTGTATTGGAGAAACTCCGTGTTGGAGAAACTCCGAGTTGGAGAAACTCTGTGTTGGAGAAAATTCGTGTTGGAGAAACTCCGTGTTGGAGAAACTTCATGTTGGTGAAACTCCTTGTTGGAGAAACTCCGTGTTGGAGAAACTCCGCTTTGCAGAATCTCCGTGTTGGAGAAACTCCGTGTTGGGGAAACTACGTGTTGGGGAAATTTCGTGTTGGGGAAACTTCGTGTTGGGGAAACTCCGTGTTGGAGAAACTCCGTGTTGTAGAAACTCCGTGCTGGAGAAACTCCGTGTTGGGGAAACTCCGTGTTGGAGAAACTCCGTGTTGGAGAAAAGCCTTGTTGGAGAAAGTCCTTGTTGGAGAAGCTCCGTGTTGGAGAAACTACTTTAGGAGGAAATTCGTGTTGGAGGAACTCCGTGTTGGAGAAACTCTTTGTTGTGTAAACTCTGTTTTTGAGAAACTCCGTGTTTTGAGAAACTCCGTGTTGGAGAAACTCCGTGTTGGAGAAACTCCGGTGTGGAGAAACTCCGTGTTGGAGAAATTTCGTGTCGTAGAATCTCCGGGTCGGAGAAACTCCGTGTCGGAGAAACTCCGAGTTTGGGAAACTCCGTGTTAGAGAAACTCCTTGTTGGAGAAACGCCTTGTTGGAGAAACTCCGTGTTGGAGAAACTCCGTGTTGCAGAAACTTCGTGTTGGAGAAATCCGTTTTGGATAAACTCCGTGTTGGATAAACTCCGTGTTAGAGAAACTCCGTGTCGGAGAAACTTCATGTTGGAGAAACTCCGTGTCGGAGAAACTTCGTGTTGGAGAAACTCCGTTGGAGAAACTTCATGTTGGTGAATCTGCTTGTTGGAGAAACTCCTTGTTGGAGAAAATTTGTGTTGGAGAAACTCCATGTTGGAGAAAATTCGTTTTGGAGAAACTCTGTGTTGGGGAAACTCCGAATTGAAGAAACTCAGTGTTGTAGAAACTCCGTGTTGGAGAAACTTCGTGTTGGAAAAACTCCGTGTTGGAGAAACTCCGTGTTTGAGAAACTCCGTTCTGGAGAAGCTCCGCGTTGCAGAAACGCCTTATTGAAGAAACTCTGTGTTGGAGAAACTCCGTGTTGGTGAAACACGTGTTGTAGAAACTCCGTGTTGGAGAAACTCCGTGTCGGAGAAACCCTGTGTCGGAGAAACTCCGTGTCGGAGAAATTTTCTGTCAGAGAAACTCCGTTTTGGAGAAACTCCGCGTTGAAGAAACTCCGTGTTGGATTAACTCCGTGTTCGAGAAACTCCGTGTTGGAGAAACTCCGTGTTGGAGAAATTCCGTGTCGTAGAAACCCCGGGTCGGAGAAACTCCGTGTCGGAGACACTCCGTGTTGGAGAAACTCCGTGTCGGCGAAGCTCGTGTTGGAGAAAATCCGTGTTTGAGAAACTCCGTTTTGTTGAAACTACGTGTTGGAGAAACTCCTTGTTGGAAAAACTCCTTGTTGGAGAAACTCCGTGTTGGAGAAACTACGTGTTGGAGAAATTTCGTGTTGGGGAAACTTCGTGTTGGGGAAACTCCGTGTTGGAGAAACTCCGTGTTGGAGAAACGCCTTGTTGGAGAAAGTCCTTGTTGGAGAAACTCCGTGTTGGAGAAGCTCCGTGTTGGAGAAACTCCGTGTTTGAGAAACTCCGTATTGGAGAAATTCCGTGTCGTAGAAACTCCGGGTCAGAGAAACTCCGTGTCGGAGAAACTCCGAGTTGGGGAAACTCTGTGTTAGAGAAACTCCTTGTTGGAGAAACGCCTTGTTGGAGAAACTCCGTGTTGTAGAATCTCCGTTTTGGAGAAACTCCGTGTTGGAGAATCTCCGTATTGGAGAAACTAAGTCTTGGAGAAACTCCGAGTTGGAGAAACTCCGTGTTGGAGAAACTCCGTGTTGGAGAAACTCCGTTTTGCAGAAATTTCGTGTTAGAGAAACTTCGTGTTGGGGAAACTCCGTGTTGGAGAAACTTCGTGTTAGAGAAACTCCTTGTTGCAGAAACTCTTTGTTGGAGAAGCTCCTTGACGGAGAAACTCCCTGTTGGAGAAATTCCGTGTTGGAGAAACTCCGTGTTGGAGAATCTCCGTGTTGGAGAATCTCCGTGTTGGAGAAACTCCTCGATGGAGGACCTCCTTGTTGGATAAACTCCGTGTTGGAAAATCTCTGTGTTGGAGAAACTCTGTGTTGGAGAAACTCCGTGTTGGATAAACTCTTTGTTGGAGAAACTCCGTGTTGTAGAAACTCCGTGTTGTAAAAACTTCGTGTTGAAGAAACTCCTTGTTGGAGAAACACCGTGTTGGATAAACTCCGTGTTGGAGAAACTTCGTGTTGGAGAAACTCCATGCTGTGGAAACTCCGTGTTGGAGAAACTCCGTTTTGTAGAAACTCTGGGTTGGAGCAACTCCCTGTTGGAGAAACTCCCTGTTGGAGAAACTCCGTGTTAGAGAAACTCCGTGTTGGGGAAACTTCGTGTTGGAGAAACTTCGTCTTTCGGAATCTTCGTGTTGGGGAAACTCCGTGTTGGAGAAACTCTGTGCTGGAGAAATTCCGCGTTGGAGAAACCCTGTGTTGGAGAAACTCCTTGTTGGAGGAACTCCTTGTTGGAGAAACTCTGTGTTGGAGAATCTCCGTTTTGGAGAAACTCCGTGTTGGAGAAACTTCGTGTTAGAGAAACACTGTGTTGTAGAAACTCTGTGTTGTAGATAGAAACTCCGTGTTTTAGAAACTCCGTGTTGGAGAAACTCCGTGTTGGAGAAACTCCGTTTTGGTGAAACAACGTGTTGGTGAAACTCCTTGTTGGAGAAACTCCGTGTAGGAGAAACTCTGTGTTGGAGAAAATTCGTGTTGGAGGAACTCCTTGTTGGGGATACTCCGTGTGTTAGATACTCCGTGTTGTAAAAACTCTATGTTGGAGAAACTCCGTGTAGGATAAACTCCGTTTTGCAGAAACTCCGTGTTGGAGAACCTCGGTGTTGGAGAAACTTCGTGTTGGAGAAACTCCTTGTTGCAGAAACTCTTTGTTGGAGAAGCTCCTTGACGAAGAAACTCCGTGTTGGAGAAATTCCGTGTTGGAGAAACTCCGTGTTGGAGAATCTCCGTGTTGGAGAATCTCCGTGTTGGAGAAACTCCTCGTTGGAGGACCTCCTTGTTGGATAAACTCCGCGTTGGAGAATCTCTGTGTTGGAGAAACTCCGTGTTGGAGAAACTCCGTGTTGCAGAAACTCCGTGTTGGAGAAATCCGTTTTTGATAAACTCCGTGTTGGATAAACTCCGTGTTGGAGAAACTCCGTGTCGGAGAAACTCCGTGTCGGAGAAACTTCGTGTTGGAGAAACTCCGTGTCGAAGAAACTTCGTGTTGGAGAAACTCCCTGTTGGAGAAACTTCGTGTTGGTGAAACTCCTTGTTGGAGAAACTCCTTGTTGGAGAAAATTCGTGTTGGAGAAACTCCATGTTGGAGAAAATTCGTGTTGGAGAAACTCTGTGTTGGGGAAACTCCGAATTGAAGAAACTTAGTGTTGTAAAAACTTCGTGTTGGAGAAACTCCGTGTTGGAGAAACTCCATGCTGGAGAAACTCCGTGTTGGAGAAACTCCGTGTTGGAGAATCTCCGTGTTTGAGAAACTCCGTGCTGGAGAAGCTCCGCGTTGCAGAAACGCCTTATTGGAGAAACTCTGTGTTGGAGAAACTCCGTGTTGGTGAAACACGTGTTGTAGAAAGTCCGTGTTGGAGAAACTCCGTGTCGGAGAAACTCTGTGTCGGAGAAACTCCGTGTCGGAGAAATTCCCTGTCGGAGAAACTCCGTGTTGGAGAAACTCCGCGTTGAAGAAACTCCGTGTTGGAGTAACTCCGTGTTCGAGAAACTCCGTGTTGGAGAAACTCCGTGTTGGAGAAATTCCGTGTCGTAGAAACTTCGGGTCAGAGAAACTTTGTGTCGGAGACACTCTGTGTTGGAGAAACTCCGTGTCGGAGAAGCTCGTGTTGGAGAAACTCCGTGTTTGAGAAACTCCGTTTTGTTGAAACTACGTGTTGTGAAACTCCTTGTCGGAAAAACTCCTTGTTGGAGAAACTCCGTGTTGGAGAAACTCTGTGTTGGAGAAAATTCGTGTTGGAGAAACTCCGTGTTGGAGAAACTTCATGTTGGTGAAACTTTTTGTTGGGGAAACTCCGTGTTGGAGAAACTCCGTTTTGCAGAATCTCCGTGTTGGAGAAACTCCGTCTTGGGGAAACTACGTGTTGGGGAAATTTCGTGTTGGGGAAACTTCGTGTTGGGGAAACTCCGTGTTGGAGAAACTCCGTGTTGTAGAAACTCCGTGCTGGAGAAACTCCGTGTTGGGGAAACTCCGTGTTGGAGAAACTCCGTGTTGGAGAAACGCCTTGTTGGAGAAAGTCCTTGTTGTAGAAACTCCGTGTTGGAGAAACTACCTTTAGGAGGAAATTCGTGTTGGAGAAACTCCGTGTTGGAGAAACTCCGTGTTGTAGAAACTCCGTGCTGGAGAAACTCCGTGTTGGGGAAACTCCGTGTTGGAGAAACTCCGTGTTGGAGAAACGCCTTGTTGGAGAAAGTCCTTGTTGGAGAAACTCCGTGTTGGAGAAACTACCTTTAGGAGGAAATTCGTGTTGGTGGAACTCCGTGTTGGAGAAACTCTTTGTTGTGTAAACTCTGTTTTAGAGAAACTCCGTGTTTTGAGAAACTCCGTGTTGGAGAAACTCCGGTGTGGAGAAACTCCGTGTTGGAGAAATTTCGTGTCGTAGAAACTCCGGGTCGGAGAAACTCCGTGTCGGAGAAACTCCGAGTTTGGGAAACTCCGTGTTAGAGAAACTCCTTGTTGGAGAAACTCCGTGTTGTAGAAACTCCGTGTTGGAGAAACTCCGTGTTGCAGAAACTTCGTGTTGGAGAAATCCGTTTTGGATAAACTCCGTGTTGGATAAACTCCGTGTTAGAGAAACTCCGTGTCGGAGAAACTCCGTGTCGGAGAAACTTCGTGTTGCAGAAACTCCGTGTCGGAGAAACTTCGTGTTGGAGAAACTCCGTTGGAGAAACTTCATGTTGGTGAAACTGCTTGTTGGAGAAACTCCTTGTTGGAGAAAATTTGTGTTGGAGAAACTCCATGTTGGAGAAAATTCGTTTTGGAGAAACTCTGTGTTGGGGAAACTCCGAATTGAAGAAACTCAGTGTTGTAGAAACTCCGTGTTGGAGAAACTTCGTGTTGGAAAAACTCCGTGTTGGAGAAACTCCGTGTTTGAGAAACTCCGTGCTGGAGAAGCTCCGCGTTGCAGAAACGCCTTATTGAAGAAACTCTGTGTTGGAGAAACTCCGTGTTGGTGAAACACGTGTTGTAGAAACTCCGTGTTGGAGAAACTCCGTGTCGGAGAAACTCTGTGTCGGAGAAACTCCGTGTCGGAGAAATTCCCTGTCAGAGAAACTCCGTTTTGGAGAAACTCCGCGTTGAAGAAACTCCGTGTTGGATTAACTCCGTGTTCGAGAAACTCCGTGTTGGAGAAACTCCGTGTTGGAGAAATTCCGTGTCGTAGAAACTCCGGGTCGGAGAAACTCCGTGTCGGAGACACTCCGTGTTGGAGAAACTCCGTGTCGGCGAAGCTCGTGTTGGAGAAACTACGTGTTGGAGAAACTCCTTGTTGGAAAAACTCCTTGTTGGAGGAACTCCGTGCTGGAGAAACTACGTGTTGGAGAAATTTCGTGTTGGGGAAACTTCGTGTTGGGGAAACTCCGTGTTGGAGAAACTCCATGTTGGAGAAACTCCGTGTTGGAGAAACTCCGTGTTGGAGAAATTTCGTGTTGGGGAAACTTCGTGTTGGGGAAACTCCGTGTTGGGGAAACTCCGTGTTGGAGAAACTCCGTGTTGGAGAAACGCCTTGTTGGAGAAAGTCCTTGTTGGAGAAACTCCGTGTTGGAGAAGCTCCGTGTTGGAGAAACTCCGTGTTTGAGAAACTCCGTATTGGAGAAATTCCGTGTCGTAGAAACTCCGGGTCAGAGAAACTCCGTGTCGGAGAAACTCCGAGTTGGGGAAACTCTGTGTTAGAGAAACTCTTTGTTGGAGAAACGCCTTGTTGGAGAAACTCCGTGTTGTATAAACTCTGTGTTGGAGAAACTTCGTGTTGGAGAAAATCCGTGTTGGAGAATCTCCGTATTGGAGAAACTAAGTCTTGGAGAAACTCCGAGTTGGAGAAACTCCGTGTTGGAGAAACTCCGTGTTGGAGAAACTCCGTTTTGCAGAAATTTCGTGTTAGAGAAACTTCGTGTTGGGGAAACTCCGTGTTGGAGAAACTTCGTGTTGGGGAAAGTCCGTATTGAAGAAACTCCGTGTCGGAGAAACTTCGTGTTGGACAAACTCCTTGTTGCAGAAAGTCTTTGTTAGAGAAACTCTGTATTGGAGAAACTCCGTGTTGGAGAAACTCCGAGTTGGAGAAACTCTGTGTTGGAGAAAATTCGTGTTGGAGAAACTCCGTGTTGGAGAAACTTCATGTTGGTGAAACTCCTTGTTGGAGAAACTCCGTGTTGGAGAAACTCCGCTTTGCAGAATCTCCGTGTTGGAGAAACTCCGTGTTGGGGAAACTACGTGTTGGGGAAATTTCGTGTTGGGGAAACTTCGTGTTGGGGAAACTCCGTGTTGGAGAAACTCCGTGTTGTAGAAACTCCGTGCTGGAGAAACTCCGTGTTGGGGAAACTCCGTGTTGGAGAAACTCCGTGTTGGAGAAACGCCTTGTTGGAGAAAGTCCTTGTTGGAGAAGCTCCGTGTTGGAGAAACTACCTTTAGGAGGAAATTCGTGTTGGAGGAACTCCGTGTTGGAGAAACTCTTTGTTGTGTAAACTCTGTTTTTGAGAAACTCCGTGTTTTGAGAAACTCCGTGTTGGAGAAACTCCGTGTTGGAGAAACTCCGGTGTGGAGAAACTCCGTGTTGGAGAAATTTCGTGTCGTAGAAACTCCGGGTCGGAGAAACTCCGTGTCGGAGAAACTCCGAGTTTGGGAAACTCCGTGTTAGAGAAACTCCTTGTTGGAGAAACGCCTTGTTGGAGAAACTCCGTGTTGGAGAAACTCCGTGTTGCAGAAACTTCGTGTTGGAGAAATCCGTTTTGGATAAACTCCGTGTTGGATAAACTCCGTGTTAGAGAAACTCCGTGTCGGAGAAACTTCATGTTGGAGAAACTCCGTGTCGGAGAAACTTCGTGTTGGAGAAACTCCGTTGGAGAAACTTCATGTTGGTGAATCTGCTTGTTGGAGAAACTCCTTGTTGGAGAAAATTTGTGTTGGAGAAACTCCATGTTGGAGAAAATTCGTTTTGGAGAAACTCTGTGTTGGGGAAACTCCGAATTGAAGAAACTCAGTGTTGTAGAAACTCCGTGTTGGAGAAACTTCGTGTTGGAAAAACTCCGTGTTGGAGAAACTCCGTGTTTGAGAAACTCCGTGCTGGAGAAGCTCCGCGTTGCAGAAACGCCTTATTGAAGAAACTCTGTGTTGGAGAAACTCCGTGTTGGTGAAACACGTGTTGTAGAAACTCCGTGTTGGAGAAACTCCGTGTCGGAGAAACTCTGTGTCGGAGAAACTCCGTGTCGGAGAAATTCCCTGTCAGAGAAACTCCGTTTTGGAGAAACTCCGCGTTGAAGAAACTCCGTGTTGGATTAACTCCGTGTTCGAGAAACTCCGTGTTGGAGAAACTCCGTGTTGGAGAAATTCCGTGTCGTAGAAACCCCGGGTCGGAGAAACTCCGTGTCGGAGACACTCCGTGTTGGAGAAACTCCGTGTCGGCGAAGCTCGTGTTCGAGAAAATCCGTGTTTGAGAAACTCCGTTTTGTTGAAACTACGTGTTGGAGAAACTCCTTGTTGGAAAAACTCCTTGTTGGAGAAACTCCGTGTTGGAGAAACTACGTGTTGGAGAAATTTCGTGTTGGGGAAACTTCGTGTTGGGGAAACTCCGTGTTGGAGAAACTCCGTGTTGGAGAAACGCCTTGTTGGAGAAAGTCCTTGTTGGAGAAACTCCGTGTTGGAGAAGCTCCGTGTTGGAGAAACTCCGTGTTTGAGAAACTCCGTATTGGAGAAATTCCGTGTCGTAGAAACTCCGGGTCAGAGAAACTCCGTGTCGGAGAAACTCCGAGTTGGGGAAACTCTGTGTTAGAGAAACTCCTTGTTGGAGGAACGCCTTGTTGGAGAAACTCCGTGTTGTAGAAACTCTGTGTTGGAGAAACTTCGTGTTGGAGAAACTCCGTGTTGTAGAATCTCCGTTTTGGAGAAACTCCGTGTTGGAGAATCTCCGTATTGGAGAAACTAAGTCTTGGAGAAACTCCGAGTTGGAGAAACTCCGTGTTGGAGAAACTCCGTGTTGGAGAAACTCCGTTTTGCAGAAATTTCGTGTTAGAGAAACTTCGTGTTGGGGAAACTCCGTGTTGGAGAAACTTCGTGTTAGAGAAACTCCTTGTTGCAGAAACTCTTTGTTGGAGAAGCTCCTTGACGGAGAAACTCCGTGTTGGAGAAATTCCGTGTTGGAGAAACTCCGTGTTGGAGAATCTCCGTGTTGGAGAATCTCCGTGTTGGAGAAACTCCTCGATGGAGGACCTCCTTGTTGGATAAACTCCGTGTTGGAAAATCTCTGTGTTGGAGAAACTCTGTGTTGGAGAAACTCCGTGTTGGATAAACTCTTTGTTGGAGAAACTCCGTGTTGTAGAAACTCCGTGTTGTAAAAACTTCGTGTTGAAGAAACTCCTTGTTGGAGAAACACCGTGTTGGATAAACTCCATGTTGGAGAAACTTCGTGTTGGAGAAACTCCATGCTGTGGAAACTCCGTGTTGGAGAAACTCCGTTTTGTAGAAACTCTGGGTTGGAGCAACTCCCTGTTGGAGAAACTCCCTGTTGGAGAAACTCCGTGTTAGAGAAACTCCGTGTTGTTGAAACTTCGTGTTGGAGAAACTTCGTCTTTCGGAATCTTCGTGTTGGGGAAACTCCGTGTTGGAGAAACTCTGTGCTGGAGAAATTCCGCGTTGGAGAAACCCTGTGTTGGAGAAACTCCTTGTTGGAGGAACTCCTTGTTGGAGAAACTCTGTGTTGGAGAATCTCCGTTTTGAAGAAACTCCGTGTTGGAGAAACTCCGTGTTGGAGAAACTCCGTGTTGGAGAAACTCCGTTTTGGTGAAACAACGTGTTGGTGAAACTCCTTGTTGGAGAAACTCCGTGTAGGAGAAACTCTGTGTTGGAGAAAATTCGTGTTGGAGGAACTCCTTGTTGGGGATACTCCGTGTGTTAGATACTCCGTGTTGTAAAAACTCTATGTTGGAGAAACTCCGTGTAGGATAAACTCCGTTTTGCAGAAACTCCGTGTTGGAGAACCTCGGTGTTGGAGAAACTTCGTGTTGGAGAAACTCCTTGTTGCAGAAACTCTTTGTTGGAGAAGCTCCTTGACGAAGAAACTCCGTGTTGGAGAAATTCCGTGTTGGAGAAACTCCGTGTTGGAGAATCTCCGTGTTGGAGAATCTCCGTGTTGGAGAAACTTCTCGTTGGAGGACCTCCTTGTTGGATAAACTCCGCGTTGGAGAATCTCTGTGTTGGAGAAACTCCGTGTTGGAGAAACTCCGTGTTGCAGAAACTCCGTGTTGGAGAAATCCGTTTTTGATAAACTCCGTGTTGGATAAACTCCGTGTTGGAGAAACTCCGTGTCTGAGAAACTCCGTGTCGGAGAAACTTCGTGTTGGAGAAACTCCGTGTCGAAGAAACTTCGTGTTGGAGAAACTCCCTGTTGGAGAAACTTCGTGTTGGTGAAACTCCTTGTTGGAGAAACTCCTTGTTGGAGAAAATTCGTGTTGGAGAAACTCCATGTTGGAGAAAATTCGTGTTGGAGAAACTCTGTGTTGGGGAAACTCCGAATTGAAGAAACTTAGTGTTGTAGAAACTTCGTGTTGGAGAAACTCCGTGTTGGAGAAACTCCATGCTGGAGAAACTCCGTGTTGGAGAAACTCCGTGTTGGAGAATCTCCGTGTTTGAGAAACTCCGTGCTGGAGAAGCTCCGCGTTGCAGAAACGCCTTATTGGAGAAACTCTGTGTTGGAGAAACTCCGTGTTGGTGAAACACGTGTTGTAGAAAGTCCGTGTTGGAGAAACTCCGTGTCGGAGAAACTCTGTGTCGGAGAAACTCCGTGTCGGAGAAATTCCCTGTCGGAGAAACTCCGTGTTGGAGAAACTCCGCGTTGAAGAAACTCCGTGTTGCAGTAACTCCGTGTTCGAGAAACTCCGTGTTGGAGAAACTCCGTGTTGGAGAAATTCCGTGTCGTAGAAACTTCGGGTCAGAGAAACTTTGTGTCGGAGACACTCTGTGTTGGAGAAACTCCGTGTCGGAGAAGCTCGTGTTGGAGAAACTCCGTGTTTCAGAAACTCCGTTTTGTTGAAACTACGTGTTGTGAAACTCCTTGTCGGAAAAACTCCTTGTTGGAGAAACTCCGTGTTGGAGAAACTCTGTGTTGGAGAAAATTCGTGTTGGAGAAACTCCGTGTTGGAGAAACTTCATGTTGGTGAAACTTTTTGTTGGAGAAACTCCGTGTTGGAGAAACTCCGTTTTGCAGAATCTCCGTGTTGGAGAAACTCCGTGTTGGGGAAACTACGTGTTGGGGAAATTTCGTGTTGGGGAAACTTCGTGTTGGGGAAACTCCGTGTTGGAGAAACTCCGTGTTGTAGAAACTCCGTGCTGGAGAAACTCCGTGTTGGGGAAACTCCGTGTTGGAGAAACTCCGTGTTGGAGAAACGCCTTGTTGGAGAAAGTCCTTGTTGTAGAAACTCCGTGTTGGAGAAACTACCTTTAGGAGGAAATTCGTGTTGGAGAAACTCCGTGTTGGAGAAACTCTTTGTTGTGTAAACTCTGTTATTGAGAAACTCCGTGTTTTGAGAAACTCCGTGTTGGAGAAACTCCGTGTTGGAGAAACTCCGGTGTGGAGAAACTCCGTGTTGGAGAAATTTCGTGTCGTAGAAACTCCGGGTCGGAGAAACTCCGTGTCGGAGAAACTCCGAGTTGGGGAAATTCCGTGTTAGAGAAACTCCTTGTTGGAGAAACGCCTTGTTGGAGAAACTCCGTGTTGTAGAAACTCCGTGTTGGAGAAACTCCGTGTTGCAGAAAATCCGTGTTGGAGAAATCCGTTTTGGATAAACTCCGTGTTGGATAAACTCCGTGTTAGAGAAACTCCGTGTCGGAGAAACTCCGTGTCGGAGAAACTTCGTGTTGGAGAAACTCCGTGTCGGAGAAACTTCGTGTTGGAGAAACTCCCTGTTGGAGAAACTTCGTGTTGGTGAAACTCCTTTTTGGAGAAACTCCTTGTTGGAGAAAATTTGTGTTGGAGAAACTCCATGTTGGAGAAAATTCGTGTTGGAGAAACTCTGTGTTGGGGAAACTCCGAATTGAAGAAACTCAGTGTTGTAGAAACTCCGTGTTGGAGAAACTTCGTGTTGGAAAAACTCCGTGTTGGAGAAACTCCATGCTGGAGAAACTCCGTGTCGGAGAAACTCCGTGTTGGAGAAACTCCGTGTTTGAAAAACTGCGTGCTGGAGAAGCTCCGCGTTGCAGAAACGCCTTATTGGAGAAACTCTGTGTTGGAGAAACTCCGTGTTGGTGAAACACGTGTTGTAGAAACTCCGTGTTGGAGAAACTCCGTGTCGGAGAAACTCTGTGTCGGAGAAACTCCGTGTCGGAGAAATTCCCTGTCAGAAAAACTCCGTGTTGGAGAAACTCCGCGTTGTAGAATCTCCGTGTTGGATTAACTCCGTGTTCGAGAAACTCCGTGTTGGAGAAACTCCGTGTTGGAGAAATTCCGTGTCGTAGAAACTCTGGGTCGGAGAAACTCCGTGTCGGAGACACTCCGTGTTGGAGAAACTCCGTGTCGGAGAAGCTCGTGTTGGAGAAACTCCGTGTTTAAGAAACTCCGTTTTGTTGAAACTACGTGTTGATGAAACTCCTTGTTAGAAAAACTCCTTGTTGGAAAAACTCCGTGTTGGAGAAACTCTGTGTTGGCGAAACTCCTTGTTGGAGAAACTCCGTGTTGGAGAAACTCCGTTTTGCAGAAACTCCGTGTTGGAGAAACTCCGTGTTGGGGAAACTACGTGTTGGAGAAATTTTGTGTTGGGGAAACTTCGTGTTGGGGAAACTCCGTGTTGGAGAAACTCCGTGTTGGAGAAATTCCGTGTTGGAGAAACTCCGTGTTGGGGAAACTCCGTGTTGGAGAAATTTCGTGTTGGGGAAACTTCGTGCTGGGGAAATTCCGTGTTGGAAAAACTCCGTGTTGGAGAAACTCCGTGCTGGAGAAACTCTGTGTTGGGGAAACACCGTGTTGGAGAAACTCAGTGTTGGAGAAACGCCTTGTTGGAGAAAGTCCTTGTTGGAGAAACTCCGTGTTGGAGAAGCTCCGTGTTGGAGAAACTCCGTGTTTGAGAAACTCCGTGTTGGAGAAATTCCGTGTCGTAGAAACTCCGGGTCGGAGAAACTCCGTGTCGGAGAAACTCCGAGTTGGGGAAACTCTGTGTTAGAGAAATTCCTTGTAGGAGAAACGCCTTGTTGGAGAAACTCCGTGTTGTAGAAACTCTGTGTTGGAGAAACTTCGTGTTGGAGAAACTCCGTGTTGTAGAATCTCCGTTTTGGAGAAACTCCGTGTTGGAGAATCTCCGTATTGGAGAAACTATGTCTTGGAGAAACTCCGAGTTGGAGAAACTCCGTGTTGGAGAAACTCCGTTTTGCAGAAATTTCGTGTTGGAGAAACTTCGTGTTGGGGAAACTCCGTGTTGGAGAAACTTCGTGTTGGGTAAAGTCCGTATTGAAAAAACTCCGTGTCGGAGAAACTTCGTGTTGGACAAACTCCTTGTTGCAGAAAGTCTTTGTTAGAGAAACTCCGTGTTGGAGAAACTTCGTGTTGGAGAAACTCCGTTTTGAAGAAACTTCGTGAGGGAGAAACTCCGTGCTGGAGAAACTGTGTTGGAGAAACTTCGTGTTGGAGAATTTTCGTGTTGGAGAAACTCCGTGTTGGAGAAACTCCGTTTTGGAGAAACTCCTTGTTGGAAAAACTTGGTGTTGGGGAAACTCCGTGTTGGAGAAACTTCGTGTTGGGGAAACTCTGTGTTGGGGACACTCTGTGTTGGAGAAACTCCGTGTTGGAGAAACTCCTTGTTGCAGAAATTCTTTGCTGGAGAAACACTTTGTTGGAGAAACTCCGTGTTGTAGAAACACCGTGTTGGGGAAACTCCGTGTCGGAGAAACTTCGTGTCGGAGAAACTCCGTGTCGGAGAAACTCCCTGTCTGAGAGACTCCGTGTTGGAGAAACTCCGTGTTGCAGAAACTCCGTGCTGGAGTAACTCCGTGTTCGAGAAACTCCGTGTTGGAGAAACTCCGTGTTGGAGAAATTCCGTGTCGTAGAAACTCCGGGTCGGAGAAACTCCGTGTTGGAAAAAAGTCCGTGTCGGAGAAACTCCGTGTTGGAGAAACTCCGTGTTGGAGAAACTCCGTTTTGGTGAAACAACGTGTTGGAGAATCTCCGTGTTGGAGAAACTCCTCGTTGGAGGACCTCCTTGTTGGATAAACTCCGTGTTGGAGAATCTCTGTGTTGGAGAAACTCCGTGTTGGAGAAACTCCGTGTTGCAGAAACTCCGTGTTGGAGAAATCGGTTTTGGATAAACTCCGTGTTGGATAAACTCCGTGTTGGAGAAACTCCTTGTCGGAGAAACTCCGTGTCGGAGAAACTTCGTGTTGGAGAAACTCCGTGTCGAAGAAACTTCGTGTTGGAGAAACTCCCTGTTGGAGAAACTTCGTGTTGGTGAAACTCCTTGTTGGAGAAACTCCTTGTTGGAGAAAATTCGTGTTGGAGAAACTCCATGTTGGAGAAAATTCGTGTTGGAGAAACTCTGTGTTGGGGAAACTCCGAATTGAAGAAACAGTGTTGTAGAAACTTCGTGTTGGAGAAACTCCGTGTTGGAGAAACTAAATGCTGGAGAAACTCCGTGTTGGAGAAACTCCGTGTTGGAGAATCTCCGTGTTTGAGAAACTCCGTGCTGGAGAAGCTCCGCGTTGCAGAAAAGCCTTATTGGAGAAACTCTGTGTTGGAGAAACTCCGTGTTGGTGAAACACGTGTTGTAAAAACTCCGTGTTGGAGAAACTCCGTGTCGGAGAAACTCTGTGTCGGAGAAACTCCGTGTCGGAGAAATTCCCTGTCGGAGAAACTCCGTGTTGGAGAAACTCCGCGTTGAAGAAACTCCGTGTTGGAGTAACTCCGTGTTCGAGAAACTCCGTGTTGGAGACACTCCGTGTTGGAGAAACTCCGTGTCGGAGAAGCTCGTGTTGGAGAAACTCCGTGTTTGAGAAACTCCGTTTTGTTGAAACTACGTGTTGTGAAACTCCTTGTTGGAAAAACTCCTTGTTGGAGAAACTCCGTGTTGGAGAAACTCTGTGTTGGAGAAAATTCGTGTTGGAGAAACTCCGTGTTGGAGAAACTTTATGTTGGTGAAACTCCTTGTTGGAGAAACTCCGTGTTGGAGAAACTCCGTTTTGCAGAATCTCCGTGTTGGAGAAACTTCGTGTTGGGGAAAATACGTGTTGGGGAAATTTCGTGTTGGGGAAACTTCGTGTTGGGGAAACTCCGTGTTGGAGAAACTCCGTGTTGTAGAAACTCCGTGCTGGAGAAACTCCGTGTTGGGGAAACTCCGTGTTGGAGAAACTCCGTGTTGGAGAAACGCCTTGTTGGAGAAAGTCCTTGTTGGAGAATCTCCGTGTTGGAGAAACTACCTTTAGGAGGAAATTCGTGTTGGAGAAACTCCGTGTTGGAGAAACTCTTTGTTGTGTAAACTGTTTTTGAGAAACTCCGTGTTTTGAGAAACTCCGTGTTGGAGAAACTCCGTGTTGGAGAAACTCCGGTGTGGAGAAACTCCGTGTTGGAGAAATTTCGTGTCGTAGAAACTCCGGGTCGGAGAAACTCCGTGTCGGAGAAACTCCGAGTTTGGGAAACTCCGTGTTAGAGAAACTCCTTGTTGGAGAAACGCCTTGTTGGAGAAACACCGTGTTGTAGAAACTCCGTGTTGCAAAAACTCCGTGTTGGAGAAATCCGTTTTGGATAAACTCCGTGTTGGATAAACTCCGTGTTAGAGAAACTCCGTTTCGGAGAAACTCCGTGTCGGAGAAACTTCGGGTTGGAGAAACTCCGTGTCGGAGAAACTTCGTGTTGGAGAAACTCCCTGTTGGAGAAAATTCGTGTTGGTGAAACTGCTTGTTGGAGAAACTCCTTGTTGGAGAAAATTTGTGTTGGAGAAACTCCATGTTGGAGAAAATTCGTGTTGGAGAAACTCTGTGTTGGGGAAACTCCGAATTGAAGAAACTCAGTGTAGTAGAAACTCCGTGTTGGAGAAACTTCGTGTTGGAAAAACTCCGTGTTGGAGAAACTCCATGCTGGAGAAACTCCGTGTTGGAGAAACTCCGCGTTGGAGAAACGCCTTATTGGAGAAACTCTGTGTTGGAGAAACTCCGTGTTGGTGAAACACGTGTTGTAGAAACTCCGTGTTGGAGAAACTCCGTGTCGGAGAAACTCTGTGTCGGAGAAACTCCGTGTCGGAGAAATTCCCTGTCAGAGAAACTCCGTGTTGGAGAAACTCCGCGTTGAAGAAACTCCGTGTTGGATTAACTCCGTGTTCGAGAAACTCCGTGTTGGAGAAACTCCGTGTTGGAGAAATTCCGTGTCGTAGAAACTCCGGGTCGGAGAAACTCCGTGTCGGAGACACTCCGTGTTGGAGAAACTCCGTGTCGGCGAAGCTCGTGTTGGAGAAAATCCGTGTTTGAGAAACTCCGTTTTGTTGAAACTACGTGTTGGAGAAACTCCTTGTTGGAAAAACTCCTTGTTGGAGAAACTCCGTGTTGGAGAAACTCTGTGTTGGCGAAACTCCTTGTTGGAGAAACTACGTGTTGGAGAAATTTCGTGTTGGGGAAACTTCGTGTTGGGGAAACTCCGTGTTGGAGAAACTCCGTGTTGGAGAAACTCCGTGTTGGAGAAATTTAGTGTTGGGGAAACTTCGTGTTGGGGAAACTCCGTGTTGGAAAAACTCCGTGTTGGAGAAACTCCGTGCTGGAGAAACTGTGTTGAGGAAACTCCGTGTTGGAGAAACTCCGTGTTGGAGAAACGCCTTGTTGGAGAAAGTCCTTGTTGGAGAAACTCCGTGTTGGAGAAGCTCTGTGTTGGAGAAACTCCGTGTTTGAGAAACTCCGTATTGGAGAAATTCCGTGTCGTAGAAACTCCGGGTCGGAGAAACTCCGTGTCGGAGAAACTCCGAGTTGGGGAAACTCTGTGTTAGAGAAACTCCTTGTTGGAGAAACGCCTTGTTGGAGAAACTCTGTGTTGTAGAAACTCTGTGTTGGAGAAACTTCGTGTTGGAGAAACTCCGTGTTGTAGAATCTCCGTTTTGGAGAAACTCCGTGTTGGAGAATCTCCGTATTGGAGAAACTAAGTCTTGGAGAAAGTCCGAGTTGGAGAAACTCCGTGTTGGAGAAACTCCGTGTTGGAGAAACTCCGTTTTGCAGAAATTTCGTGTTGGAGAAAATTCGTGTTGGGGAAACTCCGTGTTGGAGAAACTTCGTGTTGGGGAAAGTCCGTATTGAAGAAACTCCGTGTCGGAGAAACTTCGTGTTGGACAAACTCCTTGTTGCAGAAAGTCTTTGTTAGAGAAACTCTGTTGGAGAAACTACGTGTTGGAGAAACTCCGTTTTGGAGAAACTCCTTGTTGGAAAAACTTGGTGTTGGGGAAACTCCGTGTTGGAGAAACTTCGTGTTGGGGAAACTCCGTGTTGGGGACACTCTGTGTTGGAGAAACTCCGTGTTGGAGAAACTCCTTGTTGCAGAAATTCTTTGCTGGAGAAACACTTTGTTGGAGAAACTCCGTGTTGTAGAAACACCGTGTTGGGGAAACTCCGTGTCGGGGAAACTTCGTGTCGGAGAAACTCCGTGTCGGAGAAACTCAATGTCTGAGAGACTACGTGTTGGAGAAACTCCGTGTTGCAGAAACTCCGTGCTGGAGTAACTCCGTGTTCAAGAAACTCCGTGTTGGAGAAACTCCGTGTTGGAGAAATTCCGTGTCGTAGAAACTCCGGGTCGGAGAAACTCCGTGTTGGAAAAAAGTCCGTGTCGGAGAAACTCCGTGTTGGAGAAACTCCGTGTTGGAGAAACTGTGTTGGGGAAACTCCGTGTTGGAGAAACTCCGTGTTGGAGAAACGCCTTGTTGGAGAAAGTCCTTGTTGGAGAAACTCCGTGTTGGAGAAGCTCTGTGTTGGAGAAACTCCGTGTTTGAGAAACTCCGTATTGGAGAAATTCCGTGTCGTAGAAACTCCGGGTCGGAGAAACTCCGTGTCGGAGAAACTCCGAGTTGGGGAAACTCCGTGTTAGAAAAACTCCTTGTTGGAGAAACGCCTTGTTGGAGAAACTCCGTGTTGTAGAAACTCCATGTTGGAGAAACTCCGTGTTGCAGAAACTCCGTGTTGGAGAAATCCGTTTTGGATAAACTCCGTGTTGGATAAACTCCGTGTTAGAGAAACTCCGTGTCGGAGAAACTCCTTGTTGGAGAAAATTTGTGTTGGAGAAACTCCATGTTGGAGAAAATTCGTGTTGGAGAAACTCTGTGTTGGGGAAACTCCGAATTGAAGAAACTCAGTGTTGTAGAAACTCCGTGTTGGAGAAACTTCGTGTTGGAAAAACTCCGTGTTGGAGAAACTCCATGCTGGAGAAACTCCGTGTTGGAGAAACTCCGTGTTGGAGAAACTCCGCGTTTGAGAAACTCCGTGCTGGAGAAGCTCCGCGTTGCAGAAACGCCTTATTGGAGAAACTCTGTGTTGGAAAAACTCCGTGTTGGTGAAACACGTGTTGTATAAACTCCTTGTCGGAGAAACTCCGTGTCGGAGAAACTTCGTGTTGGAGAAACTCCGTGTCGAAGAAACTTCGTGTTGGAGAAACTCCCTGTTGGAGAAACTTCGTGTTGGTGAAACTCCTTGTTGGAGAAACTCCTTGTTGGAGAAAATTCGTGATGGAGAAACTCCATGTTGGAGAAAATTCTTGTTGGAGAAACTCTGTGTTGGGGAAACTCCGAATTGAAGAAACTTAGTGTTGTAGAAGCTTCGTGTTGGAGAAACTCCGTGTTGGAGAAACTCAATGCTGGAGAAACTTCGTGTTGGAGAAACTCCGTGTTGGAGAATCTCCGTGTTTGAGAAACTCCGTGCTGGAGAAGCTCCGCGTTGCAGAAACGCCTTATTGGAGAAACTCTGTGTTGGAGAAACTCCGTGTTGGTGAAACACGTGTTGTAGAAACTCCGTGTTGAAGAAACTCTGTGTCGGAGAAACTCTGTGTCGGAGAAACTCCGTGTCGGAGAAATTCCCTGTCGGAGAAACTCCGTGTTGGAGAAACTCCGCGTTGAAGAAACTCCGTGTTGGAGTAACTCCGTGTTCGAGACACTCCGTGTTGGAGAAACTCCGTGTTGGAGAAATTCCGTGTCGTAGAAACTTCGGGTCGGAGAAACTTTGTGTCGGAGACACTCCGTGTTGGAGAAACTCCGTGTCGGAGAAGCTCGTGTTGGAGAAACTCCGTGTTTGAGAAACTCCGTTTTGTTGAAACTACGTGTTGTGAAACTCCTTGTTGGAAAAACTCCTTGTTGGAGAAACTCCGTGTTGGAGAAACTCTGTGTTGGAGAAAATTCGTGTTGGAGAAACTCCGTGTTGGAGAAACTTCATGTTGGTGAAACTCCTTGTTGGAGAAACTCCGTGTTGGAGAAACTCCGTTTTGCAGAATCTCCGTGTTGGAGAAACTCCGTGTTGGGGAAAATACGTGTTGGGGAAATTTCGTGTTGGGGAAACTTCGTGTTGGGGAAACTCCGTGTTGGAGAAACTCCGTGTTGTAGAAACTCCGTGCTGGAGAAATTCCGTGTTGGGGAAACTCCGTGTTGGAGAAACTCTTTGTTGTGTAAACTGTTTTTGAGAAACTCCGTGTTTTGAGAAACTCCGTGTTGGAGAAACTCCGTGTTGGAGAAACTCCGGTGTGGAGAAACTCCGTGTTGGAGAAATTTCGTGTCGTAGAAACTCCGGGTCGGAGAAACTCCGTGTCGGAGAAACTCCGAGTTTGGGAAACTCCGTGTTAGAGAAACTCCTTGTTGGAGAAACGCCTTGTTGGAGAAACACCGTGTTGTAGAAACTCCGTGTTGCAGAAACTCCGTGTTGGAGAAATCCGTTTTGGATAAACTCCGTGTTGGATAAACTCCGTGTTAGAGAAACTCCGTGTCGGAGAAACTCCGTGTCGGAGAAACTTCGTGTTGGAGAAACTCCGTGTCGGAGAAACTTCGTGTTGGAGAAACTCCCTGTTGGAAAACTTCGTGTTGGTGAAACTGCTTGTTGGAGAAACTCCTTGTTGGAGAAAATTTGTGTTGGAGAAACTCCATGTTGGAGAAAATTCGTGTTGGAGAAACTCCGTGTTGGGGAAACTCCGAATTGAAGAAACTCAGTGTTGTAGAAACTCCGTGTTGGAGAAACTTCGTGTTGGAAAAACTCCGTGTTGGAGAAACTCCATGCTGGAGAAACTCCGTGTTGGAGAAACTCCGTGTTGGAGAAACTCTTTGTTGTGTAAACTGTTTTTGAGAAACTCCGTGTTTTGAGAAACTCCGTGTTGGAGAAACTCCGTGTTGGAGAAACTCCGGTGTGGAGAAACTCCGTGTTGGAGAAATTTCGTGTCGTAGAAACTCCGGGTCGGAGAAACTCCGTGTCGGAGAAACTCCGAGTTTGGGAAACTCCGTGTTAGAGAAACTCCTTGTTGGAGAAACGCCTTGTTGGAGAAACACCGTGTTGTAGAAACTCCGTGTTGCAGAAACTCCGTGTTGGAGAAATCCGTTTTGGATAAACTCCGTGTTGGATAAACTCCGTGTTAGAGAAACTCCGTTTCGGAGAAACTCCGTGTCGGAGAAACTTCGGGTTGGAGAATCTCCGTGTCGGAGAAACTTCGTGTTGGTGAAACTGCTTGTTGGAGAAACTCCTTGTTGGAGAAAATTTGTGTTGGAGAAACTCCATGTTGGAGAAAATTCGTGTTGGAGAAACTCCGTGTTGGGGAAACTCCGAATTGAAAAAACTCAGTGTTGTAGAAACTCCGTGTTGGAGAAACTTCGTGTTGGAAAAACTCTGTGTTGGAGAAACTCCATGCTGGAGAAACTCCGTGTTGGAGAAACTCCGTGTTGGAGAAACTTCGTGTTTGAGAAACTCCGTGCTGGAGAAGCTCCGCGTTGCACAAACGCCTTATTGGAGAAACTCTGTGTTGGAGAAACTCCGTGTTGGTGAAACACGTGTTGTAGAAACTCCGTGTTGGAGAAACTCCGTGTCGGAGAAACTCTGTGTCGGAGAAACTCCGTGTCGGAGAAATTCCCTGTCAGAGAAACTCCGTGTTGGAGAAACTCCGCGTTGAAGAAACTCCGTGTTGGATTAACTCCGTGTTCGAGAAACTCCGTGTTGGAGAAACTCCGTGTTGGAGAAATTCCGTGTCGTAGAAACTCCGGGTCGGAGAAACTCCGTGTCGGAGACACTCCGTGTTGGAGAAACTCCGTGTCGGCGAAGCTCGTGTTGGAGAAAATCCGTGTTTGAGAAACTCCGTTTTGTTGAAACTACGTGTTGGAGAAACTCCTTGTTGGAAAAACTCCTTGTTGGAGAAACTCCGTGTTGGAGAAACTCTGTGTTGGCGAAACTCCTTGTTGGAGAAACTACGTGTTGGAGAAATTTCGTGTTGGGGAAACTTCGTGTTGGGGAAACTCCGTGTTGGAGAAACTCCGTGTTGGAGAAACTCCGTGTTGGAGAAACTCTGTGTTGGAGAAATTTCGTGTTGGGGAAAATTCGTGTTGGGGAAACTCCGTGTTGGATAAACTCCGTGTTGAAGAAACTCCGTGCTGGAGAAACTGTGTTGGGGAAACTCCGTGTTGGAGAAACTCCGTGTTGGAGAAACTCCGTGTTGGAGAAATTCCGTGTCGTAGAAACTTCGGGTCGGAGAAACTTTGTGTCGGAGACACTCCGTGTTGGAGAAACTCCGTGTCGGAGAAGCTCGTGTTGGAGAAACTCCGTGTTTGAGAAACTCCGTTTTGTTGAAACTACGTGTTGTGAAACTCCTTGTTGGAAAAACTCCTTGTTGGAGAAACTCCGTGTTGGAGAAACTCTGTGTTGGAGAAAATTCGTGTTGGAGAAACTCCGTGTTGGAGAAACTTCATGTTGGTGAAACTCCTTGTTGGAGAAACTCCGTGTTGGAGAAACTCCGTTTTGCAGAATCTCCGTGTTGGAGAAACTCCGTGTTGGGGAAAATACGTGTTGGGAAAATTTCGTGTTGGGGAAACTTCGTGTTGGGGAAACTCCGTGTTGGAGAAACTCCGTGTTGTAGAAACTCCGTGCTGGAGAAATTCCGTGTTGGGGAAACTCCGTGTTGGAGAAACTCTTTGTTGTGTAAACTGTTTTTGAGAAACTCTGTGTTTTGAGAAACTCCGTGTTGGAGAAACTCCGTGTTGGAGAAACTCCTCGTTGGAGGACCTCCTTGTTGGATAAACTCCGTGTTGGAGAATCTCTGTGTTGGAGAAACTCCGTGTTGGAGAAACTCCGTGTTGCAGAAACTCCGTGTTGGAGAAATCGGTTTTGGATAAACTCCGTGTTGGATAAACTCCGTGTTGGAGAAACTCCTTGTCGGAGAAACTCCGTGTCGGAGAAACTTCGTGTTGGAGAAACTCCGTGTCGAAGAAACTTCGTGTTGGAGAAACTCCCTGTTGGAGAAACTTCGTGTTGGTGAAACTCCTTGTTGGAGAAACTCCTTGTTGGAGAAAATTCGTGTTGGAGAAACTCCATGTTGGAGAAAATTCGTGTTGGAGAAACTCTGTGTTGGGGAAACTCCGAATTGAAGAAACAGTGTTGTAGAAACTTTGTGTTGGAGAAACTCCGTGTTGGAGAAACTAAATGCTGGAGAAACTCCGTGTTGGAGAAACTCCGTGTTGGAGAATCTCCGTGTTTGAGAAACTCCGTGCTGGAGAAGCTCCGCGTTGCAGAAACGCCTTATTGGAGAAACTCTGTGTTGGAGAAACTCCGTGTTGGTGAAACACGTTGTAGAAACTCCGTGTTGGAGAAACTCCGTGTCGGAGAAACTCTGTGTCGGAGAAACTCCGTGTCGGAGAAATTCCCTGTCGGAGAAACTCCGTGTTGGAGAAACTCCGCGTTGAAGAAACTCTGTGTTGGAGTAACTCCGTGTTCGAGAAACTCCGTGTTGGAGACACTCCGAGTTGGAGAAACTCCGTGTCGGAGAAGCTCGTGTTGGAGAAACTCCGTGTTTGAGAAACTCCGTTTTGTTGAAACTACGTGTTGTGAAACTCCTTGTTGGAAAAACTCCTTGTTGGAGAAACTCCGTGTTGGAGAAACTCTGTGTTGGAGAAAATTCGTGTTGGAGAAACTCCGTGTTGGAGAAACTTTATGTTGGTGAAACTCCTTGTTGGAGAAACTCCGTGTTGGAGAAACTCCGTTTTGCAGAATCTCCGTGTTGGAGAAACTCCGTGTTGGGGAAAATACGTGTTGGGGAAATTTCGTGTTGGGGAAACTTCGTGTTGGGGAAACTCCGTGTTGGAGAAACTCCGTGTTGTAGAAACTCCGTGCTGGAGAAACTCCGTGTTGGGGAAACTCTGTGTTGGAGAAACTCCGTGTTGGAGAAACGCCTAGTTGGAGAAAGTCCTTGTTGGAGAATCTCCGTGTTGGAGAAACTACCTTTAGGAGGAAATTCGTGTTGGAGAAACTCCGTGTTGGAGAAACTCTTTGTTGTGTAAACTGTTTTTGAGAAACTCCGTGTTTTGAGAAACTCCGTGTTGGAGAAACTCCGTGTTGGAGAAACTCCGGTGTGGAGAAACTCCGTGTTGAAGAAATTTCGTGTCGTAGAAACTCCGGGTCGGAGAAACTCCGTGTCGGAGAAACTCCGAGTTTGGGAAACTCCGTGTTAGAGAAACTCCTTGTTGGAGAAACGCCTTGTTGGAGAAACACCGTGTTGTAGAAACTCCGTGTTGCAGAAACTCCGTGTTGGAGAAATCCGTTTTGGATAAACTCCGTGTTAGAGAAACTCCGTTTCGGAGAAACTTCGTGTCGGAGAAACTTCGGGTTGGAGAAACTCCGTGTCGGAGAAACTTCGTGTTGGAGAAACTCCCTGTTGGAGAAACTTCGTGTTGGTGAAACTGCTTGTTGGAGAAACTCCTTGTTGGAGAAAATTTGTGTTGGAGAAACTCCATGTTGGAGAAAATTCGTGTTGGAGAAACTCTGTGTTGGGGAAACTCCGAATTGAAGAAACTCAGTGTAGTAGAAACTCCGTGTTGGAGAAACTTCGTGTTGGAAAAACTCCGTGTTGGAGAAACTCCATGCTGGAGAAACTCCGTGTTGGAGAAACTCCGTGTTGGAGAAACTTCGTGTTTGAGAAACTCCGTGCTGGAGAAGCTCCGCGTTGGAGAAACGCCTTATTGGAGAAACTCTGTGTTGGAGAAACTCCGTGTTGGTGAAACACGTGTTGTAGAAACTCCGTGTTGGAGAAACTCCGTGTCGGAGAAACTCTGTGTCGGAGAAACTCCGTGTCGGAGAAATTCCCTGTCAGAGAAACTCCGTGTTGGAGAAACTCCGCGTTGAAGAAACTCCGTGTTGGATTAACTCCGTGTTCGAGAAACTCCGTGTTGGAGAAACTCCGTGTTGGAGAAATTCCGTGTCGTAGAAACTCCGGGTCGGAGAAACTCCGTGTCGGAGACACTCCGTGTTGGAGAAACTCCGTGTCGGCGAAGCTCGTGTTGGAGAAAATCCGTGTTTGAGAAACTCCGTTTTGTTGAAACTACGTGTTGGAGAAACTCCTTGTTGGAAAAACTCCTTGTTGGAGAAACTCCGTGTTGGAGAAACTCTGTGTTGGCGAAACTCCTTGTTGGAGAAACTACGTGTTGGAGAAATTTCGTGTTGGGGAAACTTCGTGTTGGGGAAACTCCGTGTTGGAGAAACTCCGTGTTGGAGAAACTCCGTGTTGGAGAAATTTAGTGTTGGGGAAACTTCGTGTTGGGGAAACTCCGTGTTGGAAAAACTCCGTGTTGGAGAAACTCCGTGCTGGAGAAACTGTGTTGGGGAAACTCCGTGTTGGAGAAACTCCGTGTTGGAGAAACGCCTTGTTGGAGAAAGTCCTTGTTGGAGAAACTCCGTGTTGGAGAAGCTCTGTGTTGGAGAAACTCCGTGTTTGAGAAACTCCGTATTGGAGAAATTCCGTGTCGTAGAAACTCCGGGTCGGAGAAACTCCGTGTCGGAGAAACTCCGAGTTGGGGAAACTCTGTGTTAGAGAAACTCCTTGTTGGAGAAACGCCTTGTTGGAGAAACTCTGTGTTGTAGAAACTCTGTGTTGGAGAAACTTCGTGTTGGAGAAACTCCGTGTTGTAGAATCTCCGTTTTGGAGAAACTCCGTGTTGGAGAATCTCCGTATTGGAGAAACTAAGTCTTGGAGAAACTCCGAGTTGGAGAAACTCCGTGTTGGAGAAACTCCGTGTTGGAGAAACTCCGTTTTGCAGAAATTTCGTGTTGGAGAAACTTCGTGTTGGGGAAACTCCGTGTTGGAGAAACTTCGTGTTGGGGAAAGTCCGTATTGAAGAAACTCCGTGTCGGAGAAACTTCGTGTTGGACAAACTCCTTGTTGCAGAAAGTCTTTGTTAGAGAAACTCTGTGTTGGAGAAACTACGTGTTGGAGAAACTCCGTTTTGGAGAAACTCCTTGTTGGAAAAACTTGGTGTTGGGGAAACTCCGTGTTGGAGAAACTTCGTGTTGGGGAAACTCCGTGTTGGGGACACTCTGTGTTGGAGAAACTCCGTGTTGGAGAAACTCCTTGTTGCAGAAATTCTTTGCTGGAGAAACACTTTGTTGGAGAAACTCCGTGTTGTAGAAACACCGTGTTGGGGAAACTCCGTGTCGGGGAAACTTCGTGTCGGAGAAACTCCGTGTCGGAGAAACTCCCTGTCTGAGAGACTACGTGTTGGAGAAACTCCGTGTTGCAGAAACTCCGTGCTGGAGTAACTCCGTGTTCAAGAAACTCCGTGTTGGAGAAACTCCGTGTTGGAGAAATTCCGTGTCGTAGAAACTCCGGGTCGGAGAAACTCCGTGTTGGAAAAAAGTCCGTGTCGGAGAAACTCCGTGTTGGAGAAACTCCGTGTTGGAGAAACTCCGTTTTGGTGAAACAACGTGTTGGTGAAACTCCTTGTTGGAGAAACTTCATGTTGGTGAAACTCCTTGTTGGGGATACTCCGTGTGTTAGATAATCCGTGTTGTAGAAACTCTGTGTTGGAGAAACTCCGTGTAGGAGAAACTCCATTTTGCAGAAACTCCGTGTTGGAGAAACTCCGTGTTGGGGAACTCCGTGTTGGGGAAACTCCGTGTTGGAGAAAATTCGTATTGGGGAAACTCCGTGTTGGGGAAACTCCGTGTTGGAGAAACTTCGTGTTGGAGAAACTCCTTGTTGCAGAAACTCTTTGTTGGAGAAGCTCCTTGACGGAAAAACTCCGTGTTGGAGAAATTCCGTGTTGGAGAAACTCCGTGTTGGAGAATCTCCGTGTTGGAGAATCTCCGTGTTGGAGAAACTCCTCGATGGAGGACCTCCTTGTTGGACAAACTCCGTGTTGGAAAATCTCTGTGTTGGAGAAACTCTGTGTTGGAGAAACTCCGTGTTGGATAAACTCTTTGTTAGAGAAACTCCGTGTTGTAGAAACTCCGTGTTGTAAAAATTCCGTGTTGGAGAAATCCGTTTTGGATAAACTCCGTGTTGGATAAACTCCGTGTTGGAGAAACTACGTGTCGTAGAAACTCCGTGTCGGAGAAACTTCGTGTTGGAGAAACTCCGTGTCGAAGAAACTTCGTGTTGGAGAAACTCCCTGTTGGAGAAACTTCGTGTTGGTGAAACTCCTTGTTGGAGAAACTCCTTGTTGGAGAAAATTCGTGATGGAGAAACTCCATGTTGGAGAAAATTCGTGTTGGAGAAACTCTGTGTTGGGGAAACTCCGAATTGAAGAAACTTAGTGTTGTAGAAACTTCGTGTTGGAGAAACTCCGTGTTGGAGAAACTCCATGCTGGAGAAACTCCGTGTTGGAGAAACTCCGTGTTGGAGAATCTCCGTGTTTGAGAAACTCCGTGCTGGAGAAGCTCCGCGTTGCAGAAACGCCTTATTGGAGAAACTCTGTGTTGGAGAAACTCCGTGTTGGTGAAACACGTGTTGTAGAAACTCCGTGTTGGAGAAACTCTGTGTCGGAGAAACTCTGTGTCGGAGAAACTCCGTGTCGGAGAAATTCCCTGTCGGAGAAACTCCGTGTTGGAGAAACTCCGCGTTGAAGAAACTCCGTGTTGGAGTAACTCCGTGTTCGAGAAACTCCGTGTTGGAGAAACTCCGTGTTGGAGAAATTCCGTGTCGTAGAAACTTCGGGTCGGAGAAACTTTGTGTCGGAGACACTCCGTGTTGGAGAAACTCCGTGTCGGAGAAGCTCGTGTTGGAGAAACTCCGTGTTTGAGAAACTCCGTTTTGTTGAAACTACGTGTTGTGAAACTCCTTGTTGGAAAAACTCCTTGTTGGAGAAACTCCGTGTTGGAGAAACTCTGTGTTGGAGAAAATTCGTGTTGGAGAAACTCCGTGTTGGAGAAACTTCATGTTGGTGAAACTCCTTGTTGGAGAAACTCCGTGTTGGAGAAACTCCGTTTTGCAGAATCTCCGTGTTGGAGAAACTCCGTGTTGGGGAAACTACGTGTTGGGGAAATTTCGTGTTGGGGAAACTTCGTGTTGGGGAAACTCCGTGTTGGAGAAACTCCGTGTTGTAGAAACTCCGTGCTGGAGAAACTCCGTGTTGGGGAAACTCCGTGTTGGAGAAACTCCGTGTTGGAGAAACGCCTTGTTGGAGAAAGTCCTTGTTGGAGAAACTCCGTGTTGGAGAAACTACCTTTAGGAGGAAATTCGTGTTGGAGAAACTCCGTGTTGGAGAAACACTTTGTTGTGTAAACTCTGTTTTTGAGAAACTCCGTGTTTTGAGAAACTCCGTGTTGGAGAAACTCCGTGAAACTCCGGTGTGGAGAAACTCCGTGTTGGAGAAATTTCGTGTCGTAGAAACTCCGGGTCGGAGAAACTCCGTGTCGGAGAAACTCCGAGTTGGGGAAACTCCGTGTTAGAAAAACTCCTTGTTGGAGAAACGCCTTGTTGGAGAAACTCCGTGTTGTAGAAACTCCATGTTGGAGAAACTCCGTGTTGCAGAAACTCCGTGTTGGAGAAATCCGTTTTGGATAAACTCCGTGTTGGATAAACTCCGTGTTAGAGAAACTCCGTGTCGGAGAAACTCCGTGTCGGAGAAACTTCGTGTTGGAGAAACTCCGTGTCGGAGAAACTTCGTGTTGGAGAAACTCCCTGTTGGAGAAACTTCGTGTTGGTGAAACTCCTTGTTGGAGAAACTCCTTGTTGGAGAAAATTTGTGTTGGAGAAACTCCATGTTGGAGAAAATTCGTGTTGGAGAAACTCTGTGTTGGGGAAACTCCGAATTGAAGAAACTCAGTGTTGTAGAAACTCCGTGTTGGAGAAACTTCGTGTTGGAAAAACTCCGTGTTGGAGAAACTCCATGCTGGAGAAACTCCGTGTTGGAGAAACTCCGTGTTGGAGAAACTCCGCGTTTGAGACACTCCGTGCTGGAGAAGCTCCGCGTTGCAGAAACGCCTTATTGGAGAAACTCTGTGTTGGAAAAACTCCGTGTTGGTGAAACACGTGTTGTATAAACTCCTTGTCGGAGAAACTCCGTGTCGGAGAAACTTCGTGTTGGAGAAACTCCGTGTCGAAGAAACTTCGTGTTGGAGAAACTCCCTGTTGGAGAAACTTCGTGTTGGTGAAACTCCTTGTTGGAGAAACTCCTTGTTGGAGAAAATTCGTGATGGAGAAACTCCATGTTGGAGAAAATTCTTGTTGGAGAAACTCTGTGTTGGGGAAACTCCGAATTGAAGAAACTTAGTGTTGTAGAAGCTTCGTGTTGGAGAAACTCCGTGTTGGAGAAACTCCATGCTGGAGAAACTCCGTGTTGGAGAAACTCCGTGTTGGAGAATCTCCGTGTTTGAGAAACTCCGTGCTGGAGAAGCTCCGCGTTGCAGAAACGCCTTATTGGAGAAACTCTGTGTTGGAGAAACTCCGTGTTGGTGAAACACGTGTTGTAGAAACTCCGTGTTGAAGAAACTCTGTGTCGGAGAAACTCTGTGTCGGAGAAACTCCGTGTCGGAGAAATTCCCTGTCGGAGAAACTCCGTGTTGGAGAAACTCCGCGTTGAAGAAACTCCGTGTTGGAGTAACTCCGTGTTCGAGACACTCCGTGTTGGAGAAACTCCGTGTTGGAGAAATTCCGTGTCGTAGAAACTTCGGGTCGGAGAAACTTTGTGTCGGAGACACTCCGTGTTGGAGAAACTCCGTGTCGGAGAAGCTCGTGTTGGAGAAACTCCGTGTTTGAGAAACTCCGTTTTGTTGAAACTACGTGTTGTGAAACTCCTTGTTGGAAAAACTCCTTGTTGGAGAAACTCCGTGTTGGAGAAACTCTGTGTTGGAGAAAATTCGTGTTGGAGAAACTCCGTGTTGGAGAAACTTCATGTTGGTGAAACTCCTTGTTGGAGAAACTCCGTGTTGGAGAAACTCCGTTTTGCAGAATCTCCGTGTTGGAGAAACTCCGTGTTGGGGAAAATACGTGTTGGGGAAATTTCGTGTTGGGGAAACTTCGTGTTGGGGAAACTCCGTGTTGGAGAAACTCCGTGTTGTAGAAACTCCGTGCTGGAGAAATTCCGTGTTGGGGAAACTCCGTGTTGGAGAAACTCTTTGTTGTGTAAACTGTTTTTGAGAAACTCCGTGTTTTGAGAAACTCCGTGTTGGAGAAACTCCGTGTTGGAGAAACTCCGGTGTGGAGAAACTCCGTGTTGGAGAAATTTCGTGTCGTAGAAACTCCGGGTCGGAGAAACTCCGTGTCGGAGAAACTCCGAGTTTGGGAAACTCCGTGTTAGAGAAACTCCTTGTTGGAGAAACGCCTTGTTGGAGAAACACCGTGTTGTAGAAACTCCGTGTTGCAGAAACTCCGTGTTGGAGAAATCCGTTTTGGATAAACTCCGTGTTGGATAAACTCCGTGTTAGAGAAACTCCGTGTCGGAGAAACTCCGTGTCGGAGAAACTTCGTGTTGGAGAAACTCCGTGTCGGAGAAACTTCGTGTTGGAGAAACTCCCTGTTGGAAAACTTCGTGTTGGTGAAACTGCTTGTTGGAGAAACTCCTTGTTGGAGAAAATTTGTGTTGGAGAAACTCCATGTTGGAGAAAATTCGTGTTGGAGAAACTCCGTGTTGGGGAAACTCCGAATTGAAGAAACTCAGTGTTGTAGAAACTCCGTGTTGGAGAAACTTCGTGTTGGAAAAACTCCGTGTTGGAGAAACTCCATGCTGGAGAAACTCCGTGTTGGAGAAACTCCGTGTTGGAGAAACTTCGTGTTTGAGAAACTCCGTGCTGGAGAAGCTCCGCTTTGCACAAACGCCTTATTGGAGAAACTCTGTGTTGGAGAAACTCCGTGTCGGAGAAACTCTGTGTCGGAGAAACTCCGTGTCGGAGAAATTCCCTGTCAGAGAAACTCCGTGTTGGAGAAACTCCGCGTTGAAGAAACTCCGTGTTGGATTAACTCCGTGTTCGAGAAACTCCGTGTTGGAGAAACTCCGTGTTGGAGAAATTCCGTGTCGTAGAAACTCCGGGTCGGAGAAACTCCGTGTCGGAGACACTCCGTGTTGGAGAAACTCCGTGTCGGCGAAGCTCGTGTTGGAGAAAATCCGTGTTTGAGAAACTCCGTTTTGTTGAAACTACGTGTTGGAGAAACTCCTTGTTGGAAAAACTCCTTGTTGGAGAAACTCCGTGTTGGAGAAACTCTGTGTTGGCGAAACTCCTTGTTGGAGAAACTACGTGTTGGAGAAATTTCGTGTTGGGGAAACTTCGTGTTGGGGAAACTCCGTGTTGGAGAAACTCCGTGTTGGAGAAACTCCGTGTTGGAGAAACTCTGTGTTGGAGAAATTTCGTGTTGGGGAAAATTCGTGTTGGGGAAACTCCGTGTTGGATAAACTCCGTGTTGAAGAAACTCCGTGCTGGAGAAACTGTGTTGGGGAAACTCCGTGTTGGAGAAACTCCGTGTTGGAGAAACTCCGTGTTGGAGAAATTCCGTGTCGTAGAAACTTCGGGTCGGAGAAACTTTGTGTCGGAGACACTCCGTGTTGGAGAAACTCCGTGTCGGAGAAGCTCGTGTTGGAGAAACTCCGTGTTTGAGAAACTCCGTTTTGTTGAAACTACGTGTTGTGAAACTCCTTGTTGGAAAAACTCCTTGTTGGAGAAACTCCGTGTTGGAGAAACTCTGTGTTGGAGAAAATTCGTGTTGGAGAAACTCCGTGTTGGAGAAACTTCATGTTGGTGAAACTCCTTGTTGGAGAAACTCCGTGTTGGAGAAACTCCGTTTTGCAGAATCTCCGTGTTGGAGAAACTCCGTGTTGGGGAAAATACGTGTTGGGAAAATTTCGTGTTGGGGAAACTTCGTGTTGGGGAAACTCCGTGTTGGAGAAACTCCGTGTTGTAGAAACTCCGTGCTGGAGAAATTCCGTGTTGGGGAAACTCCGTGTTGGAGAAACTCTTTGTTGTGTAAACTGTTTTTGAGAAACTCTGTGTTTTGAGAAACTCCGTGTTGGAGAAACTCCGTGTTGGAGAAACTCCTCGTTGGAGGACCTCCTTGTTGGATAAACTCCGTGTTGGAGAATCTCTGTGTTGGAGAAACTCCGTGTTGGAGAAACTCCGTGTTGCAGAAACTCCGTGTTGGAGAAATCGGTTTTGGATAAACTCCGTGTTGGATAAACTCCGTGTTGGAGAAACTCCTTGTCGGAGAAACTCCGTGTCGGAGAAACTTCGTGTTGGAGAAACTCCGTGTCGAAGAAACTTCGTGTTGGAGAAACTCCCTGTTGGAGAAACTTCGTGTTGGTGAAACTCCTTGTTGGAGAAACTCCTTGTTGGAGAAAATTCGTGTTGGAGAAACTCCATGTTGGAGAAAATTCGTGTTGGAGAAACTCTGTGTTGGGGAAACTCCGAATTGAAGAAACAGTGTTGTAGAAACTTTGTGTTGGAGAAACTCCGTGTTGGAGAAACTAAATGCTGGAGAAACTCCGTGTTGGAGAAACTCCGTGTTGGAGAATCTCCGTGTTTGAGAAACTCCGTGCTGGAGAAGCTCCGCGTTGCAGAAACGCCTTATTGGAGAAACTCTGTGTTGGAGAAACTCCGTGTTGGTGAAACACGTTGTAGAAACTCCGTGTTGGAGAAACTCCGTGTCGGAGAAACTCTGTGTCGGAGAAACTCCGTGTCGGAGAAATTCCCTGTCGGAGAAACTCCGTGTTGGAGAAACTCCGCGTTGAAGAAACTCTGTGTTGGAGTAACTCCGTGTTCGAGAAACTCCGTGTTGGAGACACTCCGAGTTGGAGAAACTCCGTGTCGGAGAAGCTCGTGTTGGAGAAACTCCGTGTTTGAGAAACTCCGTTTTGTTGAAACTACGTGTTGTGAAACTCCTTGTTGGAAAAACTCCTTGTTGGAGAAACTCCGTGTTGGAGAAACTCTGTGTTGGAGAAAATTCGTGTTGGAGAAACTCCGTGTTGGAGAAACTTTATGTTGGTGAAACTCCTTGTTGGAGAAACTCCGTGTTGGAGAAACTCCGTTTTGCAGAATCTCCGTGTTGGAGAAACTCCGTGTTGGGGAAAATACGTGTTGGGGAAATTTCGTGTTGGGGAAACTTCGTGTTGGGGAAACTCCGTGTTGGAGAAACTCCGTGTTGTAGAAACTCCGTGCTGGAGAAACTCCGTGTTGGGGAAACTCTGTGTTGGAGAAACTCCGTGTTGGAGAAACGCCTAGTTGGAGAAAGTCCTTGTTGGAGAATCTCCGTGTTGGAGAAACTACCTTTAGGAGGAAATTCGTGTTGGAGAAACTCCGTGTTGGAGAAACTCTTTGTTGTGTAAACTGTTTTTGAGAAACTCCGTGTTTTGAGAAACTCCGTGTTGGAGAAACTCCGTGTTGGAGAAACTCCGGTGTGGAGAAACTCCGTGTTGAAGAAATTTCGTGTCGTAGAAACTCCGGGTCGGAGAAACTCCGTGTCGGAGAAACTCCGAGTTTGGGAAACTCCGTGTTAGAGAAACTCCTTGTTGGAGAAACGCCTTGTTGGAGAAACACCGTGTTGTAGAAACTCCGTGTTGCAGAAACTCCGTGTTGGAGAAATCCGTTTTGGATAAACTCCGTGTTAGAGAAACTCCGTTTCGGAGAAACTTCGTGTCGGAGAAACTTCGGGTTGGAGAAACTCCGTGTCGGAGAAACTTCGTGTTGGAGAAACTCCCTGTTGGAGAAACTTCGTGTTGGTGAAACTGCTTGTTGGAGAAACTCCTTGTTGGAGAAAATTTGTGTTGGAGAAACTCCATGTTGGAGAAAATTCGTGTTGGAGAAACTCTGTGTTGGGGAAACTCCGAATTGAAGAAACTCAGTGTAGTAGAAACTCCGTGTTGGAGAAACTTCGTGTTGGAAAAACTCCGTGTTGGAGAAACTCCATGCTGGAGAAACTCCGTGTTGGAGAAACTCCGTGTTGGAGAAACTTCGTGTTTGAGAAACTCCGTGCTGGAGAAGCTCCGCGTTGGAGAAACGCCTTATTGGAGAAACTCTGTGTTGGAGAAACTCCGTGTTGGTGAAACACGTGTTGTAGAAACTCCGTGTTGGAGAAACTCCGTGTCGGAGAAACTCTGTGTCGGAGAAACTCCGTGTCGGAGAAATTCCCTGTCAGAGAAACTCCGTGTTGGAGAAACTCCGCGTTGAAGAAACTCCGTGTTGGATTAACTCCGTGTTCGAGAAACTCCGTGTTGGAGAAACTCCGTGTTGGAGAAATTCCGTGTCGTAGAAACTCCGGGTCGGAGAAACTCCGTGTCGGAGACACTCCGTGTTGGAGAAACTCCGTGTCGGCGAAGCTCGTGTTGGAGAAAATCCGTGTTTGAGAAACTCCGTTTTGTTGAAACTACGTGTTGGAGAAACTCCTTGTTGGAAAAACTCCTTGTTGGAGAAACTCCGTGTTGGAGAAACTCTGTGTTGGCGAAACTCCTTGTTGGAGAAACTACGTGTTGGAGAAATTTCGTGTTGGGGAAACTTCGTGTTGGGGAAACTCCGTGTTGGAGAAACTCCGTGTTGGAGAAACTCCGTGTTGGAGAAATTTAGTGTTGGGGAAACTTCGTGTTGGGGAAACTCCGTGTTGGAAAAACTCCGTGTTGGAGAAACTGCGTGCTGGAGAAACTGTGTTGGGGAAACTCCGTGTTGGAGAAACTCCGTGTTGGAGAAACGCCTTGTTGGAGAAAGTCCTTGTTGGAGAAACTCCGTGTTGGAGAAGCTCTGTGTTGGAGAAACTCCGTGTTTGAGAAACTCCGTATTGGAGAAATTCCGTGTCGTAGAAACTCCGGGTCGGAGAAACTCCGTGTCGGAGAAACTCCGAGTTGGGGAAACTCTGTGTTAGAGAAACTCCTTGTTGGAGAAACGCCTTGTTGGAGAAACTCTGTGTTGTAGAAACTCTGTGTTGGAGAAACTTCGTGTTGGAGAAACTCCGTGTTGTAGAATCTCCGTTTTGGAGAAACTCCGTGTTGGAGAATCTCCGTATTGGAGAAACTAAGTCTTGGAGAAACTCCGAGTTGGAGAAACTCCGTGTTGGAGAAACTCCGTGTTGGAGAAACTCCGTTTTGCAGAAATTTCGTGTTGGAGAAACTTCGTGTTGGGGAAACTCCGTGTTGGAGAAACTTCGTGTTGGGGAAAGTCCGTATTGAAGAAACTCCGTGTCGGAGAAACTTCGTGTTGGAC
Source organism: Amblyomma americanum (assembly GCF_052857255.1). Taxonomy (NCBI): domain Eukaryota; kingdom Metazoa; phylum Arthropoda; class Arachnida; order Ixodida; family Ixodidae; genus Amblyomma; species Amblyomma americanum. The sequence continues at coordinate 57,977 of NW_027526579.1, read as the reverse complement.
AAACTCCTTGTTGCAGAAAGTCTTTGTTAGAGAAACTCTGTGTTGGAGAAACTACGTGTTGGAGAAACTCCGTTTTGGAGAAACTCCTTGTTGGAAAAACTTGGTGTTGGGGAAACTCCGTGTTGGAGAAACTTCGTGTTGGGGAAACTCCGTGTTGGGGACACTCTGTGTTGGAGAAACTCCGTGTTGGAGAAACTCCTTGTTGCAGAAATTCTTTGCTGGAGAAACACTTTGTTGGAGAAACTCCGTGTTGTAGAAACACCGTGTTGGGGAAACTCCGTGTCGGGGAAACTTCGTGTCGGAGAAACTCCGTGTCGGAGAAACTCCCTGTCTGAGAGACTACGTGTTGGAGAAACTCCGTGTTGCAGAAACTCCGTGCTGGAGTAACTCCGTGTTCAAGAAACTCCGTGTTGGAGAAACTCCGTGTTGGAGAAATTCCGTGTCGTAGAAACTCCGGGTCGGAGAAACTCCGTGTTGGAAAAAAGTCCGTGTCGGAGAAACTCCGTGTTGGAGAAACTCCGTGTTGGAGAAACTCCGTTTTGGTGAAACAACGTGTTGGTGAAACTCCTTGTTGGAGAAACTTCATGTTGGTGAAACTCCTTGTTGGGGATACTCCGTGTGTTAGATAATCCGTGTTGTAGAAACTCTGTGTTGGAGAAACTCCGTGTAGGAGAAACTCCATTTTGCAGAAACTCCGTGTTGGAGAAACTCCGTGTTGGGGAACTCCGTGTTGGGGAAACTCCGTGTTGGAGAAAATTCGTATTGGGGAAACTCCGTGTTGGGGAAACTCCGTGTTGGAGAAACTTCGTGTTGGAGAAACTCCTTGTTGCAGAAACTCTTTGTTGGAGAAGCTCCTTGACGGAAAAACTCCGTGTTGGAGAAATTCCGTGTTGGAGAAACTCCGTGTTGGAGAATCTCCGTGTTGGAGAATCTCCGTGTTGGAGAAACTCCTCGATGGAGGACCTCCTTGTTGGACAAACTCCGTGTTGGAAAATCTCTGTGTTGGAGAAACTCTGTGTTGGAGAAACTCCGTGTTGGATAAACTCTTTGTTAGAGAAACTCCGTGTTGTAGAAACTCCGTGTTGTAAAAATTCCGTGTTGGAGAAATCCGTTTTGGATAAACTCCGTGTTGGATAAACTCCGTGTTGGAGAAACTACGTGTCGGAGAAACTCCGTGTCGGAGAAACTTCGTGTTGGAGAAACTCCGTGTCGAAGAAACTTCGTGTTGGAGAAACTCCCTGTTGGAGAAACTTCGTGTTGGTGAAACTCCTTGTTGGAGAAACTCCTTGTTGGAGAAAATTCGTGATGGAGAAACTCCATGTTGGAGAAAATTCGTGTTGGAGAAACTCTGTGTTGGGGAAACTCCGAATTGAAGAAACTTAGTGTTGTAGAAACTTCGTGTTGGAGAAACTCCGTGTTGGAGAAACTCCATGCTGGAGAAACTCCGTGTTGGAGAAACTCCGTGTTGGAGAATCTCCGTGTTTGAGAAACTCCGTGCTGGAGAAGCTCCGCGTTGCAGAAACGCCTTATTGAAGAAACTCTGTGTTGGAGAAACTCCGTGTTGGTGAAACACGTGTTGTAGAAACTCCGTGTTGGAGAAACTCTGTGTCGGAGAAACTCTGTGTCGGAGAAACTCCGTGTCGGAGAAATTCCCTGTCGGAGAAACTCCGTGTTGGAGAAACTCCGCGTTGAAGAAACTCCGTGTTGGAGTAACTCCGTGTTCGAGAAACTCCGTGTTGGAGAAACTCCGTGTTGGAGAAATTCCGTGTCGTAGAAACTTCGGGTCGGAGAAACTTTGTGTCGGAGACACTCCGTGTTGGAGAAACTCCGTGTCGGAGAAGCTCGTGTTGGAGAAACTCCGTGTTTGAGAAACTCCGTTTTGTTGAAACTACGTGTTGTGAAACTCCTTGTTGGAAAAACTCCTTGTTGGAGAAACTCCGTGTTGGAGAAACTCTGTGTTGGAGAAAATTCGTGTTGGAGAAACTCCGTGTTGGAGAAACTTCATGTTGGTGAAACTCCTTGTTGGAGAAACTCCGTGTTGGAGAAACTCCGTTTTGCAGAATCTCCGTGTTGGAGAAACTCCGTGTTGGGGAAACTACGTGTTGGGGAAATTTCGTGTTGGGGAAACTTCGTGTTGGGGAAACTCCGTGTTGGAGAAACTCCGTGTTGTAGAAACTCCGTGCTGGAGAAACTCCGTGTTGGGGAAACTCCGTGTTGGAGAAACTCCGTGTTGGAGAAACGCCTTGTTGGAGAAAGTCCTTGTTGGAGAAACTCCGTGTTGGAGAAACTACCTTTAGGAGGAAATTCGTGTTGGAGAAACTCCGTGTTGGAGAAACACTTTGTTGTGTAAACTCTGTTTTTGAGAAACTCCGTGTTTTGAGAAACTCCGTGTTGGAGAAACTCCGTGAAACTCCGGTGTGGAGAAACTCCGTGTTGGAGAAATTTCGTGTCGTAGAAACTCCGGGTCGGAGAAACTCCGTGTCGGAGAAACTCCGAGTTGGGGAAACTCCGTGTTAGAAAAACTCCTTGTTGGAGAAACGCCTTGTTGGAGAAACTCCGTGTTGTAGAAACTCCATGTTGGAGAAACTCCGTGTTGCAGAAACTCCGTGTTGGAGAAATCCGTTTTGGATAAACTCCGTGTTGGATAAACTCCGTGTTAGAGAAACTCCGTGTCGGAGAAACTCCGTGTCGGAGAAACTTCGTGTTGGAGAAACTCCGTGTCGGAGAAACTTCGTGTTGGAGAAACTCCCTGTTGGAGAAACTTCGTGTTGGTGAAACTCCTTGTTGGAGAAACTCCTTGTTGGAGAAAATTTGTGTTGGAGAAACTCCATGTTGGAGAAAATTCGTGTTGGAGAAACTCTGTGTTGGGGAAACTCCGAATTGAAGAAACTCAGTGTTGTAGAAACTCCGTGTTGGAGAAACTTCGTGTTGGAAAAACTCCGTGTTGGAGAAACTCCATGCTGGAGAAACTCCGTGTTGGAGAAACTCCGTGTTGGAGAAACTCCGCGTTTGAGAAACTCCGTGCTGGAGAAGCTCCGCGTTGCAGAAACGCCTTATTGGAGAAACTCTGTGTTGGAAAAACTCCGTGTTGGTGAAACACGTGTTGTATAAACTCCTTGTCGGAGAAACTCCGTGTCGGAGAAACTTCGTGTTGGAGAAACTCCGTGTCGAAGAAACTTCGTGTTGGAGAAACTCCCTGTTGGAGAAACTTCGTGTTGGTGAAACTCCTTGTTGGAGAAACTCCTTGTTGGAGAAAATTCGTGATGGAGAAACTCCATGTTGGAGAAAATTCTTGTTGGAGAAACTCTGTGTTGGGGAAACTCCGAATTGAAGAAACTTAGTGTTGTAGAAGCTTCGTGTTGGAGAAACTCCGTGTTGGAGAAACTCCATGCTGGAGAAACTCCGTGTTGGAGAAACTCCGTGTTGGAGAATCTCCGTGTTTGAGAAACTCCGTGCTGGAGAAGCTCCGCGTTGCAGAAACGCCTTATTGGAGAAACTCTGTGTTGGAGAAACTCCGTGTTGGTGAAACACGTGTTGTAGAAACTCCGTGTTGAAGAAACTCTGTGTCGGAGAAACTCTGTGTCGGAGAAACTCCGTGTCGGAGAAATTCCCTGTCGGAGAAACTCCGTGTTGGAGAAACTCCGCGTTGAAGAAACTCCGTGTTGGAGTAACTCCGTGTTCGAGACACTCCGTGTTGGAGAAACTCCGTGTTGGAGAAATTCCGTGTCGTAGAAACTTCGGGTCGGAGAAACTTTGTGTCGGAGACACTCCGTGTTGGAGAAACTCCGTGTCGGAGAAGCTCGTGTTGGAGAAACTCCGTGTTTGAGAAACTCCGTTTTGTTGAAACTACGTGTTGTGAAACTCCTTGTTGGAAAAACTCCTTGTTGGAGAAACTCCGTGTTGGAGAAACTCTGTGTTGGAGAAAATTCGTGTTGGAGAAACTCCGTGTTGGAGAAACTTCATGTTGGTGAAACTCCTTGTTGGAGAAACTCCGTGTTGGAGAAACTCCGTTTTGCAGAATCTCCGTGTTGGAGAAACTCCGTGTTGGGGAAAATACGTGTTGGGGAAATTTCGTGTTGGGGAAACTTCGTGTTGGGGAAACTCCGTGTTGGAGAAACTCCGTGTTGTAGAAACTCCGTGCTGGAGAAATTCCGTGTTGGGGAAACTCCGTGTTGGAGAAACTCTTTGTTGTGTAAACTGTTTTTGAGAAACTCCGTGTTTTGAGAAACTCCGTGTTGGAGAAACTCCGTGTTGGAGAAACTCCGGTGTGGAGAAACTCCGTGTTGGAGAAATTTCGTGTCGTAGAAACTCCGGGTCGGAGAAACTCCGTGTCGGAGAAACTCCGAGTTTGGGAAACTCCGTGTTAGAGAAACTCCTTGTTGGAGAAACGCCTTGTTGGAGAAACACCGTGTTGTAGAAACTCCGTGTTGCAGAAACTCCGTGTTGGAGAAATCCGTTTTGGATAAACTCCGTGTTGGATAAACTCCGTGTTAGAGAAACTCCGTGTCGGAGAAACTCCGTGTCGGAGAAACTTCGTGTTGGAGAAACTCCGTGTCGGAGAAACTTCGTGTTGGAGAAACTCCCTGTTGGAAAACTTCGTGTTGGTGAAACTGCTTGTTGGAGAAACTCCTTGTTGGAGAAAATTTGTGTTGGAGAAACTCCATGTTGGAGAAAATTCGTGTTGGAGAAACTCCGTGTTGGGGAAACTCCGAATTGAAGAAACTCAGTGTTGTAGAAACTCCGTGTTGGAGAAACTTCGTGTTGGAAAAACTCCGTGTTGGAGAAACTCCATGCTGGAGAAACTCCGTGTTGGAGAAACTCCGTGTTGGAGAAACTTCGTGTTTGAGAAACTCCGTGCTGGAGAAGCTCCGCTTTGCACAAACGCCTTATTGGAGAAACTCTGTGTTGGAGAAACTCCGTGTTGGTGAAACACGTGTTGTAGAAACTCCGTGTTGGAGAAACTCCGTGTCGGAGAAACTCTGTGTCGGAGAAACTCCGTGTCGGAGAAATTCCCTGTCAGAGAAACTCCGTGTTGGAGAAACTCCGCGTTGAAGAAACTCCGTGTTGGATTAACTCCGTGTTCGAGAAACTCCGTGTTGGAGAAACTCCGTGTTGGAGAAATTCCGTGTCGTAGAAACTCCGGGTCGGAGAAACTCCGTGTCGGAGACACTCCGTGTTGGAGAAACTCCGTGTCGGCGAAGCTCGTGTTGGAGAAAATCCGTGTTTGAGAAACTCCGTTTTGTTGAAACTACGTGTTGGAGAAACTCCTTGTTGGAAAAACTCCTTGTTGGAGAAACTCCGTGTTGGAGAAACTCTGTGTTGGCGAAACTCCTTGTTGGAGAAACTACGTGTTGGAGAAATTTCGTGTTGGGGAAACTTCGTGTTGGGGAAACTCCGTGTTGGAGAAACTCCGTGTTGGAGAAACTCCGTGTTGGAGAAACTCTGTGTTGGAGAAATTTCGTGTTGGGGAAAATTCGTGTTGGGGAAACTCCGTGTTGGATAAACTCCGTGTTGAAGAAACTCCGTGCTGGAGAAACTGTGTTGGGGAAACTCCGTGTTGGAGAAACTCCGTGTTGGAGAAACTCCGTGTTGGAGAAATTCCGTGTCGTAGAAACTTCGGGTCGGAGAAACTTTGTGTCGGAGACACTCCGTGTTGGAGAAACTCCGTGTCGGAGAAGCTCGTGTTGGAGAAACTCCGTGTTTGAGAAACTCCGTTTTGTTGAAACTACGTGTTGTGAAACTCCTTGTTGGAAAAACTCCTTGTTGGAGAAACTCCGTGTTGGAGAAACTCTGTGTTGGAGAAAATTCGTGTTGGAGAAACTCCGTGTTGGAGAAACTTCATGTTGGTGAAACTCCTTGTTGGAGAAACTCCGTGTTGGAGAAACTCCGTTTTGCAGAATCTCCGTGTTGGAGAAACTCCGTGTTGGGGAAAATACGTGTTGGGGAAATTTCGTGTTGGGGAAACTTCGTGTTGGGGAAACTCCGTGTTGGAGAAACTCCGTGTTGTAGAAACTCCGTGCTGGAGAAATTCCGTGTTGGGGAAACTCTGTGTTGGAGAAACTCCGTGTTGGAGAAACTCCGTGTTGGAGAAACTCTTTGTTGTGTAAACTGTTTTTGAGAAACTCCGTGTTTTGAGAAACTCCGTGTTGGAGAAACTCCGTGTTGGAGAAACTCCTCGTTGGAGGACCTCCTTGTTGGATAAACTCCGTGTTGGAGAATCTCTGTGTTGGAGAAACTCCGTGTTGGAGAAACTCCGTGTTGCAGAAACTCCGTGTTGGAGAAATCGGTTTTGGATAAACTCCGTGTTGGATAAACTCTGTGTTGGAGAAACTCCTTGTCGGAGAAACTCCGTGTCGGAGAAACTTCGTGTTGGAGAAACTCCGTGTCGAAGAAACTTCGTGTTGGAGAAACTCCCTGTTGGAGAAACTTCGTGTTGGTGAAACTCCTTGTTGGAGAAACTCCTTGTTGGAGAAAATTCGTGTTGGAGAAACTCCATGTTGGAGAAAATTCGTGTTGGAGAAACTCTGTGTTGGGGAAACTCCGAATTGAAGAAACAGTGTTGTAGAAACTTCGTGTTGGAGAAACTCCGTGTTGGAGAAACTAAATGCTGGAGAAACTCCGTGTTGGAGAAACTCCGTGTTGGAGAATCTCCGTGTTTGAGAAACTCCGTGCTGGAGAAGCTCCGCGTTGCAGAAACGCCTTATTGGAGAAACTCTGTGTTGGAGAAACTCCGTGTTGGTGAAACACGTGTTGTAGAAACTCCGTGTTGGAGAAACTCCGTGTCGGAGAAACTCTGTGTCGGAGAAACTCCGTGTCGGAGAAATTCCCTGTCGGAGAAACTCCGTGTTGGAGAAACTCCGCGTTGAAGAAACTCCGTGTTGGAGTAACTCCGTGTTCGAGAAACTCCGTGTTGGAGACACTCCGTGTTGGAGAAACTCCGTGTCGGAGAAGCTCGTGTTGGAGAAACTCCGTGTTTGAGAAACTCCGTTTTGTTGAAACTACGTGTTGTGAAACTCCTTGTTTAAAAAACTCCTTGTTGGAGAAACTCCGTGTTGGAGAAACTCTGTGTTGGAGAAAATTCGTGTTGGAGAAACTCCGTGTTGGAGAAACTTTATGTTGGTGAAACTCCTTGTTGGAGAAACTCCGTGTTGGAGAAACTCCGTTTTGCAGAATCTCCGTGTTGGAGAAACTCCGTGTTGGGGAAAATACGTGTTGGGGAAATTTCGTGTTGGGGAAACTTCGTGTTGGGGAAACTCCGTGTTGGAGAAACTCCGTGTTGTAGAAACTCCGTGCTGGAGAAACTCCGTGTTGGGGAAACTCCGTGTTGGAGAAACTCCGTGTTGGAGAAACGCCTTGTTGGAGAAAGTCCTTGTTGGAGAATCTCCGTGTTGGAGAAACTACCTTTAGGAGGAAATTCGTGTTGGAGAAACTCCGTGTTGGAGAAACTCTTTGTTGTGTAAACTGTTTTTGAGAAACTCCGTGTTTTGAGAAACTCCGTGTTGGAGAAACTCCGTGTTGGAGAAACTCCGGTGTGGAGAAACTCCGTGTTGGAGAAATTTCGTGTCGTAGAAACTCCGGGTCGGAGAAACTCCGTGTCGGAGAAACTCCGAGTTTGGGAAACTCCGTGTTAGAGAAACTCCTTGTTGGAGAAACGCCTTGTTGGAGAAACACCGTGTTGTAGAAACTCCGTGTTGCAGAAACTCCGTGTTGGAGAAATCCGTTTTGGATAAACTCCGTGTTGGATAAACTCCGTGTTAGAGAAACTCCGTTTCGGAGAAACTCCGTGTCGGAGAAACTTCGGGTTGGAGAATCTCCGTGTCGGAGAATCTTCGTGTTGGCGAAACTGCTTGTTGGAGAAACTCCTTGTTGGAGAAAATTTGTGTTGGAGAAACTCCATGTTGGAGAAAATTCGTGTTGGAGAAACTCCGTGTTGGGGAAACTCCGAATTGAAGAAACTCAGTGTTGTAGAAACTCCGTGTTGAAGAAACTTCGTGTTGGAAAAACTCCGTGTTGGAGAAACTCCATGCTGGAGAAACTCCGTGTTGGAGAAACTCCGTGTTGGAGAAACTTCGTGTTTGAGAAACTCCGTGCTGGAGAAGCTCCGCGTTGCACAAACGCCTTATTGGAGAAACTCTGTGTTGGAGAAACTCCGTGTTGGTGAAACACGTGTTGTAGAAACTCCGTGTTGGAGAAACTCCGTGTCGGAGAAACTCTGTGTCGGAGAAACTCCGTGTCGGAGAAATTCCCTGTCAGAGAAACTCCGTGTTGGAGAAACTCCGCGTTGAAGAAACTCCGTGTTGGATTAACTCCGTGTTCGAGAAACTCCGTGTTGGAGAAACTCCGTGTTGGAGAAATTCCGTGTCGTAGAAACTCCGGGTCGGAGAAACTCCGTGTCGGAGACACTCCGTGTTGGAGAAACTCCGTGTCGGCGAAGCTCGTGTTGGAGAAAATCCGTGTTTGAGAAACTCCGTTTTGTTGAAACTACGTGTTGGAGAAACTCCTTGTTGGAAAAACTCCTTGTTGGAGAAACTCCGTGTTGGAGAAACTCTGTGTTGGCGAAACTCCTTGTTGGAGAAACTACGTGTTGCAGAAATTTCGTGTTGGGGAAACTTCGTGTTGGGGAAACTCCGTGTTGGAGAAACTCCGTGTTGGAGAAACTCTGTGTTGGAGAAATTTCGTGTTGGGGAAAATTCGTGTTGGGGAAACTCCGTGTTGGATAAACTCCGTGTTGAAGAAACTCCGTGCTGGAGAAACTGTGTTGGGGAAACTCCGTGTTGGAGAAACTCCGTGTTGGAGAAACTCCGTGTTGGAGAAATTCCGTGTCGTAGAAACTTCGGGTCGGAGAAACTTTGTGTCGGAGACACTCCGTGTTGGAGAAACTCCGTGTCGGAGAAGCTCGTGTTGGAGAAACTCCGTGTTTGAGAAACTCCGTTTTGTTGAAACTACGTGTTGTGAAACTCCTTGTTGGAAAAACTCCTTGTTGGAGAAACTCCGTGTTGGAGAAACTCTGTGTTGGAGAAAATTCGTGTTGGAGAAACTCCGTGTTGGAGAAACTTCATGTTGGTGAAACTCCTTGTTGGAGAAACTCCGTGTTGGAGAAACTCCGTTTTGCAGAATCTCCGTGTTGGAGAAACTCCGTGTTGGGGAAAATACGTGTTGGGGAAATTTCGTGTTGGGGAAACTTCGTGTTGGGGAAACTCCGTGTTGGAGAAACTCCGTGTTGTAGAAACTCCGTGCTGGAGAAATTCCGTGTTGGGGAAACTCCGTGTTGGAGAAACTCCGTGTTGGAGAAACTCCGTGTTGGAGAAACTCTTTGTTGTGTAAACTGTTTTTGAGAAACTCTGTGTTTTGAGAAACTCCGTGTTGGAGAAACTCCGTGTTGGAGAAACTCCTCGTTGGAGGACCTCCTTGTTGGATAAACTCCGTGTTGGAGAATCTCTGTGTTGGAGAAACTCCGTGTTGGAGAAACTCCGTGTTGCAGAAACTCCGTGTTGGAGAAATCGGTTTTGGATAAACTCCGTGTTGGATAAACTCCGTGTTGGAGAAACTCCTTGTCGGAGAAATTCCGTGTCGGAGAAACTTCGTGTTGGAGAAACTCCGTGTCGAAGAAACTTCGTGTTGGAGAAACTCCCTGTTGGAGAAACTTCGTGTTGGTGAAACTCCTTGTTGGAGAAACTCCTTGTTGGAGAAAATTCGTGTTGGAGAAACTCCATGTTGGAGAAAATTCGTGTTGGAGAAACTCTGTGTTGGGGAAACTCCGAATTGAAGAAACAGTGTTGTAGAAACTTCGTGTTGGAGAAACTCCGTGTTGGAGAAACTAAATGCTGGAGAAACTCCGTGTTGGAGAAACTCCGTGTTGGAGAATCTCCGTGTTTGAGAAACTCCGTGCTGGAGAAGCTCCGCGTTGCAGAAACGCCTTATTGGAGAAACTCTGTGTTGGAGAAACTCCGTGTTGGTGAAACACGTGTTGTAGAAACTCCGTGTTGGAGAAACTCCGTGTCGGAGAAACTCTGTGTCGGAGAAACTCCGTGTCGGAGAAATTCCCTGTCGGAGAAACTCCGTGTTGGAGAAACTCCGCGTTGAAGAAACTCCGTGTTGGAGTAACTCCGTGTTCGAGAAACTCCGTGTTGGAGACACTCCGTGTTGGAGAAACTCCGTGTCGGAGAAGCTCGTGTTGGAGAAACTCCGTGTTTGAGAAACTCCGTTTTGTTGAAACTACGTGTTGTGAAACTCCTTGTTGGAAAAACTCCTTGTTGGAGAAACTCCGTGTTGGAGAAACTCTGTGTTGGAGAAAATTCGTGTTGGAGAAACTCCGTGTTGGAGAAACTTTATGTTGGTGAAACTCCTTGTTGGAGAAACTCCGTGTTGGAGAAACTCCGTTTTGCAGAATCTCCGTGTTGGAGAAACTCCGTGTTGGGGAAAATACGTGTTGGGGAAATTTCGTGTTGGGGAAACTTCGTGTTGGGGAAACTCCGTGTTGGAGAAACTCCGTGTTGTAGAAACTCCGTGCTGGAGAAACTCCGTGTTGGGGAAACTCCGTGTTGGAGAAACTCCGTGTTGGAGAAACGCCTAGTTGGAGAAAGTCCTTGTTGGAGAATCTCCGTGTTGTAGAAACTACCTTTAGGAGGAAATTCGTGTTGGAGAAACTCCGTGTTGGAGAAACTCTTTGTTGTGTAAACTGTTTTTGAGAAACTCCGTGTTTTGAGAAACTCCGTGTTGGAGAAACTCCGTGTTGGAGAAACTCCGGTGTGGAGAAACTCCGTGTTGGAGAAATTTCGTGTCGTAGAAACTCCGGGTCGGAGAAACTCCGTGTCGGAGAAACTCCGAGTTTGGGAAACTCCGTGTTAGAGAAACTCCTTGTTGGAGAAACGCCTTGTTGGAGAAACACCGTGTTGTAGAAACTCCGTGTTGCAGAAACTCCGTGTTGGAGAAATCCGTTTTGGATAAACTCCGTGTTAGAGAAACTCCGTTTCGGAGAAACTCCGTGTCGGAGAAACTTCGGGTTGGAGAAACTCCGTGTCGGAGAAACTTCGTGTTGGAGAAACTCCCTGTTGGAGAAACTTCGTGTTGGTGAAACTGCTTGTTGGAGAAACTCCTTGTTGGAGAAAATTTGTGTTGGAGAAACTCCATGTTGGAGAAAAATCGTGTTGGAGAAACTCTGTGTTGGGGAAACTCCGAATTGAAGAAACTCAGTGTAGTAGAAACTCCGTGTTGGAGAAACTTCGTGTTGGAAAAACTCCTTGTTGGAGAAACTCCATGCTGGAGAAACTCCGTGTTGGAGAAACTCCGTGTTGGAGAAACTTCGTGTTTGAGAAACTCCGTGCTGGAGAAGCTCCGCGTTGGAGAAACGCCTTATTGGAGAAACTCTGTGTTGGAGAAACTCCGTGTTGGTGAAACACGTGTTGTAGAAACTCCGTGTTGGAGAAACTCCGTGTCGGAGAAACTCTGTGTCGGAGAAACTCCGTGTCGGAGAAATTCCCTGTCAGAGAAACTCCGTGTTGGAGAAACTCCGCGTTGAAGAAACTCCGTGTTGGATTAACTCCGTGTTCGAGAAACTCCGTGTTGGAGAAACTCCGTGTTGGAGAAATTCCGTGTCGTAGAAACTCCGGGTCGGAGAAACTCCGTGTCGGAGACACTCCGTGTTGGAGAAACTCCGTGTCGGCGAAGCTCGTGTTGGAGAAAATCCGTGTTTGAGAAACTCCGTTTTGTTGAAACTACGTGTTGGAGAAACTCCTTGTTGGAAAAACTCCTTGTTGGAGAAACTCCGTGTTGGAGAAACTCTGTGTTGGCGAAACTCCTTGTTGGAGAAACTACGTGTTGGAGAAATTTCGTGTTGGGGAAACTTCGTGTTGGGGAAACTCCGTGTTGGAGGAACTCCGTGTTGGAGAAACTCCGTGTTGGAGAAATTTCGTGTTGGGGAAACTTCGTGTTGGGGAAACTCCGTGTTGGAAAAACTCCGTGTTGGAGAAACTCCGTGCTGGAGAAACTGTGTTGGGGAAACTCCGTGTTGGAGAAACTCCGTGTTGGAGAAACGCCTTGTTGGAGAAAGTCCTTGTTGGAGAAACTCCGTGTTGGAGAAGCTCTGTGTTGGAGAAACTCCGTGTTTGAGAAACTCCGTATTGGAGAAATTCCGTGTCGTAGAAACTCCGGGTCGGAGAAACTCCGTGTCGGAGAAACTCCGAGTTTTGGAAACTCTGTGTTAGAGAAACTCCTTGTTGGAGAAACGCCTTGTTGGAGAAACTCTGTGTTGTAGAAACTCTGTGTTGGAGAAACTTCGTGTTGGAGAAACTCCGTGTTGTAGAATCTCCGTTTTGGAGAAACTCCGTGTTGGAGAATCTCCGTATTGGAGAAACTCCGAGTTGGAGAAACTCCGTGTTGGAGAAACTCCGTGTTGGAGAAACTCCGTTTTGCAGAAATTTTGTGTTGGAGAAACTTCGTGTTGGGGAAACTCCGTGTTGGAGAAACTTCGTGTTGGGGAAAGTCCGTATTGAAGAAACTCCGTGTCGGAGAAACTTCGTGTTGGACAAACTCCTTGTTGCAGAAAGTCTTTGTTAGAGAAACTCTGTGTTGGAGAAACTACGTGTTGGAGAAACTCCGTTTTGGAGAAACTCCTTGTTGGAAAAACTTGGTGTTGGGGAAACTCCGTGTTGGAGAAACTTCGTGTTGGGGAAACTCCGTGTTGGGGACACTCTGTGTTGGAGAAACTCCGTGTTGGAGAAACTCCTTGTTGCAGAAATTCTTTGCTGGAGAAACACTTTGTTGGAGAAACTCCGTGTTGTAGAAACACCGTGTTGGGGAAACTCCGTGTTGGGGAAACTCCGGGTCGGAGAAACTCCGTGTTGGAAAAAAGTCCGTGTCGGAGAAACTCCGTGTTGGAGAAACTCCGTGTTGGAGAAACTCCGTTTTGGTGAAACAACGTGTTGGTGAAACTCCTTGTTGGAGAAACATGTTGGTGAAACTCCTTGTTGGGGATACTCCGTGTGTTAGATAATCCGTGTTGTAGAAACTCTATGTTGGAGAAACTCCGTGTAGGAGAAACTCCATTTTGCAGAAACTCCGTGTTGGAGAAACTCCGTGTTGGGGAACTCCGTGTTGGGGAAACTCCGTGTTGGAGAAAATTCGTATTGGGGAAACTCCGTGTTGGGGAAACTCCGTGTTGGAGAAACTTCGTGTTGGAGAAACTCCTTGTTGCAGAAACTCTTTGTTGGAGAAGCTCCTTGACGGAGAAACTCCGTGTTGGAGAAATTCCGTGTTGGAGAAACTCCGTGTTGGAGAATCTCCGTGTTGGAGAATCTCCGTGTTGGAGAAACTCCTCGATGGAGGACCTCCTTGTTGGATAAACTCCGTGTCGGAGAAACTCCGTGTCGGAGAAACTTCGTGTTGGAGAAACTCCGTGTCGAAGAAACTTCGTGTTGGAGAAACTCCCTGTTGGAGAAACTTCGTGTTGGTGAAACTCCTTGTTGGAGAAACTCCTTGTTGGAGAAAATTCGTGATGGAGAAACTCCATGTTGGAGAAAATTCGTGTTGGAGAAACTCTGTGTTGGGGAAACTCCGAATTGAAGAAACTTAGTGTTGTAGAAACTTCGTGTTGGAGAAACTCCGTGTTGGAGAAACTCCATGCTGGAGAAACTCCGTGTTGGAGAAACTCCGTGTTGGAGAATCTCCGTGTTTGAGAAACTCCGTGCTGGAGAAGCTCGGCGTTGCAGAAACGCCTTATTGGAGAAAATCTGTGTTGGAGAAACTCCGTGTTGGTGAAACACGTGTTGTAGAAACTCCGTGTTGGAGAAACTCTGTGTCGGAGAAACTCTGTGTCGGAGAAACTCCGTGTCGGAGAAATTCCCTGTCGGAGAAACTCCGTGTTGGAGAAACTCCGCGTTGAAGAAACTCCGTGTTGGAGTAACTCCGTGTTCGAGAAACTCCGTGTTGGAGAAACTCCGTGTTGGAGAAATTCCGTGTCGTAGAAACTTCGGGTCAGAGAAACTTTGTGTCGGAGACACTCCGTGTTGGAGAAACTCCGTGTCGGAGAAGCTCGTGTTGGAGAAACTCCGTGTTTGAGAAACTCCGTTTTGTTGAAACTACGTGTTGTGAAACTCCTTGTTGGAAAAACTCCTTGTTGTAGAAACTCCGTGTTGGAGAAACTCTGTGTTGGAGAAAATTCGTGTTGGAGAAACTCCGTGTTGGAGAAACTTCATGTTGGTGAAACTCCTTGTTGGAGAAACTCCGTGTTGGAGAAACTCCGTTTTGCAGAATCTCCTTGTTGGAGAAACTCCGTTTTGGGGAAACTACGTGTTGGGGAAATTTCGTGTTGGGGAAACTTCGTGTTGGGGAAACTCCGTGTTGGAGAAACTCCGTGTTGTAGAAACTCCGTGCTGGAGAAACTCCGTGTTGGGGAAACTCCGTGTTGGAGAAACTCCGTGTTGGAGAAACGCCTTGTTGGAGAAAGTCCTTGTTGGAGAAACTCCGTGTTGGAGAAACTACCTTTAGGAGGAAATTCGTGTTGGAGAAACTCCGTGTTGGAGAAACTCTTTGTTGTGTAAACTCTGTTTTTGAGAAACTCCGTGTTTTGACAAACTCCGTGTTGGAGAAACTCCGTGAAACTCCGGTGTGGAGAAACTCCGTGTTGGAGAAATTTCGTGTCGTAGAAACTCCGGGTCGGAGAAACTCCGTGTCGGAGAAACTCCGAGTTGGGGAAACTCCGTGTTAGAAAAACTCCTTGTTGGAGAAACGCCTTGTTGGAGAAACTCCGTGTTGTAGAAACTCCATGTTGGAGAAACTCCGTGTTGCAGAAACTCCGTGTTGGAGAAATCCGTTTTGGATAAACTCCGTGTTGGATAAACTCCGTGTTAGAGAAACTCCGTGTCGGAGAAACTCCGTGTCGGAGAAACTTCGTGTTGGAGAAACTCCGTGTCGGAGAAACTTCGTGTTGGAGAAACTTCCTGTTGGAGAAACTTCGTGTTGGTGAAACTCCTTGTTGGAGAAACTCCTTGTTGGAGAAAATTTGTGTTGGAGAAACTCCATGTTGGAGAAAATTTGTGTTGGAGAAACTCTGTGTTGGGGAAACTCCGAATTGAAGAAACTCAGTGTTGTAGAAACTCCGTGTTGGAGAAACTTCGTGTTGGAAAAACTCCGTGTTGGAGAAACTCCATGCTGGAGAAACTCCGTGTTGGAGAAACTCCGTGTTGGAGAAACTCCGCGTTTGAGAAACTCCGTGCTGGAGAAGCTCCGCGTTGCAGAAACGCCTTATTGGAGAAACTCTGTGTTGGAGAAACTCCGTGTTGGTGAAACACGTGTTGTATAAACTCCTTGTCGGAGAAACTCCGTGTCGGAGAAACTTCGTGTTGGAGAAACTCCGTGTCGAAGAAACTTCGTGTTGGAGAAACTCCCTGTTGGAGAAACTTCGTGTTGGTGAAACTCCTTGTTGGAGAAACTCCTTGTTGGAGAAAATTCGTGATGGAGAAACTCCATGTTGGAGAAAATTCGTGTTGGAGAAACTCTGTGTTGGGGAAACTCCGAATTGAAGAAACTTAGTGTTGTAGAAGCTTCGTGTTGGAGAAACTCCGTGTTGGAGAAACTCCATGCTGGAGAAACTCCGTGTTGGAGAAACTCCGTGTTGGAGAATCTCCGTGTTTGAGAAACTCCGTGCTGGAGAAGCTCCGCGTTGCAGAAACGCCTTATTGGAGAAACTCTGTGTTGGAGAAACTCCGTGTTGGTGAAACACGTGTTGTAGAAACTCCGTGTTGAAGAAACTCTGTGTCGGAGAAACTCTGTGTCGGAGAAACTCCGTGTCGGAGAAATTCCCTGTCGGAGAAACTCCGTGTTGGAGAAACTCCGCGTTGAAGAAACTCCGTGTTGGAGTAACTCCGTGTTCGAGACACTCCGTGTTGGAGAAACTCCGTGTTGGAGAAATTCCGTGTCGTAGAAACTTCGGGTCGGAGAAACTTTGTGTCGGAGACACTCCGTGTTGGAGAAACTCCGTGTCGGAGAAGCTCGTGTTGGAGAAACTCCGTGTTTGAGAAACTCCGTTTTGTTGAAACTACGTGTTGTGAAACTCCTTGTTGGAGAAACTCCGTGTTGGAGAAACTGTGTTGGGGAAAATACGTGTTGGGGAAATTTCGTGTTGGGGAAACTTCGTGTTGGGGAAACTCCGTGTTGGAGAAACTCCGTGTTGTAGAAACTCCGTGCTGGAGAAACTCCGTGTTGGGGAAACTCCGTGTTGGAGAAACTCCGTGTTGGAGAAACGCCTTGTTGGAGAAAGTCCTTGTTGGAGAATCTCCGTGTTGGAGAAACTACCTTTAGGAGGAAATTCGTGTTGGAGAAACTCCGTGTTGGAGAAACTCTTTGTTTTGTAAACTGTTTTTGAGAAACTCCGTGTTTTGAGAAACTCCGTGTTGGAGAAACTCCGTGTTGGAGAAACTCCGGTGTGGAGAAACTCCGTGTTGGAGAAATTTCGCGTCGTAGAAACTCCGGGTCGGAGAAACTCCGTGTCGGAGAAACTCCGAGTTTGGGAAACTCCGTGTTAGAGAAACTCCTTGTTGGAGAAACGCCTTGTTGGAGAAACACCGTGTTGTAGAAACTCCGTGTTGCAGAAACTCCGTGTTGGAGAAATCCGTTTTGAATAAACTCCGTGTTGGATAAACTCCGTGTTAGAGAAACTCCGTTTCGGAGAAACTCCGTGCCGGAGAAACTTCGGGTTGGAGAAACTCCGTGTCGGAGAAACTTCGTGTTGGAGAAACTCCCTGTTGGAGAAACTTCGTGTTGGTGAAACTGCTTGTTGGAGAAACTCCTTGTTGGAGAAAATTTGTGTTGGAGAAACTCCATGTTGGAGAAAATTCGTGTTGGAGAAACTCTGTGTTGGGGAAACTCCGAATTGAAGAAACTCAGTGTAGTAGAAACTCCGTGTTGGAGAAACTTCGTGTTGGAAAAACTCCGTGTTGGAGAAACTCCATGCTGGAGAAACTCCGTGTTGGAGAAACTCCGTGTTGGAGAAACTTCGTGTTTGAGAAACTCCGTGCTGGAGAAGCTCCGCGTTGGAGAAACGCCTTATTGGAGAAACTCTGTGTTGGAGAAACTCCGTTTTGTTGAAACTACGTGTTGGAGAAACTCCTTGTTGGAAAAACTCCTTGTTGGAGAAACTCCGTGTTGGAGAAACTCTGTGTTGGCGAAACTCCTTGTTGGAGAAACTACGTGTTGGAGAAATTTCGTGTTGGGGAAACATCGTGTTGGGGAAACTCCGTGTTGGAGAAACTCCGTGTTGGAGAAACTCCGTGTTGGAGAAATTTCGTGTTGGGGAAACTTCGTGTTGGGGAAACTCCGTGTTGGAAAAACTCCGTGTTGGAGAAACTCCGTGCTGGAGAAACTGTGTTGGGGAAACTCCGTGTTGGAGAAACTCCGTGTTGGAGAAACGCCTTGTTGGAGAAAGTCCTTGTTGGAGAAACTCCGTGTTGGAGAAGCTCTGTGTTGGAGAAACTCCGTGTTTGAGAAACTCCGTATTGGAGAAATTCCGTGTCGTAGAAACTCCGGGTCGGAGAAACTCCGTGTCGGAGAAACTCCGAGTTGGGGAAACTCTGTGTTAGAGAAACTCCTTGTTGGAGAAACGCCTTGTTGGAGAAACTCTGTGTTGTAGAAACTCTGTGTTGGAGAAACTTCGTGTTGGAGAAACTCCGTGTTGTAGAATCTCCGTTTTGGAGAAACTCCGTTGTTGGAGAATCTCCGTATTGGAGAAACTAAGTCTTGGAGAAACTCGAGTTGGAGAAACTCCGTGTTGGAGAAACTCCGTGTTGGAGAAACTCCGTTTTGCAGAAATTTCGTGTTGGAGAAACTTCGTGTTGGGGAAACTCCGTGTTGGAGAAACTTCGTGTTGGGGAAAGTCCGTATTGAAGAAACTCCTTGTCGGAGAAACTTCGTGTTGGACAAACTCCTTGTTGCAGAAAGTCTTTGTTAGAGAAAATCTGTGTTGGAGAAACTACGTGTTGGAGAAACTCCGTTTTGGAGAAACTCCTTGTTGGAAAAACTTGGTGTTGGGGAAACTCCGTGTTGGAGAAACTTCGTGTTGGGGAAACTCCGTGTTGGGGACACTCTGTGTTGGAGAAACTCCGTGTTGGAGAAACTCCTTGTTGCAGAAATTCTTTGCTGGAGAAACACTTTGTTGGAGAAACTCTGTGTTGTAGAAACACCGTGTTGGGGAAACTCCGTGTCGGGGAAACTCGTGTCGGAGAAACTCCGTGTCGGAGAAACTTCGTGTTGGATAAACTCCGTGTTGGATAAACTCCGTGTTGGAGAAACTCCGTGTCGGAGAAACTCCGTGTCGGAGAAACTTCGTGTTGGAGAAACTCCGTGTCGAAGAAACTTCGTGTTGGAGAACTCCCTGTTGGAGAAACTTCGTGTTGGTGAAACTCCTGTTGGAGAAACTCCTTGTTGGAGAAAATTCGTGATGGAGAAACTCCATGTTGGAGAAAATTCGTGTTGGAGAAAATCTGTGTTGGGGAAACTCCGAATTGAAGAAACTTAGTGTTGTAGAAACTTCGTGTTGGAGAAACTCCGTGTTGGAGAAACTCCATGCTGGAGAAACTCCGTGTTGGAGAAACTCCGTGTTGGAGAATCTCCGTGTTTGAGAAACTCCGTGCTGGAGAAGCTCCGCGTTGCAGAAACGCCTTATTGGAGAAACTCTGTGTTGGAGAAACTCCGTGTTGGTGAAACACGTGTTGTAGAAACTCCGTGTTGGAGAAACTCTGTGTCGGAGAAACTCTGTGTCGGAGAAACTCCGTGTCGGAGAAATTCCCTGTCGGAGAAACTCCGTGTTGGAGAAACTCCGCGTTGAAGAAACTCCGTGTTGGAGTAACTCCGTGTTCGAGAAACTCCGTGTTGGAGAGACTCCGTGTCGGAGAAGCTCGTGTTGGAGAAACTCCGTGTTTGAGAAACTCCGTTTTGTTGAAACTACGTGTTGTGAAACTCCTTGTTGGAAAAACTCCTTGTTGGAGAAACTCCGTGTTGGAGAAACTCTGTGTTGGAGAAAATTCGTGTTGGAGAAACTCCGTGTTGGAGAAACTTCATGTTGGTGAACTCCTTGTTGGAGAAACTCCGTGTTGGAGAAACTCCGTTTTGCAGAATCTCCTTGTTGGAGAAACTCCGTGTTGGGAAACTACGTGTTGGGGAAATTTCGTGTTGGGGAAACTCCGTGTTGGAGAAACTCCGTGTTGTAGAATCTCCGTGCTGGAGAAACTCCGTGTTGGGGGAAACTCCGTGTTGGAGAAACTCCGTGTTGGAGAAACGCCTTGTTGGAGAAAGTCCTTGTTGGAGAAACTCCGTGTTGGAGAAACTACCTTTAGGAGGAAATTCGTGTTGGAGAAACTCCGTGTTGGAGAAACTCTTTGTTGTGTAAACTCTGTTTTTGAGAAACTCCGTGTTGGAGAAACTCCGTGAAACTCCGGTGTGGAGAAACTCCGTGTCGGAGAAACTCCGAGTTGGGGAAACTCCGTGTTAGAAAAAGTCCTTGTTGGAGAAACGCCTTGTTGGAGAAACTCCGTGTTGTAGAAACTCCATGTTGGAGAAACTCCGTGTTGCAGAAACTCCGTGTTGGAGAAATCCGTTTTGGATAAACTCCGTGTTGGATAAACTCCGTGTTAGAGAAACTCCGTGTCGGAGAAACTCCGTGTCGGAGAAACTTCGTGTTGGAGAAACTCCGTGTCGGAGAAACTTCGTGTTGGAGAAACTCCCTGTTGGAGAAACTTCGTGTTGGTGAAACTCCTTGTTGGAGAAACTCCTTGTTGGAGAAAATTTGTGTTGGAGAAACTCCATGTTGGAGAAAATTCGTGTTGGAGAAACTCTGTGTTGGGGAAACTCCGAATTGAAGAAACTCAGTGTTGTAGAAACTCCGTGTTGGAGAAACTTCGTGTTGGAAAAACTCCGTGTTGGAGAAACTCCATGCTGGAGAAACTCCGTGTTGGAGAAACTCCGTGTTGGAGAAACTCCGCGTTTGAGAAACTCCGTGCTGGAGAAGCTCCGCGTTGCAGAAACGCCTTATTGGAGAAACTCTGTGTTGGAGAAACTCCGTGTTGGTGAAACACGTGTTGTATAAACTCCTTGTCGGAGAAACTCCGTGTCGGAGAAACTTCGTGTTGGAGAAACTCCGTGTCGAAGAAACTTCGTGTTGGAGAAACTCCCTGTTGGAGAAACTTCGTGTTGGTGAAACTCCTTGTTGGAGAAACTCCGTGTCGGAGAAGCTCGTGTTGGAGAAACTCCGTGTTTGCGAAACTCCGTTTTGTTGAAACTACGTGTTGTGAAACTCCTTGTTGGAAAAACTCCTTGTTGGAGAAACTCCGTGTTGGAGAAACTCCGTGTTGTAGAAACTCCATGTTGGAGAAACTCCGTGTTGCAGAAACTCCGTGTTGGAGAAATCCGTTTTGGATAAACTCCGTGCTGGAGAAGCTCCGCGTTGCAGAAACGCCTTATTGGAGAAACTCTGTGTTGGAGAAACTCCGTGTTGGTGAAACACGTGTTGTAGAAACTCCGTGTTGAAGAAACTCTGTGTCGGAGAAACTCTGTGTCGGAGAAACTCCGTGTCGGAGAAATTCCCTGTCGGAGAAACTCCGTGTTGGAGAAACTCCGCGTTGAAGAAACTCCGTGTTGGAGTAACTCCGTGTTCGAGACACTCCGTGTTGGAGAAACTCCGTGTTGGAGAAATTCCGTGTCGTAGAAACTTCGGGTCGGAGAAACTTTGTGTCGGAGACACTCCGTGTTGGAGAAACTCCGTGTCGGAGAAGCTCGTGTTGGAGAAACTCCGTGTTTGAGAAACTCCGTTTTGTTGAAACTACGTGTTGTGAAACTCCTTGTTGGAAAAACTCCTTGTTGGAGAAACTCCGTGTTGGAGAAACTGTGTTGGAGAAAATTCGTGTTGGAGAAACTCCGTGTTGGAGAAACTTCATGTTGGTGAAACTCCTTGTTGGAGAAACTCCGTGTTGGAGAAACTCCGTTTTGCAGAATCTCCGTGTTGGAGAAACTCCGTGTTGGGGAAAATACGTGTTGGGGAAATTTCGTGTTGGGGAAACTTCGTGTTGGGGAAACTCCGTGTTGGAGAAACTCCGTGTTGTAGAAACTCCGTGCTGGAGAAATTCCGTGTTGGGGAAATTCCGTGTTGGAGAAACTCCGTGTTGGAGAAACGCCTTGTTGGAGAAAGTCCTTGTTGGAGAAACTCCGTGTTGGAGAAACTACCTTTAGGAGGAAATTCGTGTTGGAGAAACTCCGTGTTGGAGAAACTCTTTGTTGTGTAAACTGTTTTTGAGAAACTCCGTGTTTTGAGAAACTCCGTGTTGGAGAAACTCCGTGTTGGAGAAACTCCGGTGTGGAGAAACTCCGTGTTGGAGAAATTTCGTGTCGTAGAAACTCCGGGTCGGAGAAACTCCGTGTCGGAGAAACTCCGAGTTTGGGAAACTCCGTGTTAGAGAAACTCCTTGTTGGAGAAACGCCTTGTTGGAGAAACACCGTGTTGTAGAAACTCCGTGTTGCAGAAACTCCGTGTTGGAGAAATCCGTTTTGGATAAACTCCGTGTTGGATAAACTCCGTGTTAGAGAAACTCCGTGTCGGAGAAACTCCGTGTCGGAGAAACTTCGTGTTGGAGAAACTCCGTGTCGGAGAAACTTCGTGTTGGAGAAACTCCCTGTTGGAAAACTTCGTGTTGGTGAAACTGCTTGTTGGAGAAACTCCTTGTTGGAGAAAATTTGTGTTGGAGAAACTCCATGTTGGAGAAAATTCGTGTTGGAGAAACTCCGTGTTGGGGAAACTCCGAATTGAAGAAACTCAGTGTTGTAGAAACTCCGTGTTGGAGAAACTTCGTGTTGGAAAAACTCCGTGTTGGAGAAACTCCATGCTGGAGAAACTACGTGTTGGAGAAACTCCGTGTTGGAGAAACTTCGTGTTTGAGAAACTCCGTGCTGGAGAAGCTCCGCGTTGCACAAACGCCTTATTGGAGAAACTCTGTGTTGGAGAAACTCCGTGTTGGTGAAACACGTGTTGTAGAAACTCCGTGTTGGAGAAACTCCGTGTCGGAGAAACTCTGTGTCGGAGAAACTCCGTGTCGGAGAAATTCCCTGTCAGAGAAACTCCGTGTTGGAGAAACTCCGCGTTGAAGAAACTCCGTGTTGGATTAACTCCGTGTTCGAGAAACTCCGTGTTGGAGAAACTCCGTGTTGGAGAAATTCCGTGTCGTAGAAACTCCGGGTCGGAGAAACTCCGTGTCGGAGACACTCCGTGTTGGAGAAACTCCGTGTCGGCGAAGCTCGTGTTGGAGAAAATCCGTGTTTGAGAAACTCCGTTTTGTTGAAACTACGTGTTGGAGAAACTCCTTGTTGGAAAAACTCCTTGTTGGAGAAACTCCGTGTTGGAGAAACTCTGTGTTGGCGAAACTCCTTGTTGGAGAAACTACGTGTTGGAGAAATTTCGTGTTGGGGAAACTTCGTGTTGGGGAAACTCCGTGTTGGAGAAACTCCGTGTTGGAGAAACTCCGTGTTGGAGAAACTCTGTGTTGGAGAAATTTCGTGTTGGGGAAAATTCGTGTTGGGGAAACTCCGTGTTGGATAAACTCCGTGTTGAAGAAACTCCGTGCTGGAGAAACTGTGTTGGGGAAACTCCGTGTTGGAGAAACTCCGTGTTGGAGAAACTCCGTGTTGGAGAAATTCCGTGTCGTAGAAACTTCGGTTCGGAGAAACTTTGTGTCGGAGACACTCCGTGTTGGAGAAACTCCGTGTCGGAGAAGCTCGTGTTGGAGAAACTCCGTGTTTGCGAAACTCCGTTTTGTTGAAACTACGTGTTGTGAAACTCCTTGTTGGAAAAACTCCTTGTTGGAGAAACTCCGTGTTGGAGAAACTCTGTGTTGGAGAAAATTCGTGTTGGAGAAACTCCGTGTTGGAGAAACTTCATGTTGGTGGAACTCCTTGTTGGAGAAACTCCGTGTTGGAGAAACTCCGTTTTGCAGAATCTCCGTGTTGGAGAAACTCCGTGTTGGGGAAAATACGTGTTGGGGAAATTTCGTGTTGGGGAAACTTCGTTTGGGGAAACTCCGTGTTGGAGAAACTCCGTGTTGTAGAAACTCCGTGCTGGAGAAATTCCGTGTTGGGGAAACTCCGTGTTGGAGAAACTCCGTGTTGGAGAAACTCCGTGTTGGAGAAACTCTTTGTTGTGTAAACTGTTTTTGAGAAACTCCGTGTTTTGAGAAACTCCGGGTTGGAGAAACTCCGTGTTGGAGAAACTCCGGTGTGGAGAAACTCCGTGTTGGAGAAATTTCGTGTCGTAGAAACTCCGGGTCGGAGAAACTCCGTGTCGGAGAAACTCTGAGTTTGGAAACTCCGTGTTAGAGAAACTCCCTTGTTGGAGAAACGCCTTGTTGGAGAAACACCGTGTTGTAGAAACTCCGTGTTGCAGAAACTCCGTGTTAGAGAAATCCGTTTTGGATAAACTCCGTGTTGGATAAACTCCGTGTCGGAGAAACTCCGTGTCGGAGAAACTTCGTGTTGGAGAAACTCCGTGTCGGAGAAACTTCGTGTTGGAGAAACTCCGTGTTGGAGAAACTTCGTGTTGGTGAAACTGCTTGTTGGAGAAACTCCTTGTTGGAGAAAATTTGTGTTGGAGAAACTCTATGTTGGAGAAAATTCGTGTTGGAGAAACTCTGTGTTGGGGAAACTCCGAATTGAAGAAACTCAGTGTTGTAGAAACTCCGTGTTGGAGAAACTTCGTGTTGGAAAAACTCCGTGTTGGAGAAACTCCATGCTGGAGAAACTCCGTGTTGGAGAAACTCCGTGTTGGAGAAACTTCGTGTTTGAGAAACTCCGTGCTGGAGAAGCTCCGTGTTGGAGATACTCCGTGTTGGAGAAATTCCGTGTCGTAGAAACTCCGGGTCGGAGAAACTCCGTGTCGGAGACACTCTGTGTTGGAGAAACTCCGTGTCGGCGAAGCTCGTGTTGGAGAAAATCCGTGTTTGAGAAACTTCGTTTTGTTGAAACTACGTGTTGGAGAAACTCCTTGTTGGAAAAACTCCTTGTTGGAGAAACTCCGTGTTGGAGAAACTCTGTGTTGGCGAAACTCCTTGTTGGAGAAACTACGTGTTGGAGAAATTTCGTGTTGGGGAAACTTCGTGTTGGGGAAACTCCGTGTTGGATAAACTCCGTGTTGGATAAACTCCGTGTTGGAGAAACTCCGTGCTGGAGAAACTGTGTTTGGGAAACTCCGTGTTGGAGAAACTCCGTGTTGGAGAAACGCCTTGTTGGAGAAAGTCCTTGTTGGAGAAACTCCGTGTTGGAGAAGCTCCGTGTTGGAGAAAATCCGTGTTTGAGAAACTCCGTATTGGAGAAATTCCGTGTCGTAGAAACTCCGGGTCGGAGAAACTCCGTGTCGGAGAAACTCCGAGTTGGGGAAACTCTGTGTTAGAGAAACTCCTTGTTGGAGAAACGCCTTGTTGGAGAAACTCCGTGTTGTAGAAACTCTGTGTTGGAGAAACTTCGTGTTGGAGAAACTCCGTGTTGTAGAATCTCCGTTTTGGAGAAACTCCGTGTTGGAGAATCTCCGTATTGGAGAAACTAAGTCTTGGAGAAACTCCGAGTTGGAGAAACTCCGTGTTGGAGAAACTCCGTGTTGGAGAAACTCCGTTTTGCAGAAATTTCGTGTTGGAGAAACTTCGTGTTGGGGAAACTCCGTGTTGGAGAAACTTCGTGTTGGGGAAAGTCCGTATTGAAGAAACTCCGTGTCGGAGAAACTTCGTGTTGGACAAACTCCTTGTTGCAGAAAGTCTTTGTTAGAGAAACTCTGTGTTGGAGAAACTCCGTGTTGGAGAAACTCCGTTTTGGAGAAATTTCGTGTTGGGGAAACTCCGTGTTGGGGACACTGTGTGTTGGAGAAACTCCGTGTTGGAGAAACTCCTTGTTGCAGAAATTCTTTGCTGGAGAAACACTTTGTTGGAGAAACTCCGTGTTGTAGAAACACCGTGTTGGGGAAACTCCGTGTCGGGGAAACTTCGTGTCGGAGAAACTCCGTGTCGGAGAAACTCCCTGTCTGAGAGACTACGTGTTGGAGAAACTCCGTGTTGCAGAAACTCCGTGCTGGAGTAACTCCGTGTTCAAGAAACTCCGTGTTGGAGAAACTCCGTTTTGGAGAAATTCCGTGTCGTAGAAACTCCGGGTCGGAGAAACTCCGTGTTGGAAAAAAGTCCGTGTCGGAGAAACTCCGTGTTGGAGAAACTCCGTGTTGGAGAAACTCCGTTTTGGTGAATCAACGTGTTGGTGAAACTTCTTGTTGGAGAAACTCCGTGTAGGAGAAACTCTGTGTTGGAGAAAATTCGTGTTGGAGAAACTCTTTGTTAGAGAAACTCCGTGTTGTAGAAACTCTGTGTTGTAAAAACTTCGTGTTGAAGAAACTCCTTGTTGGAGAAACACCGTGTTGGATAAACTCCGTGTTGGAGAAACTTCGTGTTGGAGAAACTTCGTGTTGGAGAAACTCCATGCTGTGGAAACTCCGTGTTGGAGAAACTCCGTTTTGTAGAAACTCTGGGTTGGAGCAACTCCCTGTTGGAGAAACTTCCTGTTGGAGAAACTCCGTGTTAGAGAAACTCCGTGTTGGGGAAACTTCGTGTTGGAGAAACTTCGTGTTTCGGAATCTTCGTGTTGGGGAAACCCCGTGTTGGAGAAACTCTGTGTTGGAGAAATTCCGTGTTGGAGAAACCCTGTGTTGGAGAAACTCCTTGTTGGAGGAACTCCTTGTTGGAGAAACTCTGTGTTGGAGAATCTCCGTTTTGGAGAAACTCCGTGTTGGAGAAACTTCGTGTTGGAGAAACACTGTGTTGTAGAAACTCTGTGTTGTAGATAGAAAACTCCGTGTTTTAGAAACTCCTTGTTGAGAAACTCCGTGTAGGAGAAACTCTGTGTTGGAGAAAATTCGTGTTGGAGAAAC
This sequence comes from Amblyomma americanum, assembly GCF_052857255.1. NCBI lineage: Eukaryota > Metazoa > Arthropoda > Arachnida > Ixodida > Ixodidae > Amblyomma > Amblyomma americanum. The sequence continues at coordinate 32,047 of NW_027526579.1, read as the reverse complement.
TCCTTGTTGGGGATACTCCGTGTGTTAGATACTCCGTGTTGTAGAAACTCTATGTTGGAGAAACTCCGTGTAGGATAAACTCCGTTTTGCAGAAACTCCGTGTTGGAGAACCTCGTGTTGGAGAAACTTCGTGTTGGAGAAACTCCTTGTTGCAGAAACTCTTTGTTGGAGAAGCTCCTTGACGAAGAAACTCCGTGTTGGAGAAATTCCGTGTTGGAGAAACTCCGTGTTGGAGAATCTCCGTGTTGGAGAATCTCCGTGTTTGGAGAAACTCCTCGTTGGAGGTCCTCCTTGTTGGATAAACTCCGTGTTGGAGAATCTCTGTGTTGGAGAAACTCCGTGTTGGAGAAACTCCGTGTTGCAGAAACTCCGTGTTCGAGAAATCCGTTTTGGATAAACTCCGTGTTGGATAAACTCCGTGTTGGAGAAACTCCGTGTCGGAGAAACTCCGTGACGGAGAAACTTCGTGTATGAGAAACTCCATGTCGAAGAAACTTCGTGTTGGAGAAACTCCCTGTTGGAGAAACTTCGTGTTGGTGAAACTCCTTGTTGGAGAAACTCCTTGTTGGAGAAAATTCGTGTTGGAGAAACTCCATGTTGGAGAAAATTCGTGTTGGAGAAACTCTGTGTTGGGGAAACTCCGAATTGAAGAAACTTAGTGTTGTAGAAACTTCGTGTTGGAGAAACTCCGTGTTGGAGAAACTCCATGCTGGAGAAACTCCGTGTTGGAGAATCTCCGTGTTTGAGAAACTCCGTGCTGGAGAAGCTCCGCGTTGCAGAAACGCCTTATTGGAGAAACTCTGTGTTGGAGAAACTCCGTGTTGGTGAAACACGTGTTGTAGAAACTCCGTGTTGGAGAAACTCCGTGTCGGAGAAACTCTGTGTCGGAGAAACTCCGTGTCGGAGAAATTCCCTGTCGGAGAAACTCCGTGTTGGAGAAACTCCGCGTTGAAGAAACTCCGTGTTGGAGTAACTCCGTGTTCGAGAAACTCCGTGTTAGAGAAACTCCGTGTTGGAGAAATTCCGTGTCGTAGAAACTTCGGGTCGGAGAAACTTTGTGTCGGAGACACTCCGTGTTGGAGAAACTCCGTGTCGGAGAAGCTCGTGTTGGAGAAACTCCGTGTTTGAGAAACTCCGTTTTGTTGAAACTACGTGTTGTGAAACTCCTTGTTGGAAAAACTCCTTGTTGGAGAAACTCCGTGTTGGAGAAACTCTGTGTTGGAGAAAATTCGTGTTGGAGAAACTCCGTGTTGGAGAAACTTCATGTTGGTGAAACTCCTTGTTGGAGAAACTCCGTGTTGGAGAAACTCCGTTTTGCAGAATCTCCGTGTTGGAGAAACTCCGTGTTGGGGAAACTACGTGTTGGGGAAATTTCGTGTTGGGGAAACTTCGTGTTGGGGAAACTCCGTGTTGGAGAAACTCCGTGTTGTAGAAACTCCGTGCTGGAGAAACTCCGTGTTGGGGAAACTCCGTGTTGGAGAAACTCCGTGTTGGAGAAACGCCTTGTTGGAGAAAGTCCTTGTTGGAGAAACTCCGTGTTGGAGAAACTACCTTTAGGAGGAAATTCGTGTTGGAGAAACTCCGTGTTGGAGAAACTCTTTGTTGTGTAAACTCTGTTTTTGAGAAACTCCGTGTTTTGAGAAACTCCGTGTTGGAGAAACTCCGTGAAACTCCGGTGTGGAGAAACTCCGTGTTGGAGAAATTTCGTGTCGTAGAAACTCCGGGTCGGAGAAACTCCGTGTCGGAGAAACTCCGAGTTTGGGAAACTCCGTGTTAGAGAAACTCCTTGTTGGAGAAACGCCTTGTTGGAGAAACACCGTGTTGTAGAAACTCCGTGTTGCAGAAACTCCGTGTTGGAGAAATCCGTTTTGGATAAACTCCGTGTTGGATAAACTCCGTGTTAGAGAAACTCCGTGTCGGAGAAACTCCGTGTCGGAGAAACTTCGTGTTGGAGAAACTCCGTGTCGGAGAAACTTCGTGTTGGAGAAACTCCCTGTTGGAGAAACTTCGTGTTGGTGAAACTGCTTGTTGGAGAAACTCCTTGTTGGAGAAAATTTGTGTTGGAGAAACTCCATGTTGGAGAAAATTCGTGTTGGAGAAACTCTGTGTTGGGGAACTCCGAATTGAAGAAACTCAGTGTTGTAGAAACTCCGTGTTGGAGAAACTTCGTGTTGGAAAAACTCCGTGTTGGAGAAACTCCATGCTGGAGAAACTCCGTGTTGGAGAAAATTCGTGTTGGAGAAACTCTGTGTTGGGGAAACTCCGAATTGAAGAAACTTAGTGTTGTAGAAACTTCGTGTTGGAGAAACTCCGTGTTGGAGAAACTCCATGCTGGAGAAACTCCGTGTTGGAGAAACTCCGTGTTGGAGAATCTCCGTGTTTGAGAAACTCCGTGCTGGAGAAGCTCCGCGTTGCAGAAACGCCTTATTGGAGAAACTCTGTGTTGGAGAAACTCCGTGTTGGTGAAACACGTGTTGTAGAAACTCCGTGTTGGAGAAACTCCGTGTCGGAGAAACTCTGTGTCGGAGAAACTCCGTGTCGGAGAAATTCCCTGTCGGAGAAACTCCGTGTTGGAGAAACTCCGCGTTGAAGAAACTCCGTGTTGGAGTAACTCCCTGTTCGAGAAACTCCGTGTTGGAGAAACTCCGTGCTGGAGAAATTCCGTGTCGTAGAAACTTCGGGTCGGAGAATCTTTGTGTCGGAGACACTCCGTGTTGGAGAAACTCCGTGTCGGAGAAGCTCGTGTTGGAGAAAGTCCGTGTTTGAGAAACTCCGTTTTGTTGAAACTACGTGTTGTGAAACTCCTTGTTGGAAAAACTCCTTGTTGGAGAAACTCCGTGTTGGAGAAACTCTGTGTTGGAGAAAATTCGTGTTGGAGAAACTCCGTGTTGGAGAAACTTCATGTTGGTGAAACTCCTTGTTGGAGAAACTCCGTGTTGGAGAAACTCCGTTTTGCAGAATCTCCGTGTTGGAGAAACTCCGTGTTGGGGAAACTACGTGTTGGGGAAATTTCGTGTTGGGGAAACTTCGTGTTGGGGAAACTCCGTGTTGGAGAAACTCCGTGTTGTAGAAACTCCGTGCTGGAGAAACTCCGTGTTGGGGAAACTCCGTGTTGGAGAAACTCCGTGTTGGAGAAACGCCTTGTTGGAGAAAATTTGTGTTGGAGAAACTCCATGTTGGAGAAAATTTGTGTTGGAGAAACTCTGTGTTGGGGAAACTCCGAATTGAAGAAACTCAGTGTTGTAGAAACTCCGTGTTGGAGAAACTTCGTGTTGGAAAAACTCCGTGTTGGAGAAACTCCATGCTGGAGAAACTCCGTGTTGGAGAAACTCCGTGTTGGAGAAACTCCGCGTTTGAGAAACTCCGTGCTGGAGAAGCTCCGCGTTGCAGAAACGCCTTATTGGAGAAACTCTGTGTTGGAGAAACTCCGTGTTGGTGAAACACGTGTTGTATAAACTCCTTGTCGGAGAAACTCCGTGTCGGAGAAACTTCGTGTTGGAGAAACTCCGTGTCGAAGAAACTTCGTGTTGGAGAAACTCCCTGTTGGAGAAACTTCGTGTTGGTGAAACTCCTTGTTGGAGAAACTCCTTGTTGGAGAAAATTCGTGATGGAGAAACTCCATGTTGGAGAAAATTCGTGTTGGAGAAACTCTGTGTTGGGGAAACTCCGAATTGAAGAAACTTAGTGTTGTAGAAGCTTCGTGTTGGAGAAACTCCGTGTTGGAGAAACTCCATGCTGGAGAAACTCCGTGTTGGAGAAACTCCATGTTGGAGAATCTCCGTGTTTGAGAAACTCCGTGCTGGAGAAGCTCCGCGTTGCAGAAACGCCTTATTGGAGAAACTCTGTGTTGGAGAAACTCCGTGTTGGTGAAACACGTGTTGTAGAAACTCCGTGTTGAAGAAACTCTGTGTCGGAGAAACTCTGTGTCGGAGAAACTCCGTGTCGGAGAAATTCCCTGTCGGAGAAACTCCGTGTTGGAGAAACTCCGCGTTGAAGAAACTCCGTGTTGGAGTAACTCCGTGTTCGAGACACTCCGTGTTGGAGAAACTCCGTGTTGGAGAAATTCCGTGTCGTAGAAACTTCGGGTCGGAGAAACTTTGTGTCGGAGACACTCCGTGTTGGAGAAACTCCGTGTCGGAGAAGCTCGTGTTGGAGAAACTCCGTGTTTGAGAAACTCCGTTTTGTTGAAACTACGTGTTGTGAAACTCCTTGTTGGAAAAACTCCTTGTTGGAGAAACTCCGTGTTGGAGAAACTGTGTTGGGGAAAATACGTGTTGGGGAAATTTCGTGTTGGGGAAACTTCGTGTTGGGGAAACTCCGTGTTGGAGAAACTCCGTGTTGTAGAAACTCCGTGCTGGAGAAACTCCGTGTTGGGGAAACTCCGTGTTGGAGAAACTCCGTGTTGGAGAAACGCCTTGTTGGAGAAAGTCCTTGTTGGAGAATCTCCGTGTTGGAGAAACTACCTTTAGGAGGAAATTCGTGTTGGAGAAACTCCGTGTTGGAGAAACTCTTTGTTGTGTAAACTGTTTTTGAGAAACTCCGTGTTTTGAGAAACTCCGTGTTGGAGAAACTCCGTGTTGGAGAAACTCCGGTGTGGAGAAACTCCGTGTTGGAGAAATTTCGTGTCGTAGAAACTCCGGGTCGGAGAAACTCCGTGTCGGAGAAACTCCGAGTTTGGGAAACTCCGTGTTAGAGAAACTCCTTGTTGGAGAAACGCCTTGTTGGAGAAACACCGTGTTGTAGAAACTCCGTGTTGCAGAAACTCCGTGTTGGAGAAATCCGTTTTGGATAAACTCCGTGTTGGATAAACTCCGTGTTAGAGAAACTCCGTTTCGGAGAAACTCCGTGCCGGAGAAACTTCGGGTTGGAGAAACTCCGTGTCGGAGAAACTTCGTGTTGGAGAAACTCCCTGTTGGAGAAACTTCGTGTTGGTGAAACTGCTTGTTGGAGAAACTCCTTGTTGGAGAAAATTTGTGTTGGAGAAACTCCATGTTGGAGAAAATTCGTGTTGGAGAAACTCTGTGTTGGGGAAACTCCGAATTGAAGAAACTCAGTGTAGTAGAAACTCCGTGTTGGAGAAACTTCGTGTTGGAAAAACTCCGTGTTGGAGAAACTCCATGCTGGAGAAACTCCGTGTTGGAGAAACTCCGTGTTGGAGAAACTTCGTGTTTGAGAAACTCCGTGCGGGAGAAGCTCCGCGTTGGAGAAACGCCTTATTGGAGAAACTCTGTGTTGGAGAAACTCCGTGTTGGTGAAACACGTGTTGTAGAAACTCCGTGTTGGAGAAACTCCGTGTCAGAGAAACTCTGTGTCGGAGAAACTCCGTGTCGGAGAAATTCCCTGTCAGAGAAACTCCGTGTTGGAGAAACTCCGTGTTGAAGAAACTCCGTGTTGGATTAACTCCGTGTTCGAGAAACTCCGTGTTGGAGAAACTCCGTGTTGGAGAAATTCCGTGTCGTAGAAACTCCGGGTCGGAGAAACTCCGTGTCGGAGACACTCCGTGTTGGAGAAACTCCGTGTCGGCGAAGCTCGTGTTGGAGAAAATCCGTGTTTGAGAAACTCCGTTTTGTTGAAACTACGTGTTGGAGAAACTCCTTGTTGGAAAAACTCCTTGTTGGAGAAACTCCGTGTTGGAGAAACTCTGTGTTGGCGAAACTCCTTGTTGGAGAAACTACGTGTTGGAGAAATTTCGTGTTGGGGAAACTTCGTGTTGGGGAAACTCCGTGTTGGAGAAACTCCGTGTTGGAGAAACTCCGTGTTGGAGAAATTTCGTGTTGGGGAAACTTCGTGTTGGGGAAACTCCGTGTTGGAAAAACTCCGTGTTGGAGAAACTCCGTGCTGGAGAAACTGTGTTGGGGAAACTCCGTGTTGGAGAAACTCCGTGTTGGAGAAACGCCTTGTTGGAGAAAGTCCTTGTTGGAGAAACTCCGTGTTGGAGAAGCTCTGTGTTGGAGAAACTCCGTGTTTGAGAAACTCCGTATTGGAGAAATTCCGTGTCGTAGAAACTCCGTGTCGGAGAAACTCCGTGTCGGAGAAACTCCGAGTTGGGGAAACTCTGTGTTAGAGAAACTCCTTGTTGGAGAAACGCCTTGTTGGAGAAACTCTGTGTTGTAGAAACTCTGTGTTGGAGAAACTTCGTGTTGGAGAAACTCCGTGTTGTAGAATCTCCGTTTTGGAGAAACTCCGTGTTGGAGAATCTCCGTATTGGAGAAACTAAGTCTTGGAGAAACTCCGAGTTGGAGAAACTCCGTGTTGGAGAAACTCCGTGTTGGAGAAACTCCGTTTTGCAGAAATTTCGTGTTGGAGAAACTTCGTGTTGGGGAAACTCCGTGTTGGAGAAACTTCGTGTTGGGGAAAGTCCGTATTGAAGAAACTCCGTGTCGGAGAAACTTCGTGTTGGACAAACTCCTTGTTGCAGAAAGTCTTTGTTAGAGAAACTCTGTGTTGGAGAAACTACGTGTTGGAGAAACTCCGTTTTGGAGAAACTCCTTGTTGGAAAAACTTGGTGTTGGGGAAACTCCGTGTTGGAGAAACTTCGTGTTGGGGAAACTCCGTGTTGGGGACACTCTGTGTTGGAGAAACTCCGTGTTGGAGAAACTCCTTGTTGCAGAAATTCTTTGCTGGAGAAACACTTTGTTGGAGAAACTCTGTGTTGTAGAAACACCGTGTTGGGGAAACTCCGTGTCGGGGAAACTTCGTGTCGGAGAAACTCCGTGTCGGAGAAACTCCCTGTCTGAGAGACTACGTGTTGGAGAAACTCCGTGTTGCAGAAACTCCGTGCTGGAGTAACTCCGTGTTCAAGAAACTCCGTGTTGGAGAAACTCCGTGTTGGAGAAATTCCGTGTCGTAGAAACTCCGGGTCGGAGAAACTCCGTGTTGGAAAAAAGTCCGTGTCGGAGAAACTCCGTTTTGGAGAAACTCCGTGTTGGAGAAACTCCGTTTTGGTGAAACAACGTGTTGGTGAAACTCCTTGTTGGAGAAACTTCATGTTGGTGAAACTCCTTGTTGGGGATACTCCGTGTGTTAGATAATCCGTGTTGTAGAAACTCTATGTTGGAGAAACTCCGTTTAGGAGAAACTCCATTTTGCAGAAACTCCGTGTTGGAGAAACTCCGTGTTGGGGAACTCCGTGTTGGGGAAACTCCGTGTTGGAGAAAATTCGTATTGGGGAAACTCCGTGTTGGGGAAACTCCGTGTTGGAGAAACTTCGTGTTGGAGAAACTCCTTGTTGCAGAAACTCTTTGTTGGAGAAGCTCCTTGACGGAGAAACTCCGTGTTGGAGAAATTCCGTGTTGGAGAAACTCCGTGTTGGAGAATCTCCGTGTTGGAGAATCTCCGTGTTGGAGAAACTCCTCGATGGAGGACCTCCTTGTTGGATAAACTCCGTGTTGGAAAATCTCTGTGTTGGAGAAACTCTGTGTTGGAGAAACTCCGTGTTGGATAAACTCTTTGTTAGAGAAACTCCGTGTTGTAGAAACTCCGTGTTGTAAAAACTCCGTGTTGGAGAAATCCGTTTTGGATAAACTCCGTGTTGGAGAAACTCCGTGTCGGAGAAACTCCGTGTCGGAGAAACTTCGTGTTGGAGAAACTCCGTGTCGAAGAAACTTCGTGTTGGAGAAACTCCCTGTTGGAGAAACTTCGTGTTGGTGAAACTCCTTGTTGGAGAAACTCCTTGTTGGAGAAAATTCGTGATGGAGAAACTCCATGTTGGAGAAAATTCGTGTTGGAGAAACTCTGTGTTGGGGAAACTCCGAATTGAAGAAACTTAGTGTTGTAGAAACTTCGTGTTGGAGAAACTCCGTGTTGGAGAAACTCCATGCTGGAGAAACTCCGTGTTGGAGAAACTCCGTGTTGGAGAATCTCCGTGTTTGAGAAACTCCGTGCTGGAGAAGCTCCGCGTTGCAGAAACGCCTTATTGGAAAACTCTGTGTTGGAGAAACTCCGTGTTGGTGAAACACGTGTTGTAGAAACTCCGTGTTGGAGAAACTCTGTGTCGGAGAAACTCTGTGTCGGAGAAACTCCGTGTCGGAGAAATTCCCTGTCGGAGAAACTCCGTGTTGGAGAAACTCCGCGTTGAAGAAACTCCGTGTTGGAGTAACTCCGTGTTCGAGAAACTCCGTGTTGGAGAAACTCCGTGTCGGAGAAGCTCGTGTTGGAGAAACTCCGTGTTTGAGAAACTCCGTTTTGTTGAAACTACGTGTTGTGAAACTCCTTGTTGGAAAAACTCCTTGTTGGAGAAACTCCGTGTTGGAGAAACTCTGTGTTGGAGAAAATTCGTGTTGGAGAAACTCCGTGTTGGAGAAACTTCATGTTGGTGAAACTCCTTGTTGGAGAAACTCCGTGTTGGAGAAACTCCGTTTTGCAGAATCTCCTTGTTGGAGAAACTCCGTGTTGGGGAAACTACGTGTTGGGGAAATTTCGTGTTGGGGAAACTTCGTGTTGGGGAAACTCCGTGTTGGAGAAACTCCGTGTTGTAGAAACTCCGTGCTGGAGAAACTCCGTGTTGGGGAAACTCCGTGTTGGAGAAACTCCGTGTTGGAGAAACGCCTTGTTGGAGAAAGTCCTTGTTGGAGAAACTCCGTGTTGGAGAAACTACCTTTAGGAGGAAATTCGTGTTGGAGAAACTCCGTGTTGGAGAAACTCTTTGTTGTGTAAACTCTGTTTTTGAGAAACTCCGTGTTGGAGAAACTCCGTGAAACTCCGGTGTGGAGAAACTCCGTGTTGGAGAAATTTCGTGTCGTAGAAACTCCGGGTCGGAGAAACTCCGTGTCGGAGAAACTCCGAGTTGGGGAAACTCCGTGTTAGAAAAAGTCCTTGTTGGAGAAACGCCTTGTTGGAGAAACTCCGTGTTGTAGAAACTCCATGTTGGAGAAACTCCGTGTTGCAGAAACTCCGTGTTGGAGAAATCCGTTTTGGATAAACTCCGTGTTGGATAAACTCCGTGTTAGAGAAACTCCGTGTCGGAGAAACTCCGTGTCGGAGAAACTTCGTGTTGGAGAAACTCCGTGTCGGAGAAACTTCGTGTTGGAGAAACTCCCTGTTGGAGAAACTTCGTGTTGGTGAAACTCCTTGTTGGAGAAACTCCTTGTTGGAGAAAATTTGTGTTGGAGAAACTCCATGTTGGAGAAAATTCGTGTTGGAGAAACTCTGTGTTGGGGAAACTCCGAATTGAAGAAACTCAGTGTTGTAGAAACTCCGTGTTGGAGAAACTTCGTGTTGGAAAAACTCCGTGTTGGAGAAACTCCATGCTGGAGAAACTCCGTGTTGGAGAAACTCCGTGTTGGAGAAACTCCGCGTTTGAGAAACTCCGTGCTGGAGAAGCTCCGCGTTGCAGAAACGCCTTATTGGAGAAACTCTGTGTTGGAGAAACTCCGTGTTGGTGAAACACGTGTTGTATAAACTCCTTGTCGGAGAAACTCCGTGTCGGAGAAACTTCGTGTTGGAGAAACTCCGTGTCGAAGAAACTTCGTGTTGGAGAAACTCCCTGTTGGAGAAACTTCGTGTTGGTGAAACTCCTTGTTGGAGAAACTCCTTGTTGGAGAAAATTCGTGATGGAGAAACTCCATGTTGGAGAAAATTCGTGTTGGAGAAACTCTGTGTTGGGGAAACTCCTAATTGAAGAAACTTAGTGTTGTAGAAGCTTCGTGTTGGAGAAACTCCGTGTTGGAGAAACTCCATGCTGGAGAAACTCCGTGTTGGAGAAACTCCGTGTTGGAGAATCTCCGTGTTTGAGAAACTCCGTGCTGGAGAAGCTCCGCGTTGCAGAAACGCCTTATTGGAGAAACTCTGTGTTGGAGAAACTCCGTGTTGGTGAAACACGTGTTGTAGAAACTCCGTGTTGATGAAACTCTGTGTCGGAGAAACTCTGTGTCGGAGAAACTCCGTGTCGGAGAAATTCCCTGTCGGAGAAACTCCGTGTTGGAGAAACTCCGCGTTGAAGAAATTCCGTGTTGGAGTAACTCCGTGTTCGAGACACTCCGTGTTGGAGAAACTCCGTGTTGGAGAAATTCCGTGTCGTAGAAACTTCGGGTCGGAGAAACTTTGTGTCGGAGACACTCCGTGTTGGAGAAACTCCGTGTCGGAGAAGCTCGTGTTGGAGAAACTCCGTGTTTGAGAAACTCCGTTTTGTTGAAACTACGTGTTGTGAAACTCCTTGTTGGAAAAACTCCTTGTTGGAGAAACTCCGTGTTGGAGAAACTCTGTGTTGGAGAAAATTCGTGTTGGAGAAACTCCGTGTTGGAGAAACTTCATGTTGGTGAAACTCCTTGTTGGAGAAACTCCGTGTTGGAGAAACTCCGTTTTGCAGAATCTCCGTGTTGGAGAAACTCCGTGTTGGGGAAATACGTGTTGGGGAAATTTCGTGTTGGGGAAACTTCGTGTTGGGGAAACTCCGTGTTGGAGAAACTCCGTGTTGTAGAAACTCCGTGCTGGAGAAATTCCGTGTTGGGGAAATTCCGTGTTGGAGAAACTCCGTGTTGGAGAAACGCCTTGTTGGAGAAAGTCCTTGTTGGAGAAACTCCGTGTTGGAGAAACTACCTTTAGGAGGAAATTCGTGTTGGAGAAACTCCGTGTTGGAGAAACTCTTTGTTGTGTAAACTGTTTTTGAGAAACTCCGTGTTTTGAGAAACTCCGTGTTGGAGAAACTCCGTGTTGGAGAAACTCCGGTGTGGAGAAACTCCGTGTTGGAGAAATTTCGTGTTGTAGAAACTCCGGGTCGGAGAAACTCCGTGTCGGAGAAACTCCGAGTTTGGGAAACTCCGTGTTAGAGAAACTCCTTGTTGGAGAAACGCCTTGTTGGAGAAACACCGTGTTGTAGAAACTCCGTGTTGCAGAAACTCCGTGTTGGAGAAATCCGTTTTGGATAAACTCCGTGTTGGATAAACTCCGTGTTAGAGAAACTCCGTGTCGGAGAAACTCCGTGTCGGAGAAACTTCGTGTTGGAGAAACTCCGTGTCGGAGAAACTTCGTGTTGGAGAAACTCCCTGTTGGAAAACTTCGTGTTGGTGAAACTGCTTGTTGGAGAAACTCCTTGTTGGAGAAAATTTGTGTTGGAGAAACTCCATGTTGGAGAAAATTCGTGTTGGAGAAACTCCGTGTTGGGGAAACTCCGAATTGAAGAAACTCAGTGTTGTAGAAACTCCGTGTTGGAGAAACTTCGTGTTGGAAAAACTCCGTGTTGGAGAAACTCCATGCTGGAGAAACTCCGTGTTGGAGAAACTCCGTGTTGGAGAAATTTCGTGTTTGAGAAACTCCGTGCTGGAGAAGCTCCGCGTTGCACAAACGCCTTATTGGAGAAACTCTGTGTTGGAGAAACTCCGTGTTGGTGAAACACGTGTTGTAGAAACTCCGTGTTGGAGAAACTCCGTGTCGGAGAAACTCTGTGTCGGAGAAACTCCGTGTCGGAGAAATTCCCTGTCAGAGAAACTCCGTGTTGGAGAAACTCCGCGTTGAAGAAACTCCGTGTTGGATTAACTCCGTGTTGGAGAAACTCCGTGTTGGAGAAACTCCGTGTTGGAGAAATTCCGTGTCGTAGAAACTCCGGGTCGGAGAAACTCCGTGTCGGAGACACTCCGTGTTGGAGAAACTCCGTGTCGGCGAAGCTCGTGTTGGAGAAAATCCGTGTTTGAGAAACTCCGTTTTGTTGAAACTACGTGTTGGAGAAACTCCTTGTTGGAAAAACTCCTTGTTGGAGAAACTCCGTGTTGGAGAAACTCTGTGTTGGCGAAACTCCTTGTTGGAGAAACTACATGTTGGAGAAATTTCGTGTTGGGGAAACTTCGTGTTGGGGAAACTCCGTGTTGGAGAAACTCCGTGTTGGAGAAACTCCGTGTTGGAGAAACTCTGTGTTGGAGAAATTTCGTGTTGGGGAAAATTCGTGTTGGGGAAACTCCGTGTTGGATAAACTCCGTGTTGAAGAAACCCCGTGCTGGAGAAACTGTGTTGGGGAAACTCCGTGTTGGAGAAACTCCGTGTTGGAGAAACTCCGTGTTGGAGAAATTCCGTGTCGTAGAAACTTCGGTTCGGAGAAACTTTGTGTCGGAGACACTCCGTGTTGGAGAAACTCCGTGTCGGAGAAGCTCGTGTTGGAGAAACTCTGTGTTGGAGAAACTCCGTGTTGGTGAAACACGTGTTGTAGAAACTCCGTGTTGGAGAAACTCTGTGTCGGAGAAACTCTGTGTCGGAGAAACTCCGTGTCGGAGAAATTCCCTGTCGGAGAAACTCCGTGTTGGAGAAACTCCGCGTTGAAGAAACTCCGTGTTGGAGTAACTCCGTGTTCGAGAAACTCCGTGTTGGAGAAACTCCGTGTCGGAGAAGCTCGTGTTGGAGAAACTCCGTGTTTGAGAAACTCCGTTTTGTTGAAACTACGTGTTGTGAAACTCCTTGTTGGAAAAACTCCTTGTTGGAGAAACTCCGTGTTGGAGAAACTCTGTGTTGGAGAAAATTCGTGTTGGAGAAACTCCGTGTTGGAGAAACTTCATGTTGGTGAAACTCCTTGTTGGAGAAACTCCGTGTTGGAGAAACTCCGTTTTGCAGAATCTCCGTGTTGGAGAAACTCCGTGTTGGGGAAACTACGTGTTGGGGAAATTTCGTGTTGGGGAAACTTCGTGTTGGGGAAACTCCGTGTTGGAGAAACTCCGTGTTGTAGAAACTCCGTGCTGGAGAAACTCCGTGTTGGGGAAACTCCGTGTTGGAGAAACTCCGTGTTGGAGAAACGCCTTGTTGGAGAAAGTCCTTGTTGGAGAAACTCCGTGTTGGAGAAACTACCTTTAGGAGGAAATTCGTGTTGGAGAAACTCCGTGTTGGAGAAACTCTTTGTTGTGTAAACTCTGTTTTTGAGAAACTCCGTGTTTTGAGAAACTCCGTGTTGGAGAAACTCCGTGAAACTCCGGTGTGGAGAAACTCCGTGTTGGAGAAATTTCGTGTCGTAGAAACTCCGGGTCGGAGAAACTCCGTGTCGGAGAAACTCCGAGTTTGGGAAACTCCGTGTTAGAGAAACTCCTTGTTGGAGAAACGCCTTGTTGGAGAAACACCGTGTTGTAGAAACTCCGTGTTGCAGAAACTCCGTGTTGGAGAAATCCGTTTTGGATAAACTCCGTGTTGGATAAACTCCGTGTTAGAGAAACTCCGTGTCGGAGAAACTCCGTGTCGGAGAAACTTCGTGTTGGAGAAACTCCGTGTCGGAGAAACTTCGTGTTGGAGAAACTCCCTGTTGGAGAAACTTCGTGTTGGTGAAACTGCTTGTTGGAGAAACTCCTTGTTGGAGAAAATTTGTGTTGGAGAAACTCCATGTTGGAGAAAATTCGTGTTGGAGAAACTCTGTGTTGGGGAACTCCGAATTGAAGAAACTCAGTGTTGTAGAAACTCCGTGTTGGAGAAACTTCGTGTTGGAAAAACTCCGTGTTGGAGAAACTCCATGCTGGAGAAACTCCGTGTTGGAGAAAATTCGTGTTGGAGAAACTCTGTGTTGGGGAAACTCCGAATTGAAGAAACTTAGTGTTGTAGAAACTTCGTGTTGGAGAAACTCCGTGTTGGAGAAACTCCATGCTGGAGAAACTCCGTGTTGGAGAAACTCCGTGTTGGAGAATCTCCGTGTTTGAGAAACTCCGTGCTGGAGAAGCTCCGCGTTGCAGAAACGCCTTATTGGAGAAACTCTGTGTTGGAGAAACTCCGTGTTGGTGAAACACGTGTTGTAGAAACTCCGTGTTGGAGAAACTCCGTGTCGGAGAAACTCTGTGTCGGAGAAACTCCGTGTCGGAGAAATTCCCTGTCGGAGAAACTCCGTGTTGGAGAAACTCCGCGTTGAAGAAACTCCGTGTTGGAGTAACTCCCTGTTCGAGAAACTCCGTGTTGGAGAAACTCCGTGCTGGAGAAATTCCGTGTCGTAGAAACTTCGGGTCGGAGAATCTTTGTGTCGGAGACACTCCGTGTTGGAGAAACTCCGTGTCGGAGAAGCTCGTGTTGGAGAAAGTCCGTGTTTGAGAAACTCCGTTTTGTTGAAACTACGTGTTGTGAAACTCCTTGTTGGAAAAACTCCTTGTTGGAGAAACTCCGTGTTGGAGAAACTCTGTGTTGGAGAAAATTCGTGTTGGAGAAACTCCGTGTTGGAGAAACTTCATGTTGGTGAAACTCCTTGTTGGAGAAACTCCGTGTTGGAGAAACTCCGTTTTGCAGAATCTCCGTGTTGGAGAAACTCCGTGTTGGGGAAACTACGTGTTGGGGAAATTTCGTGTTGGGGAAACTTCGTGTTGGGGAAACTCCGTGTTGGAGAAACTCCGTGTTGTAGAAACTCCGTGCTGGAGAAACTCCGTGTTGGGGAAACTCCGTGTTGGAGAAACTCCGTGTTGGAGAAACGCCTTGTTGGAGAAAGTCCTTGTTGGAGAAACTCCGTGTTGGAGAAACTACCTTTAGGAGGAAATTCGTGTTGGAGAAACTCCGTGTTGGAGAAACTCTTTGTTGTGTAAACTCTGTTTTTGAGAAACTCCGTGTTTTGAGAAACTCCGTGTTGGAGAACCTCCGTGAAACTCCGGTGTGGAGAAACTCCGTGTTGGAGAAATTTCGTGTCGTAGAAACTCCGGGTCGGAGAAACTCCGTGTCGGAGAAACTCCGAGTTTGGGAAACTCCGTGTTAGAGAAACTCCTTGTTGGAGAAACGCCTTGTTGGAGAAACACCGTGTTGTAGAAACTCCGTGTTGCAGAAACTCCGTGTTGGAGAAATCCGTTTTGGATAAACTCCGTGTTGGATAAACTCCGTGTTAGAGAAACTCCGTGTCGGAGAAACTCCGTGTCGGAGAAACTTCGTGTTGGAGAAACTCCGTGTCGGAGAAACTTCGTGTTGGAGAAACTCCCTGTTGGAGAAACTTCGTGTTGGTGAAACTGCTTGTTGGAGAAACTCCTTGTTGGAGAAAATTTGTGTTGGAGAAACTCCATGTTGGAGAAAATTCGTGTTGGAGAAACTCTGTGTTGGGGAACTCCGAATTGAAGAAACTCAGTGTTGTAGAAACTCCGTGTTGGAGAAACTTCGTGTTGGAAAAACTCCGTGTTGGAGAAACTCCATGCTGGAGAAACTCCGTGTTGGAGAAAATTCGTGTTGGAGAAACTCTGTGTTGGGGAAACTCCGAATTGAAGAAACTTAGTGTTGTAGAAACTTCGTGTTGGAGAAACTCCGTGTTGGAGAAACTCCATGCTGGAGAAACTCCGTGTTGGAGAAACTCCGTGTTGGAGAATCTCCGTGTTTGAGAAACTCCGTGCTGGAGAAGCTCCGCGTTGCAGAAACGCCTTATTGGAGAAACTCTGTGTTGGAGAAACTCCGTGTTGGTGAAACACGTGTTGTAGAAACTCCGTGTTGGAGAAACTCCGTGTCGGAGAAACTCTGTGTCGGAGAAACTCCGTGTCGGAGAAATTCCCTGTCGGAGAAACTCCGTGTTGGAGAAACTCCGCGTTGAAGAAACTCCGTGTTGGAATAACTCCCTGTTCGAGAAACTCCGTGTTGGAGAAACTCCGTGTTGGAGAAATTCCGTGTCGTAGAAACTTCGGGTCGGAGAATCTTTGTGTCGGAGACACTCCGTGTTGGAGAAACTCCGTGTCGGAGAAGCTCGTGTTGGAGAAACTCCGTGTTTGAGAAACTCCGTTTTGTTGAAACTACGTGTTGTGAAACTCCTTGTTGGAAAAACTCCTTGTTGGAGAAACTCTGTGTTGGAGAAAATTCGTGTTGGAGAAACTCCGTGTTGGAGAAACTTCATGTTGGTGAAACTCCTTGTTGGAGAAACTCCGTGTTGGAGAAACTCCGTTTTTCAGAATCTCCGTGTTGGAGAAACTCCGTGTTGGGGAAACTACGTGTTGGGGAAATTTCGTGTTGGGGAAACTTCGTGTTGGGGAAACCCCGTGTTGGAGAAACTCCGTGTTGTAGAAACTCCGTGCTGGAGAAACTCCGTGTTGGGGAAACTCCGTGTTGGAGAAACTCCGTGTTGGAGAAACGCCTTGTTGGAGAAAGTCCTTGTTGGAGAAACTCCGTGTTGGAGAAACTACCTTTAGGAGGAAATTCGTGTTGGAGAAACTCCGTGTTGGAGAAACTCTGTTGTGTAAACTCTGTTTTTGAGAAACTCCGTGTTTTGAGAAACTCCGTGTTGGAGAAACTCCGTGAAACTCCGGTGTGGAGAAACTCCGTGTTGGAGAAATTTCGTGTCGTAGAAACTCCGGGTCGGAGAAACTCCGTGTCGGAGATACTCCGAGTTTGGGAAACTCCGTGTTAGAGAAACTCCTTGTTGGAGAAACGCCTTGTTGGAGAAACACCGTGTTGTAGAAACTCCGTGTTGCAGAAACTCCGTGTTGGAGAAATCCGTTTTGGATAAACTCCGTGTTGGATAAACTCCGTGTTAGAGAAACTCCGTGTCGGAGAAACTCCGTGTCGGAGAAACTTCGTGTTGGAGAAACTCCGTGTCGGAGAAACTTCGTGTTGGAGAAACTCCCTGTTGGAGAAACTTCGTGTTGGTGAAACTGCTTGTTGGAGAAACTCCTTGTTGGAGAAAATTTGTGTTGGAGAAACTCCATGTTGGAGAAAATTCGTGTTGGAGAAACTCTGTGTTGGGGAACTCCGAATTGAAGAAACTCAGTGTTGTAGAAACTCCGTGTTGGAGAAACTTCGTGTTGGAAAAACTCCGTGTTGGAGAAACTCCATGCTGGAGAAACTCCGTGTTGGAGAAACTCCGTGTTGGAGAAACCCCGCGTTTGAGAAAACTCCGTGCTGGAGAAGCTCCGCGTTGCAGAAACGCCCTTATTGGAGAAACTCTGTGTTGGAGAAACTCCGTGTTGGTGAAACACGTGTTGTATAAACTCCGTGTTGGAGAAACTCCGTGTCGGAGAAACTCTGTGTCGGAGAAACTCCGTGTCGGAGAAATTCCCTGTCAGAGAAACTCCGTGTTGGAGAAATTCCGCGTTGAAGAAACTCCGTGTTGGATTAACTCTGTGTTCGAGAAACTCCGTGTCGGAGACACTCCGTGTTGGAGAAACTCCGTGTCGGCGAAGCTCGTGTTGGAGAAAATCCGTGTTTGAGAAACTCCGTTTTGTTGAATCTACGTGTTGAAGAAACTCCTTGTTGGAAAAACTCCTTGTTGGAAAAACTCCGTGTTGGAGAAACTCTGTGTTGGCGAAACTCCTTGTTGGAGAAACTCCGTGTTGGAGAAACTCCGTTTTGCAGAAACTCCGTGTTGGAGAAACTCCGTGTTGGGGAAACTACGTGTTGGAGAAATTTTGTGTTGGGGAAACTCCGTGTTGGGGAAACTCCGTGTTGGAGAAATTTCGTGTTGGGGAAACTTCGTGCTGGGGAAATTCCGTGTTGGAAAAACTCCGTGTTGGAGAAACTCCGTGCTGGAGAAACTCTGTGTTGGGGAAACACCGTGTTGGAGAAACTCAGTGTTGGAGAAACGCCTTGTTGGAGAAAGTCCTTGTTGGAGAAACTCCGTCTTGGAGAAGCTCCGTGTTGGAGAAACTCCGTGTTTGAGAAACTCCGTGTCGGAGAAACTCCGAGTTGGGGAAACTCTGTGTTAGAGAAATTCCTTGTTGGAGAAACGCCTTGTTGGAGAAACTCCGTGTTGTAGAAACTCTGTGTTGGAGAAACTTGGTGTTGGAGAAACTCCGTGTTGCAGAATCTCCGTTTTGGAGAAACTCCGTGTTGGAGAATCTCCGTATTGGAGAAACTATGTCTTGGAGAAACTCCCAGTTGGAGAAACTCCGTGTTGGAGAAACTCCGTTTTGCAGAAATTTCGTGTTGGAGAAACTTCGTGTTGGGGAAACTCCGTGTTGGAGAAACTTCGTGTTGGGTAAAGTCCGTATTGAAAAAACTCCGTGTCGGAGAAACTTCGTGTTGGATAAACTCCTTGTTGCAGAAAGTCTTTGTTAGAGAAACTCCGTGTTGGAGAAACTCCGTGTTGGAGAAACACAGTGTTCTAGAAACTCCGTGTTGAAAAAACTTCGTGTTGGAGAAACTCCGTGTTGGGGACACTCTGTGTTGGAGAAACTCCGTGTTGGAGAAACTCCTTGTTGCAGAAATTCTTTGCTGGAGAAACACTTTTTTGGAGAAACTCCGTGTTGTAGAAACACCGTGTTGGGGAAACTCCGTGTCGGGGAAACTTCGTGTCGGAGAAACTCCGTGTCGGAGAAACTCCCTGTCTGAGAGACTACGTGTTGGAGAAACTCCGTGTTGCAGAAACTCCGTGCTGGAGTAACTCCGTGTTCAAGAAACTCCGTGTTGGAGAAACTCCGTGTTGGAGAAATTCCGTGTCGTAGAAACTCCGGGTCGGAGAAACTCCGTGTTGGAAAAAAGTCCGTGTCGGAGAAACTCCGTGTTGGAGAAACTCCGTTTTGGAGAAACTCCGTTTTGGTGAAACAACGTGTTGGTGAAACTCCTTGTTGGAGAAACTCCCTGTAGGAGAAACTGTGTTGGAGAAAATTCGTGTTGGAGAAACTCCTTGTTGGGGATACTCCGTGTGTTAGATACTCCGTGTTGTAGAAACTCTATGTTGGAGAAACTCCGTGTAGGAGAAACTCCATTTTGCAGAAACTCCGTGTTGGAGAAACTCCGTGTTGGGGAACTCCGTGTTGGGGAAACTCCGTGTTGGAGAAAATTCGTATTGGGGAAACTCCGTGTTGGGGAAACTCCGTGTTGGAGAAACTTCGTGTTGGAGAAACTCCTTGTTGCAGAAAATCTTTGTTGGAGAAGCTCCTTGACGGAGAAACTCCGTGTTGGAGAAACTCCGTGTTGGAGAAACTCAATGTTGGAGAATCTCCGTGTTTGAGAAACTCCGTGCTGGAGAAGCTCCGCGTTGCAGAAACGCCTTATTGGAGAAACTCTGTGTTGGAGAAACTCCGTGTTGGTGAAACACGTGTTGTAGAAACTCCGTGTTGGAGAAACTCCGTGTCGGAGAAACTCTGTGTCGGAGAAACTCCGTGTCGGAGAAATTCCCTGTCGGAGAAAGTCCGTGTTGGAGAAACTCCGCGTTGAAGAAACTCCGTGTTGGAATAACTCCCTGTTCGAGAAACTCCGTGTTGGAGAAACTCCGTGTTGGAGAAATTCCGTGTCGTAGAAACTTCGGGTCGGAGAATCATTGTGTCGGAGACACTCCGTGTTGGAGAAACTCCGTGTCGGAGAAGCTCGTGTTGGAGAAACTCCGTGTTTGAGAAACTCCGTTTTGTTGAAACTACGTGTTGTGAAACTCCTTGTTGGAAAAACTCCTTGTTGGAGAAACTCTGTGTTGGAGAAAATTCGTGTTGGAGAAACTCCGTGTTGGAGAAACTTCATGTTGGTGAAACTCCTTGTTGGAGAAACTCCGTGTTGGAGAAACTCCGTTTTTCAGAATCTCCGTGTTGGAGAAACTCCGTGTTGGGGAAACTACGTGTTGGGGAAATTTCGTGTTGGGGAAACTTCGTGTTGGGGAAACTCCGTGTTGGAGAAACTCCGTGTTGTAGAAACTCCGTGCTGGAGAAACTCCGTGTTGGGGAAACTCCGTGTTGGAGAAACTCCGTGTTGGAGAAACGCCTTGTTGGAGAAAGTCCTTGTTGGAGAAACTCCGTGTTGGAGAAACTACCTTTAGGAGGAAATTCGTGTTGGAGAAACTCCGTGTTGGAGAAACACTTTGTTGTGTAAACTCTGTTTTTGAGAAACTCCGTGTTTTGAGAAACTCCGTGTTGGAGAAACTCCGTGAAACTCCGGTGTGGAGAAACTCCGTGTTGGAGAAATTTCGTGTCGTAGAAACTCCGGGTCGGAGAAACTCCGTGTCGGAGATACTCCGAGTTTGGGAAACTCCGTATTAGAGAAACTCCTTGTTGGAGAAAACGCCTTGTTGGAGAAAACACCGTGTTGTAGAAACTCCGTGTTGCAGAAACTCCGTGTTGGAGAAATCCGTTTTGGATAAACTCCGTGTTGGATAAACTCCGTGTTAGAGAAACTCCGTGTCGGAGAAACTCCGTGTCGGAGAAACTTCGTGTTGGAGAAACTCCGTGTCGGAGAAACTTCGTGTTGGAGAAACTCCCTGTTGGAGAAACTTCGTGTTGGTGAAACTGCTTGTTGCAGAAACTCCTTGTTGGAGAAAATTTGTGTTGGAGAAACTCCATGTTGGAGAAAATTCGTGTTGGAGAAACTCTGTGTTCGGGGAACTCCCGAATTGAAGAAACTCAGTGTTGTAGAAACTCCGTGTTGGAGAAACTTCGTGTTGGAAAAACTCCGTGTTGGAGAAACTCCATGCTGGAGAAACTCCGTGTTGGAGAAACTCCGTGTTGGAGAAACCCCGCGTTTGAGAAACTCCGTGCTGGAGAAGCTCCGCGTTGCAGAAACGCCTTATTGGAGAAACTCTGTGTTGGAGAAACTCCGTGTTTGGTGAAAACACGTGTTGTATAAACTCCGTGTTGGAGAAACTCCGTGTCGGAGAAACTCTGTGTCGGAGAAACTCCGTGTCGGAGAAATTCCCTGTCAGAGAAACTCCGTGTTGGAGAAATTCCGCGTTGAAGAAAACTCCGTGTTGGATTAACTCTGTGTTCGAGAAACTCCGTGTCGGAGACACTCCGTGTTGGAGAAACTCCGTGTCGGCGAAGCTCGTGTTGGAGAAAATCCGTGTTTGAGAAACTCCGTTTTGTTGAATCTACGTGTTGGAGAAACTCCTTGTTGGAAAATCTCCTTGTTGGAAAAAACTCCGTGTTGGAGAAACTCTGTGTTGGCGAAACTCCTTGTTGGAGAAACTCCGTGTTGGAGAAACTCCGTTTTGCAGAAACTCCGTGTTGGAGAAACTCCGTGTTGGGGAAACTACGTGTTGGAGAAATTTTGTGTTGGGGAAACTCCGTGTTGGGGAAACTCCGTGTTGGAGAAATTTCGTGTTGGGGAAACTTCGTGCTGGGGAAATTCCGTGTTGGAAAAACTCCGTGTTGGAGAAACTCCGTGCTGGAGAAACTCTGTGTTGGGGAAACACCGTGTTGGAGAAACTCAGTGTTGGAGAAACGCCTTGTTGGAGAAAGTCCTTGTTGGAGAAACTCCGTCTTGGAGAAGCTCCGTGTTGGAGAAAACTCCGTGTTTGAGAAACTCCGTGTCGGAGAAACTCCGAGTTGGGGAAACTCTGTGTTAGAGAAATTCCTTGTTGGAGAAACGCCTTGTTGGAGAAACTCCGTGTTGTAGAAAACTCTGTGTTGGAGAAACTTGGTGTTGGAGAAACTCCGTGTTGCAGAATCTCCGTTTTGGAGAACCTCCGTGTTGGAGAATCTCCGTATTGGAGAAACTATGTCTTGGAGAGAAACTCCCAGTTGGAGAAACTCCGTGTTGGAGAAACTCCGTTTTGCAGAAATTTCGTGTTGGAGAAACTTCGTGTTGGGGAAACTCCGTGTTGGAGAAACTTCGTGTTGGGTAAAGTCCGTATTGAAAAAAACTCCGTGTCGGAGAAACTTCGTGTTGGATAAACTCCTTGTTGCAGAAAGTCTTTGTTAGAGAAACTCCGTGTTGGAGAAACTCCGTGTTGGAGAAAACACAGTGTTCTAGAAACTCCGTGTTGAAAAAACTTCGTGTTGGAGAAACTCCGTTTTGAAGAAAACTTCGTGAGGGAGAAACTCCGTGCTGGAGAAACTGTGTTGGAGAAACTTCGTGTTGGAGAATTTTCGTGTTGGAGAAACTCTGTGTTGGAGAAACTCCGTGCTGGAGAAACTGTGTTGGGGAAACTCCGTGTTGGAGAAACTCCGTGTTGGAGAAACGCCTTGTTGGAGAAAGTCCTTGTTGGAGAAACTCCGTGTTGGAGAAGCTCCGTGTCGTAGAAACTCCGGGTCGGAGAAACTCCGTGTCGGAGAAACTCCGAGTTGGGGAAACTCTGTGTTAGAGAAACTCCTTGTTGGAGAAACGCCTTGTTGGAGAAACTCCGTGTTGTAGAAACTCTGTGTTGGAGAAACTTTGTGTTGGAGAAACTCCGTGTTGTAGAATCTCCGTTTTGGAGAAACTCCGTGTTGGAGAATCTCCGTATTGGAGAAACTATGTCTTGGAGAAACTCCGAGTTGGAGAAACTCTGTGTTGGAGAAACTCCGTGTTGGAGAAACTCCGTGTTGGAGAAACTCCGTTTTGCAGAAATTTCGTGTTGGAGAAACTTCGTGTTGGGGAAAACTCCGTGTTGGAGAAACTTCGTGTTGGGAAAGTCCGTATTGAAGAAACTCCGTGTCGGAGAAACTTCGTGTTGGAAAAACTCCTTGTTGCAGAAAGTCTTTGTTAGAGAAACTCTGTGTTGGAGAAACTCCGTGTTGGAGAAACTCTGTTTTGGAGAAACTCCTTGTTGGAAAAACTTGGTGTTGTGGAAACTCCGTGTTGGAGAAACTTCGTGTTGGGGGAAACTCCGTGTTGGGGACACTCTGTGTTGGAGAAACTCCGTGTTGGAGAAACTCCTTGTTGCAGAAATTCTTTGCTGGAGAAACACTTTGTTGGAGAAAACTCCGTGTTGTAGAAACACCGTGTTGGGGAAACTCCGTGTCGGGGAAACTTCGTGTCGGAGAAACTCCGTGTCGGAGAAACTCCCTGTCTGAGAGACTACGTGTTGGAGAAAACTCCGTGTTGCAGAAAACTCCGTGCTGGAGTAACTCCGTGTTCAAGAAACTCCGTGTTGGAGAAACTCCGTGTTGGAGAAATTCCGTGTCGTAGAAACTCCGGGTCGGAGAAACTCCGTGTTGGAAAAAAGTCCGTGTCGGAGAAACTCCGTGTTGGAGAAACTCCGTTTTGGAGAAACTCCGTTTTTGGTGAAACAACGTGTTGGTGAAACTCCTTGTTGGAGAAACTCCCTGTAGGAGAAACTGTGTTGGAGAAAATTCGTGTTGGGAGAAACTCCTTGTTGGGGATACTCCGTGTGTTAGATACTCCGTGTTGTAGAAACTCTATGTTGGAGAAACTCCGTGTAGGAGAAACTCCATTTTGCAGAAACTCCGTGTTGGAGAAACTCCGTGTTGGGGAACTCCGTGTTGGGGAAACTCCGTGTTGGAGAAAATTCGTATTGGGGAAACTCCGTGTTGGGGAAACTCCGTGTTGGAGAAACTTCGTGTTGGAGAAACTCCTTGTTGCAGAAAATCTTTGTTGGAGAAGCTCCTTGACGGAGAAACCTCCGTGTTGGAGAAACTCCGTGTTGGAGAAACTCCGTGTTGGAGAATCTCCGTGTTTGAGAAACTCCGTGCTGGAGAAGCTCCGCGTTGCAGAAACGCCTTATTGGAGAAAACTCTGTGTTGGAGAAACTCCGTGTTGGTGAAACACGTGTTGTAGAAACTCCGTGTTGGAGAAACTCCGTGTCGGAGAAACTCTGTATCGGAGAAACTCCGTGTCGGAGAAATTCCCTGTCGGAGAAAGTCCGTGTTGGAGAAACTCCGCGTTGAAGAAACTCCGTGTTGGAATAACTCCCTGTTCGAGAAACTCCGTGTTGGAGAAACTCCGTGTTGGAGAAATTCCGTGTCGTAGAAACTTCGGGTCGGAGAATCTTTGTGTCGGAGACACTCCGTGTTGGAGAAACTCCGTGTCGGAGAAGCTCGTGTTGGAGAAACTCCGTGTTTGAGAAACTCCGTTTTGTTGAAACTACGTGTTGTGAAACTCCTTGTTGGAAAAACTCCTTGTTGGAGAAACTCTGTGTTGGAGAAAATTCGTGTTGGAGAAACTCCGTGTTGGAGAAAACTTCATGTTGGTGAAACTCCTTGTTGGAGAAACTCCGTGTTGGAGAAACTCCGTTTTTCAGAAATCTCCGTGTTGGAGAAACTCCGTGTTGGGGAAACTACGTGTTGGGGAAATTTCGTGTTGGGGAAACTTCGTGTTGGGGAAACTCCGTGTTGGAGAAACTCCGTGTTGTAGAAACTCCGTGCTGGAGAAACTCCGTGTTGGGGAAACTCCGTGTTGGAGAAACTCCGTGTTGGAGAAACGCCTTGTTGGAGAAAGTCCTTGTTGGAGAAACTCGTGTTGGAGAAACTACCTTTAGGAGGAAATTCGTGTTGGAGAAACTCCGTGTTGGAGAAACTCTTTGTTGTGTAAACTCTGTTTTTGAGAAACTCCGTGTTTTGAGAAACTCCGTGTTGGAGAAACTCCGTGAAAACTCCGGTGTGGAGAAACTCCGTGCTGGAGAAATTTCGTGTCGTAGAAACTCCGGGTCGGAGAAACTCCGTGTCGGAGATACTCCGAGTTTGGGAAACTCCGTGTTAGAGAAACTCCTTTTTGGAGAAACGCCTTGTTGGAGAAACACCGTGTTGTAGAAACTCCGTGTTGCAGAAACTCTGTGTTGGAGAAATCCGTTTTGGATAAACTCCGTGTTGGATAAACTCCGTGTTAGAGAAACTCCGTGTCGGAGAAACTCCGTGTCGGAGAAACTTCGTGTTGGAGAAACTCCGTGTCGGAGAAACTTCGTGTTGGAGAAACTCCCTGTTGGAGAAACTTCGTGTTGGTGAAACTGCTTGTTGCAGAAACTCCTTGTTGGAGAAAATTTGTGTTGGAGAAACTCCATGTTGGAGAAAATTCGTGTTGGAGAAACTCTGTGTTGGGGAACTCCGAATTGGAAGAAACTCAGTGTTGTAGAAAACTCCGTGTTGGAGAAACTTCGTGTTGGAAAAACTCCGTGTTGGAGAAACTCCATGCTGGAGAAACTCCGTGTTGGAGAAACTCCGTGTTGGAGAAACCCCCGCGTTTGAGAAACTCCGTGCTGGAGAAGCTCCGCGTTGCCGAAAACGCCTTATTGGAGAAAACTCTGTGTTGGAGAAACTCCGTGTTGGTGAAACACGTGTTGTATAAACTCCGTGTTGGAGAAACTCCGTGTCGGAGAAACTCTGTGTCGGAGAAACTCCGTGTCGGAGAAATTCCCTGTCCAGAGAAACTCCGTGTTGGAGAAATTCCGCGTTGAAGAAACTCCGTGTTGGATTAACTCTGTGTTCGAGAAACTCCGTGTCGGAGACACTCCGTGTTGGAGAAACTCGTGTCGGCGAAGCTCGTGTTGGAGAAAATCCGTGTTTGAGAAACTCCGTTTTGTTGAATCTACGTGTTGGAGAAACTCCTTGTTGGAAAAAACTCCTTGTTGGAAAAACTCCGTGTTGGAGAAACTCTGTGTTGGCGAAACTCCTTGTTGGAGAAACTCCGTGTTGGAGAAACTCCGTTTTGCAGAAACTCCGTGTTGGAGAAACTCCGTGTTGGGGAAACTACGTGTTGGAGAAAATTTTGTGTTGGGGAAACTCCGTGTTGGGGAAACTCCGTGTTGGAGAAATTTCGTGTTGGGGAAACTTCGTGCTGGGGAAATTCCGTGTTGGAAAAAACTCCGTGTTGGAGAAACTCCGTGCTGGAGAAACTCTGTGTTGGGGAAACACCGTGTTGGAGAAACTCAGTGTTGGAGAAACGCCTTGTTGGAGAAAGTCCTTGTTGGAGAAACTCCGTCTTGGAGAAGCTCCGTGTTGGAGAAACTCCGTGTTTGAGAAACTCCGTGTCGGAGAAACTCCGAGTTGGGGAAACTCTGTGTTAGAGAAATTCCTTGTTGGAGAAACGCCTTGTTGGAGAAACTCCGTGTTGTAGAAACTCTGTGTTGGAGAAACTTGGTGTTGGAGAAACTCCGTGTTGCAGAATCTCCGTTTTGGAGAAACTCCGTGTTGGAGAATCTCCGTATTGGAGAAACTATGTCTTGGAGAAACTCCCAGTTGGAGAAACTCCGTGTTGGAGAAACTCCGTTTTGCAGAAATTACGTGTTGGAGAAACTTCGTGTTGGGGAAACTCCGTGTTGGAGAAACTTCGTGTTGGGTAAAGTCCGTATTGAAAAAACTCCGTGTCGGAGAAACTTCGTGTTGGATAAACTCCTTGTTGCAGAAAGTCTTTGTTAGAGAAACTCCGTGTTGGAGAAACTCCCGTGTTGGAGAAACACAGTGTTCTAGAAACTCCGTGTTGAAAAAAACTTCGTGTTGGAGAAACTCCGTTTTGAAGAAACTTCGTGAGGGAGAAACCTCCGTGCTGGAGAAACTGTGTTGGAGAAACTTCGTGTTGGAGAATTTTCGTGTTGGTAGAAAACTCTGTGTTGGAGAAACTCCGTGCTGGAGAAACTGTGTTGGGGAAACTCCGTGTTGGAGAAACTCCGTGTTGGAGAAACGCCTTGTTGGAGAAAGTCCTTGTTGGAGAAACCTCCGTGTTGGAGAAGCTCCGTGTCGTAGAAACCTCCGGGTCGGAGAAACTCCGTGTCGGAGAAAACTCCGAGTTGGGGAAACTCTGTGTTAGAGAAACTCCTTGTTGGAGAAACGCCTTGTTGGAGAAACTCCGTGTTGTAGAAACTCTGTGTTGGAGAAACTTTGTTCGAGGGGATGCATGTGGCGCGACAAAAAACACAAGAGACAGAGACGAAACGGTGTCTCTTGTGTTTTTTGTCGCGCCACAAGCATCCCCTCGAGCAATATGAACCAACTCGCCCAGCAAAAATGTTTTATTGAGAAACTCTGTTGGAGAAACTCCGTGTTGTAGAATCTCCGTTTTGGAGAAACTCCGTGTTGGAGAATCTCCGTATTGGAGAAACTAAGTCTTGGAGAAACTCCGAGTTGGAGATACTCTGTGTTGGAGAAACTCCCGTGTTGGAGAAACTCCGTTTTGCAGAAATTTCGTGTTGGAGAAACTTCGTGTTGGGGAAACTCCGTGTTGGAGAAACTTCGTGTTGGGGAAAGTCCGTATTGAAGAAAACTCCGTGTCGGAGAAACTTCGTGTTGGACAAACTCCTTGTTGCAGAAAGTCTTTGTTAGAGAAACTCTGTGTTGGAGAAACTCCGTGTTGGAGAAACTCTGTTTTGGAGAAACTCCTTGTTGGAAAAACTTGGTGTTGTGGAAACTCCGTGTTGGAGAAACTTCGTGTTGGGGAAACTCCGTGTTGGGGACACTCTGTGTTGGAGAAACTCCGTGTTCGGAGAAACTCCTTGTTGCAGAAATTCTTTGCTGGAGAAAACACTTTGTTGGAGAAACTCCGTGTTGTAGAAACACCGTGTTGGGGAAACTCCGTGTCGGGGAAACTTCGTGTCGGAGAAACTCCGTGTCGGAGAAACTCCCTGTCTGAGAGACTACGTGTTGGAGAAACTCCGTGTTGCAGAAACTCCGTGCTGGAGTACCTCCGTGTTCAAGAAACTCCGTGTTGGAGAAACTCCGTGTTGGAGAAATTCCGTGTCGTAGAAACTCCGGGTCGGAGAAACTCCGTGTTGGAAAAAAGTCCGTGTCGGAGAAACTCCGTGTTGGAGAAACTCCGTTTTGGAGAAACTCCGTTTTGGTGAAACAACGTGTTGGTGAAACTCCTTGTTGGAGAAACTCCCTGTAGGAGAAACTGTGTTGGAGAAAATTCGTGTTGGAGAAACTCCTTGTTGGGGATACTCCGTGTGTTAGATACTCCGTGTTGTAGAAAACTCTATGTTGGAGAAACTCCGTGTAGGAGAAACTCCATTTTGCAGAAAACTCCGTGTTGGAGAAAACTCCGTGTTGGGGAACTCCGTGTTGGGGAAACTCCGTGTTGGAGAAAATTCGTATTGGGGAAACTCCGTGTTGGGGAAACTCCGTGTTGGAGAAACTTCGTGTTGGAGAAACTCCTTGTTGCAGAAAATCTTTGTTGGAGAAGCTCCTTGACGGAGAAACTCCGTGTTGGAGAAACTCCGTGTTGGAGAAACTCCGTGTTGGAGAATCTCCGTGTTTGAGAAAACTCCGTGCTGGAGAAGCTCCGCGTTGCAGAAACGCCCTTATTGGAGAAACTCTGTGTTGGAGAAACTCCGTGTTGGTGAAACACGTGTTGTAGAAACTCCGTGTTGGAGAAAACTCCGTGTCGGAGAAACTCTGTATCGGAGAAACTCCGTGTCGGAGAAATTCCCTGTCGGAGAAAGTCCGTGTTGGAGAAACTCCGCGTTGAAGAAACTCCGTGTTGGAATAACTCCCTGTTCGAGAAACTCCGTGTTGGAGAAACTCCGTGTTGGAGAAATTCCGTGTCGTAGAAACTTCGGGTCGGAGAATCTTTGTGTCGGAGACACTCCGTGTTGGAGAAACTCCGTGTCGGAGAAGCTCGTGTTGGAGAAACTCCGTGTTTGAGAAACTCCGTTTTGTTGAAACTACGTGTTGTGAAACTCCTTGTTGGAAAAACTCCTTGTTGGAGAAACTCTGTGTTGGAGAAAATTCGTGTTGGAGAAACTCCGTGTTGGAGAAACTTCATGTTGGTGAAACTCCTTGTTGGAGAAACTCCGTGTTGGAGAAACTCCGTTTTTCAGAATCTCCGTGTTGGAGAAACTCCGTGTTGGGGAAACTACGTGTTGGGGAAATTTCGTGTTGGGGAAACTTCGTGTTGGGGGAAACTCCGTGTTGGAGAAACTCCGTGTTGTAGAAACTCCGTGCTGGAGAAACTCCGTGTTGGGGAAACTCCGTGTTGGAGAAACTCCGTGTTGGAGAAACGCCTTGTTGGAGAAAGTCCTTGTTGGAGAAACTCCGTGTTGGAGAAACTACCTTTAGGAGGAAATTCGTGTTGGAGAAACTCCGTGTTGGAGAAACTCTTTGTTGTGTAAACTCTGTTTTTGAGAAACTCCGTGTTTTGAGAAACTCCGTGTTGGAGAAACTCCGTGAAACTCCGGTGTGGAGAAACTCCGTGTTGGAGAAATTTCGTGTCGTAGAAACTCCGGGTCGGAGAAACTCCGTGTCGGAGATACTCCGAGTTTGGGAAACTCCGTGTTAGAGAAACTCCTTTTTGGAGAAACGCCTTGTTGGGAGAAACACCGTGTTGTAGAAACTCCGTGTTGCAGAACTCCGTGTTGGAGAAATCCGTTTTGGATAAACTCCGTGTTGGATAAACTCCGTGTTAGAGAAACTCCGTGTCGGAGAAACTCCGTGTCGGAGAAACTTCGTGTTGGAGAAACTCCGTGTCGGAGAAACTTCGTGTTGGAGAAACTCCCTGTTGGAGAAACTTCGTGTTGGTGAAACTGCTTGTTGCAGAAACTCCTTGTTGGAGAAAATTTGTGTTGGAGAAACTCCATGTTGGAGAAAATTCGTGTTGGAGAAACTCTGTGTTGGGGAACTCCGAATTGAAGAAACTCAGTGTTGTAGAAACTCCGTGTTGGAGAAACTTCGTGTTGGAAAAACTCCGTGTTGGAGAAACTCCATGCTGGAGAAACTCCGTGTTGGAGAAACTCCGTGTTGGAGAAACCCCGCGTTTGAGAAACTCCGTGCTGGAGAAGCTCCGCGTTGCCGAAACGCCTTATTGGAGAAACTCTGTGTTGGAGAAACTCCGTGTTGGTGAAACACGTGTTGTATAAACTCCGTGTTGGAGAAAACTCCGTGTCGGAGAAACTCTGTGTCGGAGAAACTCCGTGTCGGAGAAATTCCCTGTCAGAGAAACTCCGTGTTGGAGAAATTCCGCGTTGAAGAAACTCCGTGTTGGATTACCTCTGTGTTCGAGAAACTCCCGTGTCGGAGACACTCCGTGTTGGAGAAACTCCGTGTCGGCGAAGCTCGTGTTGGAGAAATTCTGTGTTTGAGAAACTCCGTTTTGTTGAATCTACGTGTTGGAGAAACTCCTTGTTGGAAAAACTCCTTGTTGGAAAAACTCCGTGTTGGAGAAACTCTGTGTTGGCGAAACTCCTTGTTGGAGAAACTCCGTGTTGGAGAAACTCCGTTTTGCAGAAACTCCGTGTTGGAGAAACTCCGTGTTGGGGAAACTACGTGTTGGAGAAATTTTGTGTTGGGGAAACTCCGTGTTGGGGAAACTCCGTGTTGGAGAAATTTCGTGTTGGGAAACTTCGTGCTGGGAAATTCCGTGTTGGAAAAACTCCGTGTTGGAGAAACTCCGTGCTGGAGAAACTCTGTGTTGGGGAAACACCGTGTTGGAGAAACTCAGTGTTGGAGAAACGCCTTGTTGGAGAAAGTCCTTGTTGGAGAAACTCCGTCTTGGAGAAGCTCCGTGTTGGAGAAACTCCGTGTTTGAGAAACTCCGTGTCGGAGAAACTCCGAGTTGGGGAAACTCTGTGTTAGAGAAATTCCTTGTTGGAGAAACGCCTTGTTGGAGAAACTCCGTGTTGTAGAAACTCTGTGTTGGAGAAACTTGGTGTTGGAGAAACTCCGTGTTGCAGAATCTCCGTTTTGGAGAAACTCCGTGTTGGAGAATCTCCGTATTGGAGAAACTATGTCTTGGAGAAACTCCCAGTTGGAGAAACTCCGTGTTGGAGAAACTCCGTTTTGCAGAAATTTCGTGTTGGAGAAACTTCGTGTTGGGGAAACTCCGTGTTGGAGAAACTTCGTGTTGGGTAAAAGTCCGTATTGAAAAAACTCCGTGTCGGAGAAACTTCGTGTTGGATAAACTCCTTGTTGCAGAAAGTCTTTGTTAGAGAAACTCCGTGTTGGAGAAACTCCGTGGTTGGAGAAACACAGTGTTCTAGAAACTCCGTGTTGAAAAAACTTCGTGTTGGAGAAACTCTGTTTTGAAGAAACTTCGTGAGGGAGAAACTCCGTGCTGGAGAAACTGTGTTGGAGAAACTTCGTGTTGGAGAATTTTCGTGTTGGAGAAACTCTGTGTTGGAGAAACTCCGTGCTGGAGAAACTGTGTTGGGGAAACTCCGTGTTGGAGAAACTCCGTGTTGGAGAAACGCCTTGTTTGGAGAAAGTCCTTGTTGGAGAAACTCCGTGTTGGAGAAGCTCCGTGTCGTAGAAACTCCGGGTCGGAGAAACTCCGAGTTGGGGAAACTCTGTGTTAGAGAAACTCCTTGTTGGAGAAACGCCTTGTTGGAGAAACTCCGTGTTGTAGAAACTCTGTGTTGGAGAAACTTTGTTCGAGGGGATGCATGTGGCGCGACAAAAAACACAAGAGACAGAGACGAACGGTGTCTCTTGTGTTTTTTGTCGCGCCACAAGCATCCCCTCGAGCAATATGAACCAACTCGGCCCAGCAAAATGTTTTATTGAGAAACTGTGTTGGAGAAACTCCGTGTTGTAAGAATCTCCGTTTTGGAGAAACTCCGTGTTGGAGAATCTCCGTATTGGAGAAACTAAGTCTTGGAGAAACTCCGAGTTGGAGATACTCCGTGTTGGAGATACTCTGTGTTGG
This sequence comes from Amblyomma americanum, assembly GCF_052857255.1. NCBI lineage: Eukaryota > Metazoa > Arthropoda > Arachnida > Ixodida > Ixodidae > Amblyomma > Amblyomma americanum. The sequence continues at coordinate 1,003 of NW_027526579.1, read as the reverse complement.
AGAAACTCCGTGTTGGAGAAACTCCGTTTTGCAGAAATTTCGTGTTGGAGAAACTTCGTGTTGGGGAAACTCCGTGTTGGAGAAACTTCGTGTTGGGGAAAGTCCGTATTGAAGAAACTCCGTGTCGGAGAAACTTCGTGTTGGACAAACTCCTTGTTGCAGAAAAGTATTTGTTAGAGAAACTCTGTGTTGGAGAAACTCCGTGTTGGAGAAACTTCGTGTTGGGGAAACTCCGTGTTGGGGACACTCTGTGTTGGAGAAACTCCGTGTTGGAGAAACTCCTTCTTGCAGAAATTCTTTGCTGGAGAAACACTTTGTTGGAGAAACTCCGTGTTGTAGAAACACCGTGTTGGGGAAACTCCGTGTCGGGGAAACTTCGTGTCGGAGAAACTCCGTGTCGGAGAAACTCCCTGTCTGAGAGACTACGTGTTGGAGAAACTCCGTGTTGCAGAAACTCCGTGCTGGAGTAACTCCGTGTTCAAGAAACTCCGTGTTGGAGAAACTCCGTGTTGGAGAAATTCCGTGTCGTAGAAACTCCGGGTCGGAGAAACTCCGTGTTGGAAAAAAGTCCGTGTCGGAGAAACTCCGTGTTGGAGAAACTCCGTTTTGGAGAAACTCCGTTTTGGTGAAACAACGTGTTGGTGAAACTCCTTGTTGGAGAAACTCCCTGTAGGAGAAACTGTGTTGGAGAAAATTCGTGTTGGAGAAACTCCTTGTTGGGGATACTCCGTGTGTTAGATACTCCGTGTTGTAGAAACTCCGTGTTGCAGAAACTCCGTGTTGGAGAAATTCGTTTTGGATAAACTCCGTGTGGATAAACTCCGTGTTAGAGAAACTCCGTGTCGGAGAAACTCCGTGTCGGAGAAACTTCGTGTTGGAGAAACTCCGTGTCGGAGAACAACTTCGTGTTGGAGAAACTCCCTGTTGGAGAAACTTCGTGTTGCAGAAAATCTTTGTTGGAGAAGCTCCTTGACGGAGAAACTCCGTGTTGGAGAAATTCCGT